>NC_140165.1:141176565-141203462 GCF_963971535.1 Notolepis coatsorum | reverse complement strand
ACCCCCTGCCCAGCTGGGAGGGGGGTGGTGAGGGTGTCAGTGAGGCTCTGGAGAAGGGGAGTCTGACAGGCGTAGACAGGTATGGTCTCCCCCCCCCCCACCTCCCTGGCCCCCAACATTGCAGCCATCAGGAGGCTCAGCAGGCAGCCGGCCCCCCCTCGGGGGAAGGGCCACCAGGCAACCACATGCACAGATGGACAGCACCTGTGCCAGGCTGCAGAGAGAGAGAGAGAGAGAGAGAGAGAGAGGAGAGAGGAGTAGATAGAAGCAGCCTAGGGGGTCTGGGTGGGTGGTCGCATCTATTGCGTCTGGATAAGAGAAGATTGACCTTCATTGGAATATTGAAACCGTTCCATACGTGAGGAAACAAAAGTCTGTTGCATGACAGTGCAGAGTTGGATGAGAGGAATCACACACACACACACACACACACTCACACACACACACACACACACACACACACACACACACACACACACACACACACACACACACACACACACACACACACACACACACACACTCACACACACACACTCACACACACACACACACACACACACACACACACACATACGTACACACACACACACACAGTGGTGAAGGTGAAAAAAAAGTTTTAATATGTTTGATTATGTTGAGGAGGATGCAGTGGGGCCATGTAGTTGCCCTATTGGTTAGCTGGCAGTGAGCAGAACAGGAAGCCGATGTGTGTTTTCTAAACATAATAACAGTGTAGCAAGGCCTCAGGGGACAGACCAGGGAGCGGGGGGGGTCACAGCTTTGAACCTACAACGCGCTGAAAGACGCAGCTATGATCAATCGGCCAATTCCTCCCAGCTCCACAGCTGTGTGTATATACCGTATAGAAAAGGGGGCGTGTACGTCTCTGTGTCTGTGCACGTTCATGGAATCGCACATGTAATGCAAGGCATGCAGTATGTGTGATGTCACGACTCATGACGTGTCACTTCTGTGTGTCCATTAGCACATGTCAAAAACAAAAAATTCACCCTGCTTTTTGTGGTTGACCTGCAGGAAGCTTTGTAAGCCTTTAACAAACTGGCAGTTGTTAAAATAGTAACTGTTAATTTTACTGTTACTATTACTATTACTAAGTAGCATTCTAAAACACTCATTATGACGTTGTGTGAGCTTGCACATCAGCTGTATAGCAATCAAAAGCGTGTTGTTAACTCAATCTGATTCCCTCTGACTTGGTTACGTCTGCATAGTCTCAGTGAAAGCTTTGTAAGCCTTTCACAAACTGGCAGTTGTTAGAGTAGCTGTCATTATAAAAACTCATATGACGTTGTATGACCCTTTGAGCCCACACCTGAGCTATATAGCAATCAAAAGCACCTAAGCTCAATTCCTCCATACTCAGTTACGACCACATAGTCTCAGTGAAAGGTTTTCAACGCAGCAGTGTAGTAAATGTTTACCTGGCCACAGTTTGCAGGCTCAGTTTATTCACGTCTTGGCTCCATATTCCATTCACTTTGTTTTGAATTGTACTGTATTGTGGCCTCTACAGGGTCCTCCCTGTGAAAGAGGAACCACGGTGATGCCATAAAATAGTGAAGTGATGCGATTTAAACAGGCTCTGGTCCTGAGGAATGAGAGAGAGAGAGAGAGAGAGAGAGAGAGAGAGAGAGAGAGAGAGGGGGGGGGGGGGGAGGAAGGAAGGAAGGAAGGAAGGAAGGAAGGAAGGAAGAAGGAAGGAAGGAAGGAAGGAAGGAAGAAGGGTGGGAGGGAGAGGAGGAGGGAGGGAAGGAGGGAGGGAGACTTGCTCCCTCTTGTGGGCACTTCTAAAATAGCAGGCAGCTGTCAATGTGATAAGAAAAACCTGCTTTCATGAAAACACAGGATCTCTATTTTAAGCTACACTTTCAAGGAGAGAGATAGCAGGTTGTAGTCACTGATTTGGTGAGGCTTGAGTGTGATATCATGGATCTTATCAGGCAAACCAACTATACACTGAAGATAGCCACTGCTCTTTGGATAGCAGCGGTAAGATAAAGATATAATAAAGACACAGCAAATGTTTGTATAACACTTTCATATGAGGGTAAGAGTTTGTTCATCAAATGTTTGTATAACACTTTCATATGAGGGTAAGAGTTTGTTCATCAAATGTTCGTATAACAATATGAGGGTAAGTGGTAATCCACAAGAGTACACATATCAGTGTTGCTGTTGTGTTTTGAGCTGCACTTCAAACTAAGCCTACTCCAAACGAAGTACTGTCACTGCTATCATATCATGGTTTGCAGGTTCTACTTCTCCATCAATAGAATGATAATGTCTGCTCTTCTGCAAAGCCTCCATGGTGAAGATTAATGTTGTCTCATTTGTCCCTCTTTCCACAGCAATATGAGAACTGGAGGCCCAACCAGCCCGACAGCTTCTTCTCCTCTGGGGAGGACTGCGTGGTGATGATCTGGCACGAGGACGGCCAGTGGAACGACGTTCCCTGCAACTACCACCTCACCTTCACCTGCAAGAAGGGCACAGGTAAAAGACTACTTAATGGCACAAACAATATCAGCATTGTAAGAATACGTTTTACATACAAAAGGGGAGTGGCTGAACGTGCCAGTATTACCAATTAGAAATAACAACGTTGCACAGATATTTAGTCCAACGTTTAGATTTCAAAGTAATCTTTTGATTCTTGACAAATATATTTGAAATATGAAAACAGTTTGGGGGGGGGGAAACTGTTTTCAGTTTTCAAATATATCACCCTAGGATTGATAGCATCATTATTTAATGACTCCAAAGGAAATCCAAACTTGAAATTGGAAACTGTAAATATCCAGGCACCATTGCAATTTCCTACCTGAAGCGCTGACACATGATATTGCCTTGCCTTACTAATGTGATTCCTGCTGATTATGTTTCTCTTTTGAAATCCCCCCCCCCCCCCCCCCCCTCCCTCCCTCCAGTGGCCTGCAGCCAGCCCCCTACGGTTGAGAATGCCCGTACCTTCGGCAGAATGCGTGAACGGTATGAGATCAACTCGCTGGTGAGGTACCAGTGTCGGAACGGCTTTATCCAGAGGCACGTCCCCACTATCCGCTGCCGTGGAGACGGACGATGGGACGCTCCCAAAATCTCCTGTTTGAACCGTAAGTAGACAACAGTTTGTACTCTTTCCAGGGCACAGAGAGTGACTTCCCCCCCAACTCCTATTTTTCCCAGCCGGTCATGAGAATTCTAATCACAAGCCAGGGCTTCTTTAACCAAGCGGCTTCCAGCACCTCAAGATGCGAAGCACCTCCTAGGTTGTCACTAACTCACTCATGAACTCATAGATATATATATATATATAACTAGATGGTTCAAGACGGAGACTCCAGCATAGTTCACCGGCGGCCATCTTGTCACAGGCAGCACACCCACTCATAACATGAATGTCTATAGTCCATGTACTATTGAAATAACCATAGCTTGCTCAATTTTCAACCGATTTACAAACGGTTTGGTTTATTACAAACGTTATTAACATGGCTATGATTCAGGATGCTTGGACATGTTGAAATTATTTTCATATGAAAGTCCATCATAAGTTTGCAGTATGATAGCTACATCTCTGACGTTTATAACAAACCAAACCGGTTGAAAATTTAGCAAGCTATGGTTATTTCAATAGTACATGCACCATTAGGGCGGGCCATACTTTTTTTTTTTGGAAAATCAATCGAGTGGGGTGTCTAAAATACGTGTTTTTTTGTGGGGAATTCAAATATGGGATTATTTTTCTAATCGGATAACTCCTACCTACATTGTTTTGGATTTCAAAATGGCCGATTTGACCATTTTTCACCCCTTGGCCATACATGGATGCCAACATGAATCTGAAGGAAATCATAACATGCAAGGTGTCTAAATGATGTGTTTCTTAATGGGGAATTCAAATATGAGTTCATTTTTGGGATAGAATAACTCTAACCTACATAATTTTGGATTTCAAAATGGCCGATTTTACCATTTTTCACCACTTGGCCATACATGGATGCCAACATGAATCTGAAGGAAATCCTAACATGCAAGGTGTCTAAATGATGTGTTTCTTAATGGGGAATTCAAATATGAGGTCATTTTTGGGATAGGATAACTCTAACCTGCATAATTTTGGATTTCAAAATGGCCGATTTTACCATTTTTCACCCCTTGGCCATACATGGATGCCAACATGAATCTGAACATTAACTGTTGCTGCAGCAAAGACAAAAAGATTCCTGTGAAAGATATTGCCTACATCAAGGGACAGAGGGAAAAGGTTGGAAGTAAAGGACCACACCAAATGGCTGGAGCTGATCTGCCTGAGCACAAGAGACAGGTGAAAACATTGGAAAGGCAGGGGATGGAAAAGAAGGCAGAGAAAAGGAGAAGGGGCAAAGAAGAAAGCTTTGCAGCAGCAGACAAGGTTGCCAGGAAGGATTTTGAGAGCTTCCTTACAGTCCCTGAAGTTGAGCTCATTCCTGAAACTGACCCTGCAGCTTCAGCAAAGCTACGGAAAAATTATGATGAGATTCCAAACATCGCCCTTGCTAGTGTAAGGCAGAGTCGGCGCCAGACCCAACTTAACGGGAGGGCATATTGTAACAGCGGGGGGGCATACATAAATAAAATATAGGCTTCAGAAAACGAATTTCCCGCGAACCAACACACATTTCAAAACATGAGTGCGCATAAGGGATAAGACAGTCTCTCTCTCTCTTTTTCTCTCTCTCACGTCACAAACACACTCGCGTCTCACACACACAAATTAAACAGTATGAAATAGCCCGAGGCTGGGCTTAAATTCATTAACAAGTGAAAGTATTATTAATAATAACAAGGGGCACGGCGGCTTAAATTAAACAGTATGAGTCGTAGGACTTACCCATGAGAAGAGTTGGAGGCGGCGAGTCGTGGCACTGAATCTCCTCAGGACGGTGTCCCACTTTCGCGTGAGGTCTTTTGCAACTTCAAACTCTGCCTCAATTTTATAGGCGATCCATTATATTATCCATTATTATTATTATGACATATTATGATTATAGACCACGCTAGCTTCTGCTGTGACAGATGCACCTGCAGCGGCAGCACCGGGCGCTTCTTGGCCAGACTTCGTCTTCATGACGCCTAACTTACCGAAAGCTCTTCAGCGTTAGATGTTGGAGGACCGTCACCAGGGAGGAGGCCGTGAAGAAGCCTTAGGTGCCCCCCCTGCCCCACCATGCATGGCATGCAACCATTTTCGTATATATCCATTTTATGTCCGTCTCCAAGTGTTATATTTTACCCACTGACTCTATTGTACTTTTCACGCTCACTCAAGTCACGCAGTCGCGCTCTGACTACCCAACCCATCAACTCAACGTGACCAATAACGCAATAACAAATTCAAACACACACACCAATCAGCGTGCGCTCAAACATACACTTCTTTTAAGACTTTTTTTGTTTAATTTCGTTTAATAATAGGCTAAATAGCCTATTTATAAAGGAAAACATCAGACTTTTACTATAATAAAAAAAAATTATGTTTAATTATTTTATTTTTTTATAACAATTGCCCATGACGTTTGGAGGGGCACAGTGCGCCATCTGGGGGAGCATGGCCCGCGAATGACCCCCCATGGCGCCGACACTGGTGTAAGGTATGGCATAGGTCTAAGGCCAACTGCAGCTATAGCAACTGCAGCTCTGATTGATGCAGGACTCATCTTAGAAGATGACACAAGTAAAGTGATTGATAAGAACAAGGTTAAGAGAGCACAAGAAAAGTTGATGCAAGAGCTGGGGGAAGAGTTTGAGGAGAAGTGCAGGGAGGAGGGGGGGATCTCCTGTATCCTCTTTGATGGGCGGATTGACATGACCAATGTGATGATGGAAGCTGAGGGCAGTGACCAATCTTTTCCTGCAAAGATCAAGGAAGAACACTATAGTGTTGCTAGTGAGCCTGGCAGCAACTATCTGTTCCACTTTACACCAGAGAAAGCAACTAAAGAGGAGTCCCATGCAGAGAAGATTGCTAAGGTCCTGTTTGCCTGGCTGAAAGAGAGAGGTTCTGATAAGACCTTGTGGGCCATTGGAGGAGACTCGACCAATGTCAACACTGGAGTGAAGGCAGGTGTAATGCGGAAGTTGGAGCTGCACCTGGGGAGAAAGCTGGTCTGGTTGGTGTGCAACCTGCACACTGGTGAACTTCCACTGCGCCGTCTCATTGTTGAAGTTGATGGGGCTACTCTGTCAGACAACAAATTGTCTGGGCCAATAGGACAGCTCCTTGATTCTGTTACAGACTTGGAGATCAATCCTAACTTCACCAGGATCTTTCTTGGCCCTCCGCTGATCAAGCTGCCTGAGAAGATCATTCAAGATCTCTCAACTGATCAACACTATGGCTATAAGCTGGTCTGTGCAATCAGGGATGGAGTGCTTTCTGCAAGGCTGGCTCTGCTGGAGATTGGACCGGTAAACCACAGCCGCTGGCTCACCACAGCAAACAGACTCCTCAGGCTCTGGGTGTCAAAGCATCAACTTAAAAGAAAGAACCTGAATAATCTACAATGCATTGTGGAATTCATCATTGGAGTGTATTATCCATGTTGGTTCAACATGAAGGTCAAGCACTCCTGGATCGAAGGGCCTAGGCACATCCTGTTTCAGCTGGACTGCCTCAAGTCTCAGAGGAAGGAGGTGCTGGATGTTGTGATGCCAACTGTGAGAAGATCTGCTTGGTATGCCCACAGTGAAGCCATCCTCCAAACACTGCTGTGCTCTGAGGATCAAAAAGAGAGAATTGAGGGGGTGGAGAGAATCCTGGCCATCAGGGGAGAGGGGGATCCAGACACTCAGCTGGGAGACTCCTGTGTCAGTATCAGAAGAACACCTCACATCAATAGTGACGCTTCCAGCATTGGTGGCTTAATCAGCTGGTCAGAAGATGTGTCAGAGCCACCTCTCACCTGCTCCCTAAGCACCTCCGAGGTGAAGAACTTCATCAACACCCCCATTGCCACACACAAAGCATCGAGAGGGTTGTTAAAATGGTACTGAGGCCTCTGCTAAGTACTTTTCATAAGAAAAAAGGGATGGAGGGATCAGGGCTCAGGAGACCAGCAGGAGGCTGATGTCCAAGAATGAATCCAAGCAGGACTTGTGCAACCTGATCAAATTTAAGAAGATAGATGATTGATGGAGCCCCATGGATTTTCTCAATAGGCTACATTGAGACGTTTGTTAAAATGGTTACAGAGGTTTCTGCTGAGTAGTTCTGGAAAGAGCTCACCTATTTATGGCTGACGTTGACTTTAAGTTTGTGTTTGTAGGTTGGTGGCTAAAGCAGTACAGTAGGAGATCTTGCCATCCAAGAATGAGTCCAATCAAGATATTGGAACCTGGCAAAGTTCAAGAAGTCAGGAAATCGAGATTTAGCACTTAGGTGTTTGTGTGCATTACAAATACAATTTATTATTGTTAGTATTATTATTATTGATCTTTGGAGTTGTATCCAGTTATATACAGTTCACTTGTTAATAAATTTGATGGCTTTGTCATTATAAATGATTTCCCATATATTTTTTATCTTTGCAATTTTGTAATACAATACCAATGGGTTCAAATGGTAAAATCAGCCATTTTGAAATCCAAGATTATGCAGGTTATATTTATCCTATCCCAAAAATTACCTCATATTTGAATTCCCCATTAAGAAACACATCATTTAGACATATTGCATGTTAGGAATTCCTTCAGATTCATGTTATCATCCATGTATGGCCAAGGGGTGAAAAATGGTAAAATCGGCCATTTTGAAATCCAAAATGATGTAGGTTAGAGTTATCCTATCCCAAAAATGAACTCATATTTGAATTCCCCATTAAGAAACACATCATTTAGACACCTTGCATGTTAGGATTTCCTTAAGATTCATGTTGGCATCCATGTATGGCCAAGGGGTGAAAAATGGTCAAATCGGCCATTTTGAAATCCAAAACAATGTAGGTAGGAGTTATCCGATTGTAAAAATAATCCCATATTTGAATTCCCCACAAAAAAACACGTATTTTAGACACCCCACTCGATTGATTTTCCAAAAAAAAAAAAGTATGGCCCGCCCTAATGCACCATAGTCATTCATGTTATGAGTGGGCGTGCTGCCTGTGGCAAGATGGCCGCCATGTGGCAACATCGGTCTCCATTGGCCAGCAGTGCGGGTGTTCTAGCCTTTATATATGTCTATGCATGAACTCACTCATCCATTCAGTCACTCAATCACAGTTAGCTACTCTGCCCCGAGTGGTGGCTCAGTCACAGGCATAGCACTTTACTTCGCATCTATGATTTTGGTCGTCGCTGTTCACAGATACAGGAGTGGTGGGCATAACTTCAATCAAACAATTTTCAAAACATTTGAATAATACAGATGCAGGTCACAGTCAGTGACAGCTCTCTGATTGGCTAACGTTGAGCTGGAGGTTTGCGATGAACGGACAGGGTTTTCACCCCCCCCACCCCCGCTCCTCAACGCTGTAGGCAAGGAATGACATCTCGTTTCTTCATGGCTGTTTGTCGTCGTCAACTGACCCACTTTCTCTTTTCTCTCCTAGCATCAAGCTACCAGAAGACCTTCAGAAGGCACCAACACACCGCCCTGCACAGCATCAACAACCTGAAGCGATGGCCCGAGGACGCCGTCCGTTACCGCCACCAGCGCCACAGGAGGAAGAGAGACAGGGCTGAACACAAGCCAAGGAGACAGTAATCGCCGGGGAGACAGTAATCGCCGGGGAGACAGTATTCGCCGTGGTGACGTGGCGCACCCTCTTCCGCGTGACGAGAACACATCTTGACTGTCGCTTGTGTGAAGAAGAAAAAAAGAAAGAGTTCACAAAAGGAAAAGGACAAAAGAAAGCTCAGCAAGGAAATCATGGGGATTTTGTTTGTTTTTGTTTTTGCAATATTTTTTTGCAATTTTCTTGCATTTTTGATGACGATGGAATCTTATCAAGTGCCTTTTTTAAAGACATTGTTTTTAAGGATATTCTTATAAAGGGACGCTGTTTTATAACAATGTCGAAATGGATATAATACCTTCAGCTGGCTACTGGAAACAAAGAAAAGAATACTTCTCAAATTTTTTATATGGAGAAGAACTCTTACTTTGAACCAAATAATGCATTCAATTGTACACAGACTGTGCTTAAAAAATAACTAAAAAACAAAAGTGTTCCTTTTACATGAAAAACAAATACCAGCTTTTTGTGAAATTATAGCGCTTATGTTATGTAAAGGAATTCATTATATTACAGAATAGTTTCAGCTGTGCTTCAGTCTAATGCAATTATACGCACTGAGGTTTCCACATTTCAGTGATATGTTCTGTGCTTGGTTTCTCAGAATAGCAATTAGAGGCAACAATGATAGTAATAATTATATGAATGTCTCATTGATTGCATTACTAAACCGATCACATACATAGGACAACCGCCGGTGTACTGTAAAACACATAATATGTCATTCAAAATGTATTCGCCCTCAACAGAGGAACATCTTCTGAAATGGTCGGATGACTGGCAGTAATCAGATTCCAGGTTACAAAGTGAGAGACCTGGGGATCTGTCACCCAACTGGTTAACTGCTGGAGCCCTGTTCTGTGATGGCTGCTGTGAACAAATGACCACGTTTTCATTTTTTTTCTTCTTTCAGTAGATGAATACAGTAGATGAAAGAATACAGTAGACAAAACATATTCTTACTCTTTCTATTGGTTAGTAGAAAGGTAAAAATGCAGGGACCCAGAAGTGGCTCTGAGGCCTTGACAGGCAGAAGACAATCAACTGTTGTGTCTTGAACCAAAAGGAGGGAAGTGTGACTTAGTAGAGTGTAAAATGTTTATGTCCCCTTCAGTATGTTTTCTACAATTAAATGCACAGCTTGCTATTTCATTTTATGTTTACATTAACTGTAATGTTTGTTTAAAAAAAGATTCCCCTCCATATGTTCTGTTATAGCTTTCAGTAGTTTTACAGATAACACGTAACACTGTTCTGCCTTCCGCTGTCTTGGGTCAATGTAAATCTACCATTGAGAGAATGTATTTTGTGAAACACTCCAAGAAGACTTGAACATAATGCCTTTTTCTTTCCTCTTTTTTTTTAACCGTAATTTATTTTTCAAGCTGCTCTTCATTCTCTTAAATAGTTTTTCTACTTATAGTTAAAATGAGATGCAATCACCTGGCCCAGCAAGAGTCTTCATCCATCCTTAATGTGTTTATGTTTCACAGGAGACCAGCCAAGATCACAGCTTGTGTCAATGTGATGAAGATGATCATTTACTAAACATTAACAGTAGATAGAAAAGCCTTTTTGCTACATACAAAGGCCAGCAATGGACCAAAGAGTAAAGCCCTATCAGCTGCAATAATTCTCCTATAGCATTACCAAAATAATTGTACAGATATCGAAATGTTGACGGGAATCATTCATAGGCCTACTTGTGGTCTCCAGCAGTTGTTCCTTTTTAATGAAAAATGCCAACATTTGTTTTGTCAGTATGCGTGTATGTGTGTTTGCGTGTGTATGTGTTTGCGTGTGTGTGTGTGTGTGTGTGTGTGTGTGTGTGCGTGTGTGTGTGTGTTTCCGCATTAACATGCACATAATAACATTTTTGTATTTATAGTATAACGTTTTTATTTTATAATGTGAATGTCTGGGATGTTTGAATTGTTTTAAAGAGAACAAGCTGTTTTGTCTGCTCTCCATCACCAAATAAATAAATAAAAAATACAAAAAACTGATATTTTATTCCTTTTTTTCTGACAGGGATCACTTTCATATCTTGTGGCATCGTAAGAAAGAACTCCCACACACAGACCTTTTACTTGCAATCAACTTTATTGAATACTAAACAAAAAATACAATGTTTCGGGCCTTTAGACCTTCATCAGGTTCAAATATTCATATCTTTAATCTGAGCCTTGAGTGTAATGTTTGCCCCCAAACCGAAAAAAAGCTAAAGTCATTCCACTACCTAAGAATGCTAGGAATGCCTTTACAGCCGACCAATAAACTTGTCACCGGTTCTTAACAAACTCTTGGAAAAAAATTTATTTGACCAAATACAACGCTACTTCTCTGTTAACAATCTGACAAGTGACTACCAGCACACGTATAGAGAGGACCACTCAACAGCCACTTACACAAATGACAGATGAATGACTGAAAGAAATTGATAAAAAGAACATTGTGGGAGCAGTATTGTTAGATTTTAGAGCTGCCTTCGATGTGGTTGACCACAACAAACTATTATTGAATAAACTCATGAATTATGGTTTTGCTCCAACCGTTTTATCATGGATAGAAAGCTATCTATCCAATAGAACTCAAAGAGTTTTCTTTAATGGCAGCTTTTCAGATACTAGACATGTTGAGAGTGGAATTCCACATGGAAGATCGCTTGGTCCTTTTCTCTATCTTCACTAATGATTTTCCATTTGCTCTCAAAAAAGCATATGTGTACTGTATGTATTCTGTTGATACAACAATATACATGAATGCACCCACAGTTAATGAAATCACTGCAACCCTGAACAAACAATTGCAAAAAGTACTAGAATCGGTTACCAGCAATAAACTAGCCTTAAACATAACAAAAACTAAAAGCATTGTTTTTGGTACAAATCTTTCATTGAGCTCTAAACCTCAGCTGAACCTGAGGCTAAACAATGTAGCTGTTGAGCAAGTAGAGAAACAAAGCTTCTTGGTGTTATTTTAGATTGTACGTTTTCGTGGACAGGACATATAGATTCTGTTGTTGTTAAGATGGGCAGGAATATATCCGTTATAAAAAGGTGCTCGGCTTTTCTGACACCACAATTGACCAAACAAGTCATCCAGACTGTAGACTACTAACTCTAACACATCTAGACTATTGCCCAATGATTTACATTTACATTTAGTCATTTAGCTGACGCTTTTATCCAAAGCGACCTACAAGTTCTGTACGACAAGTCATCAGGAAGGGCACAGCTATATCAGCTGAGTAACAATTTTCATCAAAGTGTTGAGTGCTACAGTGTAGGTTAGTATATTAGGACAAGTGCATTACAGTAAGGTTAGTTAGGGTTAAATTTAATTTAATTTATTTATTTAGATAATGGTTGAAGAAGTGCGTCTTTAGTCGATGGCGAAAGATTGGACAGGTTTCGGCTGTCCTAAGTGTGGTGGGCAGTTTGTTCCACCATTGTGGAGCAAGGACTGAGAAAAGGCGGCTTCTCCTTGATGACCCTTCCGGAGCTCGGATAGGAGTGGGTCTGAGACGGCCAGAAGATGTTACGAGGGGTGGCGAGGGAAGGTGAGCAGAACCCAATATGCGGAACAATGATAACGAGAGAGAGGAGGCAGAGACGAAGGAGTTGGATATAGTGAAGGGTGTTTACTGAATAAGCCGGTACACAAAAGCATGTACAAAAGAACAAACAAAAGCGAACTGTAAAACACGGAAAAACAAACCTCAGCAGAGCTGGAAAACAGGACTAGAATAGACAGGAACGAACTCACAGGTAAATACAGGGTAAACGGCAGACAGGGAGCTTCACAATGATAACAGAGACACGACAGGATACCGGGGTAGAACGGAGACAATGACGCCACAAGGAAGTCAGGGAACACACAGGCATATATACAGACACTGATTAACACAGGAGGGTAATTGGTCATTAAACACAGCTGGGAAGAACAGAGTGACAAAGAAACATTACATGGTTGAAATATAATACACACAAGATAACAACACTAAACCAGATCACAAAACCAACACAGACAGGGGAGGCATTAGGCCAGGGAGTGGAACATCACAGACAAGACAGACATCAAATGCACAGACTGTCCTGTCTGGGATCATGACAGAAGATGCAGAGCGTAGGGGTCTTGAGGCAGGGTGTGTAGTTAGAGACCATTGACCGGAGGTGGGCGGGAGCGGTTCCCTTTGCCGCATGGTATGCCAGGTCGAGGGCCTTGAAGCAGATTCACGCGGCAATTTTTTTTTTTTTTAAGTTGCAGGTTGCTCAGAATAAAGCGGCTCGCCTGGCACTAGGCTGTTCATACAGGACAAGTATTGGTTTTACAAGTGTTGGTCAACATCTGGCATGGCTGATGGTTGAAAATAAAGTATGGATGAGTCTTCTAATGCTACTGCGGAACATTATTAGCACTGGTAAGCCATCTAGCTTGGCTCAGCAGAAATTACTTCTGAACATGGTTACAACACTAGAGGGGCCGCTTCTGGTAACATCAGAACAAAATCAGCACCAAACTAAAATTGTCTCAAACTCACTGGCATATATAGGTCAATAGCACTCTGGAATGCTCTGCCGAAAAACATCTCATCCACAATACATAATAAAATTACTTTCAAAACAAATATTAAGAGATATCTTGCAAACATGTCAAGTATTATCTGTGTATTATATATTTTTTTTGTTTGACTGGAATGTTAGATTTTATAATGTGAATTTGTATATTTGTATTAATTTTTAATTTGTGTTTTGTCAAGTATGTAACTGTTATCTGTATATTTTATCTTTTTTTTGTTTGACTGGAATGTTCGATTTTATAATGTGAATTTGTATATTTGTATTAATTTAAAAAAAAACTATTCGTATTTTTTGTTGTACATTTGTATTGTATTTGTTTTGTCTAGGACCCCAGGAAGACTAGAGGCTCTTTCATGAGTCTCTAATGGGGATCCTTTAATAAACATAAACATAAACATAAACATAAACATAAACATAAACATGCGGCAATGGGGAGCCAGTGTAGGTCCCTAAGAAGTGGGGTGACATGGGCTGACTTCGGTAGGTTTGAGATCAGGCGGGACGCTGCGTTCTGAATGAGTTGAAGAGGCTTAGTGGCAGTGGTCGGAAGGCCAGCAAGCAGTGCGTTGCAGTAGTCGAGGCGGGAGATGACTGTTGATTGGACGAGGAGTTGGGTGGCTTCTTTTGTCAGGAAGGGGCGGATCCTTCTGACGTTGCTCAGGAGGAATCAGCAGGTTCTGATTGTCGCTGCGATGTGAGCTGAGAAGTTCAACTGGTCGTCGAGGACAACACCAAGGTTCTTGGCGGTCGGGGACGCAGTCACAGCTGCATTCTCGACTGTGATGGAAAGGTCAGTCAGGGGGGAGCAGGTGGAGAAATTCTGTTTAGCTTAGGTTCAGTTTGAGGTGGTTGGTCGTCATCCAGGCGGAGATGTCGGACAGACAGGCAGAGATTCGCTCAGAGACGTGGATATCCGAGGGAGGGAAGGAGAGGAAGAGTTGAGTATCATCAGCATAGCAATGATACGAGAAGTTTAAGTTTATTTAAGTTTAAGTTTATTTGGAGAAGGCATGAGAGGTGATAATGTTACCCAGAGATTTAGTGTAGAGGGAGAAGAGAAGGGGTCCTAGGACGGGTGGGCGGGTGGCCGACAGGGTCCCTCTCCATGACATGCGATCAAGAAGGATCTGGGAAAGCTGCAGCTGGCTCAGAACAGAGCAGGTCGGCTGGCCCTTCGATGCACACTAAGGTCTAGTGTAAACAATATGCATGTCATGCTCCCCTGGATGAAAGCCACAGAGAGGCTGACACGATCACTCCTTGTTTTTGTTAGAAATATAATGTATTGAAATATGCTAATTGTTTATATAATCTACTAACACTCAGCTCTAACATACATGCATACCACACGGGACATGCCACCAGAGGTTGCTATACAGTTTCTAAAGCTAGAACACAATCAATGCAACACACAGTGCTGTACCGAGCCATGGTACTTCCAGAACAGATTGCTAAAGCACAAATTAAAGCAAGCTTTAAAAGACAACTGAAACAATATCTAACAGCCCTACGCCTGTAAACACAGTCTGTACATTTAGACACACACACACACACACACACACACACACACACACACACACACACACACACACACACACACACACACACACACACACACACACACACACACACACACACACACACACACACACACACACACACACACACACACTCCGCCTGATTTTTTGATTTTTCTCCCCATCCCAATTTTTGTCGTTATGCCAATCCCCCCCTCCCCTACCTGGTTGTTGTGCACATGTTCCTCCTACTGGTCGGTACAAGGGAACCCTGAAGTCCACCACATGCTTCCTCCGACACATGTGGAGACAGCCAGTGGCTCTTTTTTCACCTGGCAGCGAGGATTCTCATTGGTGAAGCGTAACGTGTGGGAGGTCACGCTGCCTTCACCATTTCCTGCCTTTCGCTGAGCAGGCGCCCAGACCTGACCCCTGCGTCGCTGTCCACAACGCCAGATTACCACCCACGACTTCCCTCCCCCTAACTCAGCCAAACAAGTTAGTATGACGCCCGGCCCAAGCCGCAGGGCAATGCTGACTCCGCGAGTCGGGATTTTATCTTATTTTTTTGTGACAGGAATATTGGTAGCCTATACAAATAGGTGGTAAGAGTTTACTTTGTATGTATATCCAGTGCCTATAAATCGGGGTAAGAGTTTACAGTATATGTATGCATATGGTTTCTCACTGCTTGTGAATTGAGTGCATAATATTAATATATAATGTTATGTAATTGTTATGGAATGCGGTATGTATAGTAGTAGTATGTTTGATAGAAAGTATATTGTCACTTTCTGACTTTTAATACCACTTTGTTGCTTGTCTGTAAATGTCTTATCTGTTGTCATTTATATGTTATGTGTGGCAGGAAGAGTAGCTGATGTTTTGCATCAGCTAATGGGGATCCTAATAAAATCATAAATCATAAATGAGGAACAAAAAATATACCAGGCAGATGTAGCTAACACTTCAGGAAAGGCCAATCAGAGACCACGAGCTAACAGGCAATAAGCCAATATGTTATGGCTTCGTAGTCACAGTCAGTCACTGAGGACTTTTCAACAAATGACATGTGAACCATATATTTCCTTGGTTTTACAAGCTTATCATTCTGGTTATTTTACCCACACAAACCGCATTCGTTTTTCCAACCCAAACACTGATAAAAGGCAGCCTCTCTCCATGACATAGTTACTTTAGCACTGTGTGGGTAGGTAGGGGAGCAGGAGGTTGCCCTGTGGAAGTAGTACAGCTGTGTCGCCAGCAGATAGTGCTATCATACCAATTGCAAGACATGCCATCCACTGCCATGAGTTGGTCTTTTTGGTCTTCTAAGCTTGTATATGTCGTATATTTATCTAAATAAAACCTGTAAATTAAACAATAGAAATTATGCACATATATGAAATAGCAAAGAACTAGGTTATTTTCTCTTAGAAAAATAGAGACTCACAGCCATGCCAAATCACCTGTTAGGTTAACCATACATTTGAGTCAACAAGAAGGCTGTTAACTGGCCTCAGTCGAAATGGATCAAAATGACCCATATAAGCATTACAGGAAGGATTAAAATCATCTAGCGGTTGATGGAAAAAGCCACAGGAGAACTCAGTCAAAAAGCTAACAGTGCACCCCTTCAGCCTTCACTTAGTAGTTATAGGAAAGGCCCAGAGTGCCATAAAGATAAAAGAACAGATCAAATGGCAAACAGATGACACATCTTCCTCCACAATGAACAGGGATGGTGCGCCCAATAACTAACTTTTAAGTCAGGCCTGAAGGCCAGCCCCCGAGTTCTGTTTACTTTAGCTAAGCAGTCCAAACAGCCCATAATTTCAATCGGTATGAGGGTCGCATTCAGGGACACATGGGTAGATCATTCTAAGAGAAGACTAGTTCCTGTCCCCTCTGTAAGGTCACCTTGTAACGCTGTTTCGCAAGACCCAAATGACTCACTTAGAGGGGAGACCTTCTAGCCAATAGAAAAGCAGGCTCTCTGGGGTGACGGCACTGGATGGGGCAAGGGTGGGGGGGGATTCTCTCTTCTCTATAAAACCTACAGGTTGAATGATGGAGGGGAGTCAGAGACACCGAGACGCAGAGAGACACGCAGAGAGAACGGAGAAGCAGAGACGGAGAAACCACCCCACCAGTTCGAGAATAAGAGACGCCACTAAGAAGCCCTCCGGGAAAAGCTGATTAGAGATAGAAAATAATTGATGCTGTGAACCAGATAATTTAAGCTGTTGGATATTCCAATAAAACAACGGTCAGAACCGTTTTCACCCGCAGCGCTGTCTCCGCCTCCACGTGATTTCCAAAGGACCACATTTGAATGAAACTGTTACTTTAACGGGAAACACAACGAGCAGAGTAAGCTATTCCACTATACATTAGAGAAAGATCATATAGCTATAACATAGAATCATTGAGAAGATACATTAATCTGGCGCCGTGACTACCGGTCTGTACATCCGAACGGGACCCAGGACAAGGACAACAGAACTTCAAAAACTCTCAGAGCAGAGCAGCGACGCCTGACTACACCATCCTCGAGCAACAACAACCAGCAGAGGCCAAACGGTGAGTTGAAGATGTGTCTGTATTGTCGGGGTTTGTTTGGGCAGATTTCGAACAGGGGTAGAGAATGGTTGCATTGGCGCGATCGAATTAAAACGATTGAGCGCACAGCCGTATCGGCACTAATGAAATGAAGGGGATTGGCGCGATCGGGTTGGACAATAAAATAGTTCAGGTCGCGCACTGCTGAGGGGCTAGAGGATTGCGCCAGGTTAGGCGACAGATACTCTTGTTTAGAATCGTAGGTTCAAATGCAATGACAATAACTGGAGACGTCTGGTTTGTACGTTGCTAAAGACAAATCGACGTCGTACGAATCCGTTTAGTTCTTACGGAACAAGAGCTCTGGAGCGCGTAAGGTAGTCCTCTTAAACCTCGGAAAAATTAGCACTTGTGCACTGGGGGGTTATAAAGATCTGCGCTTATGTTCGAACTAAAAAACTGCACTTAGAAGCGATGAGGCATTATATAAGGACTTTAGTATGTAACAATGTATATATGTTGTTTAGATGAAATAGGATGACACATGTATGGTATCATGGCTATAATCAAACGTACGTCATCATAACGCTAAACGTCGCGGATTACTATATTACAACCAATACGGAATAAAGCCATTTTATACCCGGGAAGCTACTGCTATACAAAGCAGGGCTAATACATGCTAAGCTACGTTGCAAGCTAACGGGGAATGCTGGGGGTTACTAATGTTTAGTACGACTGTTGTGTTGAGATGACGGAACTTATAGCTTCATCCATGGTGGCTGAAAAAGGCTACCAAATGATGCTACATGATGTGCAAGGTTGACCAGTGCTAAGAATGATTATGTTGCTGAATGGAAGTATGAGTGTAACTGTGTGGATGAGAGAGGATGTGTGTGAATGAGTCTGCTAGAGGTTATGGAGTGGATGCCGGTATTTTTTGTATTATTATGAACCAGCTGGTGGCCAAGGCTGCAACGGAGAAACCACACCCCTGTCCTGCCAGCATTAGCTGGCGCGACGGGACTAGCGTGTGGACGCTGTGTTGCGTTTTCGAGTGAATTGAATGAATGACATGTGAGATGGAACCTAGGAGATGTGTAATGTGCGTTGAAATTTTTCAAATCGGGGCTGTAGAAGTTTAAAAGTAATGTAGTAAAGATCAAAGAAAACGGGGATTTTAGAGCTGGTGACGTCATAGGGAGCGTCGGAGCTTGGGGTGCGTTAGATTTGTAATACGGGGCTAGATCGGGAGCGTTATATTTAAAATATGGAGCCGGCCGGGGCCGGACGGGCGTACAAACGAGAAAATGATACTGTAAGGTTTATGAACGAATGCTTAATAAATTTAAAATTATGTTATAAAGTATGACTGGGTTGTGCAAAACGTTGCGATGTGTTGTGCCGCTCAAATCAACAGGATAATGGGCCGTGTAGGAAACGCTATTGTAAGGGGCTAGGCTAAGCTAACTAGCCGTGCTAGGCTAATCGAGCGATAGCAACATTGAGCTAAGCTAATTGGGCTAACAGTATTAAGTTAATGGTGTTAGCAGTGGACAGCTAACTATGCTAAAAATGCTAAGCTAACTATGCTAACATGCTAAAGCTACCTGTGCTAACAATGTTGCATGCTGGGAGTCTCGGGTAATATCGCGTGATGCTATTTTGGCTGACAGCGGGACCTTGTGTGTGTAAACGTGACGTAAGCCTGTGGCGACGTCTCGCGGGAAGCCATCCTTAATGCCGGACTACGATTCGGTACAGGGAATTCTGGGAATTGGGGTTCATGTTGTGTGAGCACGTCGGCTGACGTCATGGGAGGAGTGGCTGCGTGATGACGCACTTGTCGAATAGAGACAGCAGGGGGCGGTGTTGTCTTTGAAATGGATACACCTCTGCTGTTGCTTCGCCCTCTCTCCCTAGGTTGCCCCCCTCCCTTCCTCCATCCCTCCCTCCCTCCCTCCCTCCCTCCCTCTCTCCCTCTCTCTCTCTCTCTCCCTCCCTCCTTCTCCTCTCCTCTCCTCTCTCTCTCTCCCTCCCTCACCTCCTTTTCTTCCTCCATCCCTCCCTCCCATTTCCACTCCCTCCCTCCTTTTTCCCCCTTTTATGGCTAAAATGGTACAGTATATGAGAGGATACTAGGAGTTTCATCAGGGCCCCCCCTCCCCACTGTAGCCTTCCCTATAGGGTGTGCCCCCTCCTGCACTATTATAATGGGTGCCATCCTGCACTATTATAATGGGTGCCATCCTGCACTATTATAATGGGTGCCATCCTGCACTATTATAATGGGTGCCATCCTGCACTATTATAATGGGTGCCATCCTGCACTATTATAATGGGCCATCCTGCACTATTATAATGGGTGCCATCCTGCATTATCATAGTGTGTGCCCCCTTCCCCTCCCCCCTTCCATCAATCCTGCACTATCATAGTGGGTCCATTCCATCCTTCCATTTATTATATGGTGTGAGCTCCCTATGGTACAGCTCCTTCCCTGGAATGCTTCCTTTCTCCCTTCATAGTTTCTATGGTGTGTGCCCCCCCCCCCCCCCGCCCCACTGTAGAGATGAGATATCATCTCCCTCTATACCATAGTGTGTGCCCCCCCATGCAGATATAGTACTCTTTTCCCTCCCTCCCTCCCTCCCTCCCTCCCTCCCACTCCCTCCCTCCCTCCCTCCCTCCCTCCCTCCCTCCCTCCCTCCCTCCCTCCCTCCCTCCCTCCCTCCCTCCCTCCCTCCCTCCCTCCCTCCCTCCCTCCCTCCCTCTCCTCTCCTCTCTCTCCCTCCCTCCCTCCCTCCCTGCCACCCTCTCTCCCTCCCTCTCTCCCTCCCTCCCTCTCTCCCGTTCCTGTGTGCGTATGAGTCACGTGTCTGTTCTAATGTTTGCAAACAATGCACCTTTAGATGTAGTTATGATGCGCTCTGCTCACGAGGACAAGTTTGTAACATGAGACGCACAGGAGGTCTTGTTTCGCATTTAATTTAACCAGATGTGTGGAGGCTTATTTCCTGATACGGGTTCGAAGATAACTTCACAGTTATTGGCAGTTTGTTTCCTTATATCGCTTCCTCCAGGGTTCCAACTTGTGTTGACAGACGGCAACCCTGCTCAAATACGGAGCGTCAGCGCTCTCGCTGGACTAGAAGGGTGCACTCAGTAGAGCACAGATGTCCGCCAGGACGGCAGCCACACGTGTGATAGTGATAATAATGGATTGGATTTGTGATGCGCTTTTTGTTCGATGGGATCCCAGAGTGCTACGCTACAGGTTTAAAACAGTTATAGGGGAGGAATAGAACTTGGTTAATTAGAAACATAGAATAAACAAAGGATTTAAAAAACGAGGGCGATAAAGTTAAAATAGGGGGCTGACAGTCGAAGGCCTTTTTGGACAGGTGGGGTTTCGGCCTGCCTTCTCCCTCCCCCGTCCCCCCCTCCTCCCTTCGTCTCGCCGTCTCTCTTTTTCTTTCCCTTCCTCCCGCTCTCCCTCCCTCCCTCCCTCCCGGTATCTCCCCTTCCCTCTGTCTATCCCTCTCTCCCAGATGGACTCTGTTGATTGATTGGTTGATTGGAAACTTTTTCAGAATGGGTGCAATACAGTACGGCTCAATACACACGATTGTTAAGGGGATGCAGACCAGGGACAGACTTTCGTCTTGTTTACATCGGGGTCCCCCATTTTCGGAAGGATAAGTTGATATTCATGGTCGTTTGGGAACTCCTCTTCCGTATGTATGTCTCTCCCCCCCTCTGTCTCTTCTTGTATTTCTCCCTGTGTCTCTCCTTCTCTCCCTCCCTTCATTTCTCCACGTGCGCCCCCCCTCGATGCTTTGCCTTCGAATGGATTGTGGGTACGTTACGGACCGTTTCTAGTTGGGGTCCCTCCAACCCCCAGACTGGCCCTCTTGAGAGTGGCGTGTGTGTTTGGGCTGGGGGCAAGGAGTTTGAGCATTTGTTATAAGGGAGATGGGTTTTACATTAGGTTGGTTTTGGTTAGAGATGGTTGTGGCGTGTTTTTTGTTTTTCATTTTAGGGAAGGTGCCAGTCCCCTAGTTTCCCCCTTCGGTTGGGGTCCTTGGAGGCAGGGTTGGCTTTGCGTCTTGTTGTGTGTTATTGGTTGGGTGGTTGTTTTAAACTACGTAGCTGTTATGTATGTGAAATAGGTGCCGGTACAGGTGGTGGTTGGACGAGTTGTGATATTCCTTGGAAGGGGGCTTGGGGTGTTTTCATTCAGGTTCGAAACTGAGGGAAGATGCTTTGGGCTGTGAAATGACGGGTCTCGGTGGATTCAGGGATCATGGCAAATGTTGCGGTGGGTATAGTACTGGGGTTCATGGATTTAATAACGTGGACAACTGGGCTGTGTAACGGTCAGGGGTTTAGTGACCTAAGTTGCTAAAGGTAAATTTTTTCCCGTGATAGTGGTTGGAAGCAGTGACGCCACCAAAAGGTTTTTTTGGTGGTGTGAGGGGGTATGTGTGGAAAAATAATGTAGAATGGTGTTGTATGAAGAATGTGATGAAGGCGTGAGATGTAAATGTGGTGAGAAATGTAGGAAGAAGTATAGTTTTTGATTTTCATAGTAGAAAGCAAGTAGGGAAGTTAATATTACATTTATACATAGTTAATACGCGGAGCAGTCATTTAAAGTATAAATTGTGACAATTTCATCAAGGCAAAAAGAAATTGGAACAGATGGCTAACCAAGTTTACCATTTGTTAGAATTGATAGGTTGTGTGGAACTTAATGATTATGTTCCCCAGAGAACCAAAGGTGAAAGGAACACACAAAGGATTGGAACCTCCAGTTTCCGGTTGGACAAACGGACAAAAACAAGTAAAGCCGTATCGTTATATTCAAGTAGATCACACCGAATCTCTCTAGAAGAATTAGTATAGGAATGCCCGACATTTCCAATGCATAAATATTGAGGAAATGACAAGGGAAATGCCACTGTATTAAGTGTTATGTTTTTGCTTTCTTTTTGCACAGGCTCGGCGAGGACTAGGGCTCTGGCGATTTCAATACCAATTGGGGAAATGGCTATATGAGCCTTGGTATAGTATGAATGATAAGAAAATTGTCAATCCCTGTCTGCACCGGTATAAATCTGATAGTGTGGGTGAATTTTAACTCAAGTAGCGAAAAATAGGTTTGGACACAGAGAAACTTGTTCTTCCAAACGGTGATTGCAGGTGTGTATGGAAGTGGTGAGAATGTCGGGTACACAGGAAGTTCACCTTAGTGGAACATTGATAGGAACAACTGGAGGTTTAGAAGCAATAACAATAGCAAAAGTAGACAATCTGTCTATGTCAAAGACTGGAAATATCACAATAGAAGTGAAGAAGCCATGGCCAAAGAGATTCAGGCCTTTACAAAACCTTGTATTTAAGTATAAAAAAGGAGGCTGTTATAGATTGAGAAACAAAAATAAAAAACAGAAAAAGAGAGCACGAAAAGCGATGAAAAGAAGTAATGCCGACAATAGCAATAGGCTGACAACCTTTGCAGACACTCCCGTAGAAAGATTGATATCTGAAGTTAATCTGATTGAGTGGGATGTGATGGAATTTCCTCAGGTGACCAGTATAACAGAGGGACTGGAAATAATGACTTTGATTCCAATACAGGAGGTCTTACAGGAGAGAGAACCAGAGACAACGGTTTTACTCCAACCAGAACCGAGCCACACTGGGGTGTCCATTGCAGGCGACTGCAGTTTAACCGAGGGACAGAGAAAGAGACTGAGAAGAGCGGCGTTGTTACAGCAGTCCCACGAAGTCTATTCTGGCCGTACGGCTGGTACAGAGACCGACAGCAGGTATGGAACTATACATGAACAGTTTCTACAGCCCACCCGTTTCCCATGTCCAGTCGTCCCTCGAGACCAAAGCCGGGATGAGAGGCGTGGGCCGGTGACGAGGAGCCAGACAGCGGGGGCCAGGGTGGAGGTAGAGAGGATGACGTGCCTCTCTCCAGAAAGACAAAGAGCATTCACGGAAGCGTCCGAAAGACATGAGACAGTCCGTAGAAAACTGGTGGAGAAGCAGCTGGCGGTTGACCAAGTCACACGCGAGAGGGAGGTGCTAGAACAAGAGCTGGCGAAACAGACTGTGATCATGAGTGATGTAATTTTGGAAATCATGTTTCGTACTGCAGAACAAGGACTCAGTGAACAAGAGAAGTCACCTGCCCTGTTACCTGAACAGGAAGCGGAGCAGCGAGGGAATGATGACAGCCGCAGGGGGGGTGAGTTTCCAGGCCCCTCCCAACAACAAAAGGCCCAAGGTGCGGCGGCTGGGAAGAACAGGTATGTCCCTCTCTCATCCAGACAACAGAACTGGCAGCCCCAAGGAGGGAATGGACGACAAAGAGGGGGACCGCTTGGATGGCCGGCATCAACTGAGTGCTGGAAATGTGGAGAAATCGGCCATCTCGCTCGATCATGTGGCAAAGGGTGGCGAGCTCAGCAAGAGTCCAATAGACAGCAAGAGTCCATCAGAACACAGAGTTGCTGGACATGTGGAATGTTGGGACATTTTCAGAAGGGGTGTAAAGAGGGTGTGTCTGCAAAGGCCATAGGTTGAATAAGAACGAGGCAGGAATGCACAAGCGAAGCTAATAGTGCTCGGGAAAATAGAGTTATTAATAAGTTAAAATGGGAAAAAGGACTGATTGGAATAAAAATAGAATAAAAAATATATAGAAGCGTTGGTACATTAGATTATGAGTGGAAGCGACTAAGATGGATGTGCAACTAACAGGGAGAGATGAAATGACTGACAGATGCATGAGCCAATCGTACTAACAGTTAATTAATAGACCAATCATGGGTTTTCCTTTTTGCTACAGTGTGTCTGATCAACTCTTGCTGTGGCAGTGAGGAAAACGTAAGGGAGAATGGTATGGTGGACGATTTTTGGTATCTCCCACCTGTGCAGCCTGGCCCGGCTGCACAGATTGGAGAGAGAGAGAAAAATGGTCACCGCAATGGCTCTTGTGGTCATGTGAACTCTGACCCAGACGGTGTCAGAGAAGGGTTAAACAGTTGATATTAGACATAATATTAAACAGAGTTAATAACAAAGGACTATTTTAGTAGTGATTATACATACTTGATCCAAGGGTGGTCAAGGAGACTATTCTTAAATTCTTAAATTCATTTCTTTTTAATTTTTAATTTTTATTTCTTAGTGATTATGCGGGGGTATTTATGCCTCTAGCTGATAGTTTAGTTCTGTTGATGGGTGTGTTGCATGAAGGCACTCACGAATTTTTGTTTATGTTTGTTTGCAATTTTCTTTGTTTTTGTTTGACACTCTATTTTTTTTTAGGAACTGGCTGGCTGGGAGGGATCTCTCGCCGGTCAGGGATAGCAGGTGGTGGTGACACAGCGGGACTGGTAGGAATGTCTAATATGATGGGCTGGAAACTAAGGGTGGACGGGAGCTGGTTCATGATTTAGTTTTCCGCTCATTGAGAGTCCAGGAGTAGTATCTGGGGAGTTGTGTCACGTTTTTGGGTTTGGTAAGTGTTGGGCGAACGTGTTTCTCTGTTTATAGGTAAGCTCTGTAGGTTTTGGTCGCCATTGGCCAAATAGTTTACAAGTAGGGTGCAGACGTGTGAAATTGATAATTGGCTTATGGGAGACTCTGCACCGGCTTGTTGAAGGCTGGCAGAGTGTGTGGGATGTGTGTTTAAAGGGACTGTGGTTTGTTACCATGCACATAGGTTCTGTTGGTGGTTGGCCTCGTCTAGAGCTGGCTGTCCGGACCGAGGAGGCTGTCTGGAAACAAGGTATTGATGGTGTAATAAATGGTTATTCCACTTTCAAGGGTGGAGTGGTGATTGTGTTGAACTTGAGGTATTTGATCTAGTAAGATAGTACAGCACAAAAATGAATGAGACAAAGGTGATTTGATTGAATATTAACAATTGAAGCTGTGGAATATATAGATATAAATATATAATAAAAAGAGTGTTGTCAAATACAGAACAGTAAAGATGTATCTGTGCGGAAAAGAGAACTTCCAATCCATTGTGTGTTTGTAAATAACAATCCAAAATGCAAAAAAGGACAGAGGGAAAATCGTTTCCTTCTGTGGAAAATCGGAGCAGTACCAAAAACTGCATACAACAAAGAAGAGGCTGTGGTTAGCACAAAATACAACAAGAAGAAAACAGTCAAAACGAGGTAGCCGTAAAGACCTCAGGAGGTTTAAACAGGGATAACTGACAGGGATGAAAGCGAAGAATAATTGAGGCCTCAGTGGTCTTTTCAAGGAGAAGAGATGATTTATGTTTGCTTGTTTGAATCTCCCTCGATGTTTAGAGTGTTAATCTTTTGGGTAGGATGTATTAATCTTTTCTTGCAGAGCCAATTACACAAAACAGACACATTGAAGCTAAGTAAACATGGATAAAATAGTCTAAAAAAAAAAAACTGTTATTGAAAGAGTGTTTCCTTGTAAAAACAGGAACAGCTTTCTTAGTCTAAAGTCATAGTAATAACTGATATTGTGTGTGACTGGGGAAGAAGCCAACGGAAAGAGTGAATGATGATTTTGTAACTGTACAGACGGAAATGGGTTTGGTAGTTCGATTTGTGTAAATTTTGGATTTTTTGAATTTTTTGAAAATATTAGCAAAAATGATAATTATGGTTTAACATGTTTAATTTAGAACATATTGGTGCTATATAGTGGGTTATGAAACCCACTAAGGGTGGATTGTCGTATATTTATCTAAATAAAACCTGTAAATTAAACAATAGAAATTATGCACATATATGAAATAGCAAAGAACTAGGTTATTTTCTCTTAGAAAAATAGAGACTCACAGCCATGCCAAATCACCTGTTAGGTTAACCATACATTTGAGTCAACAAGAAGGCTGTTAACTGGCCTCAGTCGAAATGGATCAAAATGACCCATATAAGCATTACAGGAAGGATTAAAATCATCTAGCGGTTGATGGAAAAAGCCACAGGAGAACTCAGTCAAAAAGCTAACAGTGCACCCCTTCAGCCTTCACTTAGTAGTTATAGGAAAGGCCCAGAGTGCCATAAAGATAAAAGAACAGATCAAATGGCAAACAGATGACACATCTTCCTCCACAATGAACAGGGATGGTGCGCCCAATAACTAACTTTTAAGTCAGGCCTGAAGGCCAGCCCCCGAGTTCTGTTTACTTTAGCTAAGCAGTCCAAACAGCCCATAATTTCAATCGGTATGAGGGTCGCATTCAGGGACACATGGGTAGATCATTCTAAGAGAAGACTAGTTCCTGTCCCCTCTGTAAGGTCACCTTGTAACGCTGTTTCGCAAGACCCAAATGACTCACTTAGAGGGGAGACCTTCTAGCCAATAGAAAAGCAGGCTCTCTGGGGTGACGGCACTGGATGGGGCAAGGGTGGGGGGGGATTCTCTC
>NC_140165.1:141161565-141171565 GCF_963971535.1 Notolepis coatsorum | reverse complement strand
ATAAACCGGCGGCTCTATCCGAGCCCCCCGGAGGGTGGTCGAAGACTTTGCGCATGTCGTCAATATATGCGGAATATGACTCGCAGAGGGGAGAATTATTGAAGTGGAGAGCGGTTGCCCATTCTAGCGCAGCACCCGTGAGCAGGGCCGACAGGTAAGCGATTTTAGACCTCTCGCTTTGGAAAGTGTGTGACTGTTGCCCAAAAACTAACGAACACTGAAAGATAAAGGCTCGACATTTGGAGATGCTCCCGTCATAACGCTCCGGCGCGGGGACGTGGGGCACTCTGTGCAGGGGAATCGCAGCAGTGGGTGGGGAGTCTGGCGGGGCTTGCTGAGTCGTGACGTATGCCTCGAAACGGCCGTATTGTCTGTCTCGCTCCGCAGAGCCAAGTGTGAGAGCGGTAAGCTGAGCAGTGACGGCATCTATTGAGTGGGCGAGTTGGTCTACCCGAGCAGTCTGGCCGTTGATAATACTCACGGATTGCATCTGAAACGTCCTCCATTCCTCGATCTCGAGTGTAGCTGGTTCATTGGTCGTGGTGTTCTGTGAGAATGGGTTTTAAGCAGAGCCCAATCGCTGAACACAGGAGAAGAGAGAATGGAGCGTTTCAGGTTGTTTAATAGTATTCCCAAGTAGGCAAGAGTTACATCCAGAAATGTACAACAGATATGAATTGGGAATGTTCTTGGGGTAACGGGAGCAGTGACACTCCAGTGCTACTGTGGACGGAAGACACGGGTCCAGGGGGTCCAGACAGGGGCACGCTGGCACGGAGGTCCTGGGCACAAGAGAGGAAAGTTAGAACAGGGAATAATCACACTGGGATGTCTAGCAGGTCTTCGGACTGAGGCGTCGTACCTAGGTAATGATACTAACACCACGACAACTTCTGGTCAGCGTCGTCCGGTAGAAGTAGGGTCTTCATCAACAGGGGATGGGATACAGCTGTGAGGAGTGAGGTGCCTGGCAGCGTGCGAATCAGGGGATGAGGTGCAGCTGAGTTGAGTGACAGGGGGTGAAGGGGTGCTGACCATATACGGGCGTGCGGCTTCCGTGGTGGATGGAAGGGAGGATGAAGAGGAGTGAGGAGGGCGTGTGGTGAATGTGAGGGGAGAACGAGGAGTGAAGAACGCTCTTGCTGTGATTATGACAAGTATCACTTGTATGGTATCACACATACACGCACACACACACACACACACACACACACGCACACACACAGCATTAAATAGAGACTTCATTGCCACATTATGTCTACATTCATATATTTGTATTTTATCTACTATGTCCTTGTCTTATTTACTGTTGCAATTATTATTATTATTATTATTATTATTATTATTATTATTATTATTATTATTATTATTATTATTATTATTATTATTATTATTATTATTATTATTATTATTATTATTATTATTATTATTATTATTATTATTATTATTATTATTATTATTATTATTATTATTATTATTATTATTATTATTATTATTATTATTATTATACGTTCATAAACCTCTAGGACTTTTTAATCTCATCTGTTTCATTTGTTGCTTTGTTAAAATAAAATAAATACATATAAGAGCCATATAAGAGGACTAAATAGAATTCAATAGTAAGCAAGGCTGAGCTTCCTTTGCATCAGAACTGTTGGATGTCAGAAAATGACGAGATGTTAAAAATGGATTTCCCTATATTATACAAGATAAATGGTTGCCCTGAGACAATGATTTCCCTGTGACAATGGCTGCCCTGAGACAACGGTTTCCCTGTGACAATGGTTGCCCTGAGACAACGGTTTCCTTGAGACAATGGTTGCCCTGAGACAATGATTTCCCTGAGACAATGATTTCCCTGAGACAATGGTTGCCCTGCGACAATGGTTGCCCTAAGACAATGGTTTCCCTGAGACAATGGTTGCCCTGAGACAATGGTTGCCCTGAGACAATGGTTGCCCAGTGACAATGGTTGCTGTGAGACAATGGTTGCCCTGAGACAATTGTTGCCCTGAAGCAGGCGTAAGCTTGTGTTTAGAATAGTTTAGAACTTTCATTTTTTTTTTTTTTTTTTCTTATTTTGTGGTTTTTCATTACTGTATGTCTTAATTGTAGGTATTTTATGGTATCACTTTATTATTGTTGAATATATATTTTTTAGATATTGAAAAAACGTTAAAAGGGGTGCTCCAGTAGCACACCATGGTACCGCGCTGCGTCGCGGGACTCCGTGCTGCGTCACGGATCTGGTTGACTCCGAGTTCGATTCCCGGACTCGCCGTCATTTGCCGAATGTCTCCCCCTGCTCTCTCTCCCGTTTCACCCTACAACTGTCGGTCATGCTTGACCAGAAAAGCGATAAACGCTAAAAAATTAAATTAAAAAAAAAAAGAAAAAACGTTAAATCTCACTGCAAAAATACACAACAGACATTTTGTATGTTTACCTGAGTGATACTTTTGATGTATTTCTTTTCAAATTGACGAGGAAGGGGTGGTTAGGGATATATATGATTGTATTCATAAAGCTTGATTGCTATCATAATAATGCTAGGAAAAAGGTTGATAAGGTGCTTTTTGTTTAATCCCAAGCCCATGTATACCAACACGTACCAACTGTTACTACAGGGGTTTGGTTCCCATTCTTTAATTTGGTGTGATGGTATTTGACTTGTAAAACGCAAAGAAGGTAGAAAACTAAAGTAAGTAATCCTGCGGGTTTACTACTCTTGGTAATGGAAACATGACTTCATGCCATGAGACATTGCCCTTCATCTGCCAACTTAAAATACAGCTGCTTAAACCCCAGGCATAATACACGCTGACTACTTGACTCCAGTGGAAATGGAAACATGCGTTATTGCAAATCTTGAAATAAAGCCACAGTCTCAACAGTTTATTTTAAACAAGGTCTTTATTTTCGGTTCTGTAATTTTGTTCAAAAAGGTACATGGCATTATGATACAAAAAGAAAATACCTTCACTGAGTTTTCTGTGCATACAAATGTGATATCAACATGATTTTGTGTTTTAGTTTTAGCTTTTAGTAAACAATGTGTCACCAAATGAGCACATGTGACCTGCAGTAAACATATGCATTGAGTATGCCAGTGCCAGGTATGAGACAAAGTATATAAACGAAGGGTATGGAACACAATAGGACAGCATGATGACCACAGGCATTTTATTCTTATGAGCCAAAATTGCCTTTGCAAGGGCTAGTGGTTGTGGCTTACATTTGCACACCCTTATCTGGTAGCCTTGTACTGTATGTCCAAGTATGCTAATTTTGTGTCCACAGGAACCTACTAGTAGTAATTCATGACAATTTTATGTTGACTTGTCTCTCTTTGAGTCTGTGTTCTCCTTACCAAAGAAGAAGACTAGGTCAGACCCTGCGTTTAGTGAGCATTGTGTGAGCATCAATAGAAGAATTTTGTGAGAGGATGCTGTGCCTTAGGAACGTTGATTGAATGGACCACCCAAACATGTCGGGCCGTGTCAGTGCACACTAGTCCACTATGAATTGGGTCTTGTGGACAGAGTGCCCGTGTAATCTCCTTGTTTGCAGGTCGTAACCTCAGCAGCACTGTGTAATCAACTGAAACCACCTCTGAAACCCATACGGTCTGCCCACGTGGATCTTACCCTGGACACAGGTTCAGTGTTGCACACACACATAAGCTACATCTGCTCCCGCCACTTCAATAGCCAATATCAGGTTTCCTCTCAGTCGGAAAAGGAATTGCTCCGACTCTAATGCAATCAGGGTGCACATTTTGGCTGTTTCGTGGGGCCATGGGGAATTTAATTATGTTGCTAACTTTGTCTGCACTCGATAGGATTTAGCAGGAATGATATGACCTATATTTCCTCAGATATTGCAGGGACAATAATGATTACCTTGAACGGTAAAGCTTTGATCAAGGGACAAAATTTTCTTAAAAAATAGATCCAAAAATCAGCAATAAAAAAAATACAAAAGTTGCAACAATTAGTGACAAACACTATTAGAAAAAACATTTACGAAAAAAAAAAAATTATTACAATAGTAAAAACGCTTTGTGTAGCTTTTGATTATCAATTGATTTAACTCTAGCTATAGCTATTAATGTTGAATGGGTGACAGTCCAAGACATTTACATTCATCTTTTCGTTAAACAGAATGGAAGAGATTTGATCACAGTTCATAAGGTTGAAAAGCTCTCCTGTTGTTTAGGAGTTGGAAATAAAGATCAATGTTGAAGAGAGAAAAGTCCAGTTAAAGTAACACATACTGCAGGGTAACATCTTTCTATCCTAAACAATGACAGCTATGCTAAGAACCAACTGATCCCTTTCAGGTGTACAAGTTCACATGAGATTAGCATTTTGAGAACTGGACATTTTAAGGTTGTCACAGTGGCTACTGGCCCCTGAAAGCTATGACAATTTAGAATGCAGAGATGGAATTCTGAGAAAAGATTCCAAAATACTTACACCTGAAAGGTCACTCTCACATGAGGTCACATCACTCTCTTTGTTAGAGCTGATGCTTGTTTAATGTAGGCTATCATATACCATTATTAAATTTTTTATCAGATTTAAAAGCTATTTGTTATGTGTGCAGTAACATACCGTAACTGCTCTAAAAAAGAAACTCTCACTTCACACGTCCAATCTCTCTGTGGACAAACCAAACCTGGAGGATGTTTCTCAACCATCAAGTCCTTGTCTCTGTCACAATGTTATACTTTAGTGCTATGTTGATGTTTCACCAACAGTCTGTGAAAAATGAATGCTTGATAACAGGAAAAACAGCTACAATAACAAAATGTTGATCACTGCAGTATGAAAATGAGCTTTTACAGATTTCTTTTTTAAAGGTTATCACAGTTTCAGAAACGCAATGAGCTCATACTAGTTAAGTTCCAATGTATGTCTTAGTTTTATTGTTGTTGTTGTTGTGGTGGTGGTGGTGGTGGTGGTGGTGGTGGTGGCGGTTGTTGCTCTTTGGTGGTTATGACTTGACTGTGACTAAACCTGGCCTATCACTGTTGAGGCTTGAAGCAGTAGACACCATAAAGCTTTTGCTTCTTGTCAGGGAAACCCAAAAAGCGCACTGCAGCCTCTGTGGGGCTGCAGTTCTTGCGGGGGGTGGAGATGGGGTAGCGGACACTGCCGTCAGCCAGCCAGCCAGCATCACAGCGGTCGTAGCCATGCAGCTTCCAGGCAGCATATACCTGGCCCACCTTGGCAATCTCAGCTCCGTCTTCCAGGCAAGCCTGTACAGCCTCGTCAAAGGTCAGCCTGTCAGGCTGCACCAGCCAATAGAAACGACCTGAGGCAAAAAAAAAAGTTGGGTATTTTAATATATTATTCTTGGATTGTGTTAGCCTTGTGGTGTCCAACTTTCAGATGGTATTTGATACAATGAGGCAAGCAAATGTGTACATTGTGTGTTAACGTGTTTTATTTCCCTCTACATAGCCAAGCTATACACACATATTTGAAACTGGACAGTAAATTGACCATGACCGTCAAGCTTTACTGCTCGAATACCATCATCTATTGCCACGCTATGTGACCCGGGGGTTTCACTCCAGGAAACGTACCCTTGAGTTCAGAAGTGTAGCAGAAGACGTCGTAGCGGCTCTTGGTCTTGTCACGCTGGCCGTAGGTCCTGAGGCCAGCTCCAGAGCTAGTGCCACCACATGGCTCTCTGGGGTTGGTGATGGGGTACTGCACGGAGCCGTCGTTCAGCCAGCCAGCGTTGCACCAGTCCAGACCGCCCCTCCAGGCCTCGTAGAGCTGGTCAAAGGAGGCAACGTCGGAATCCTGACCCACACAGGCCTTCTCGGCATCGTGGAAGTTCAGGTTGTAGCGGCCCAGACGGGGGGAGTAAGGGAACACAACGCCTTGTAGGGACAGAGGAACACTTGTTAGATATAATCAAAATATAATATATCATAAGTCGGAAAAGGAGCTCCAATCAGAAAAAATAAGTAACTGGTTGTCTTAAAAATATTGTTCTTTTGCTTATTATTATTATTATTATTATTATTATTATTATTATTATTATTATTATTATTATTATTATTATTATTATTATTATTATTATTATTATTATTATTATTATTATTATTATTATTATTATTATTATTATTATTATTATTATTATTATTATTATTATTATTATTATTATTATTATTATTATTATTATTATTATTATTATTATTATTATTATTATTATTATTATTATTATTATTATTATTATTATTATTATTATTATTATTATTATTATTATTTATGTATCCTTACAACCATTCCATGAGTATTGCATTTGAGTAACCAGTTTTAATACAGAGAACTACAACATTTTATACAAACAACGCAATCAAATGGCACAGTGCATCTTAAGTTGTCAAGTCCTGTCTTCCAATTAAAATAGTGGCACTACTTTAGGTTTCGTTCGATCTCTCACATACTTGAGCATCCATGGGTTTCTTTTCTATACACTCATCTCATCCCAATACTGATTTATAGCTAGTCAGGCTTCCAGGGGAATGGAGAATGTGTGTGGTCTCCGAGTATAGACTGGTCCAGCCTCTCCGGGGAGGCTGGCATAGGATATCCAGACTTTTATGTTAGTGAGTGTAAGCCTATTAGTCTTTCAGGTCCAGCGGCTTGCTACATGTCGAGTGCTAAAGGAGTGGTTGTCTCCAGAGAGGCTAGACTTTGCTAACTGCCTCATTTCGTGGCTGTCTGGCCCTCAGCGGGGAAGGAGGAGCCCATCTCATGCAAGCTACGTGTTAAACACCTGAATGTTCCAAATTCCAAACAAGCTACTTGACAAACTGTCTGAACTGCTTGACTATAATACCACAGTAAGATGCCATGAAGGGGTTTCAAATAATAATTAGTACACTTCAATACATCATTTTCTTTTAACTTTTTGGGAAAAATACTGTCTCAGGTCATTAGAGTGAAACTTTTGAATACCCATGAGAAGAGAAATACACTATAGCTTACCTATAGCTCTGACGTTGTAACTTCTATGTCTGAGACAGTGTTTTCATTATTATACTGTAATAATGATGGTACCACAGGCATCATCATTTTTCTCTAACTGATCTTCCCAGAGCCAGCGTTGTTAAGCCCAAACCTTCCTGTCCTAATGTTACATGTGCGTGTCCGGCCTCCACCCAAATTAATCCTTTGCACATGTGAAAAACCCTCAAGGTAACCTTGGCGGTGGCGGTCATATTGTGCTGAATAATACCGCCATGCTGAAGTGATTCATGAACATGGGATGAATAGATTAATAGACCTGATGGGAAACAGCCCTTTATTGTGTGCCACATATTAAAAAGGAAGGACGGGACTTTTAAGATTTATGCAAATATGACGAGGCACATGTTTGGTGTTATGAATGGATTCGAGGAGATGGGAAATGTGTTTTGTTTTACAACCAAATCATTACAATAGCCTGGGTGAATTAACACAAGCTGTTTGGTCTTTTGTCCTTTGTCTTTCAATAAGAAATCAATTAAAAGGATGTTGATGTTTTGATTTTGAAGGACTGAAAAGCCCTTTGAAAAGATTCTCTGGTGGCTTTTCAAACACTCATTACTACCAGACAGCAGCCGGCTGCATGAGCGGAGAGACATAAATACACATTAAACGACAGTTGAAAGTAAACAATATTATACATGTACATATATGTACAGTATATATACAGTATACATTTACATAAGTTATTGATATTGATTTACTGCTTATCCAGAGTGATGTACACTATGTGAATTGATGGGATGGGATGAGATGACAGGAGATGAGGCGACGCCCCTCAATGAGCTGAGGAGAGATCAAAAGAAAATACCTACCATCGGTGGAGTCAACACTACCCTGCACCTCCAAGGTGACCTCCTGGATGCTGTCTTCCATGCCGGTGATGATCTCGCAGCGGTAGGTCCCCATGTCGCTCAGGGCGATGTCGTTGATCATCAGTGAAGCGTCCTTGTTGTCGGCCTCCACCAGGCGGATGCGCCCATTGTAGCCCCCGAAGCTCTTCTTGTGGAATCCCATGGAGACGTAGACGTCCTCCTCGGTGTCGTCGTCCATCACCTTGGTCCACTTCACCCTCAGGCCCATGAAGCCGATCATGGCCGAGTCCTCATGGAGCCGGCAGGGCAGGGTGATGTTGGAGCCGCGTGTGCTGAAGAGCTTCGGCGTCAGGGAGGGGGGGCCACTCACTGGGGAAGACAGCGGGAGGAAACATTGGTAAAAGGAGCCGTAAAAAGGCAGTTCTGAGATAACTAGTGATGTGTTATGTAATATTCTCACATATGCCAAATTCAAGGCATTTGTGGCTTAGCTTCTGGAGTTACCTAACACATAGACAACCACACCTGTCTGGGAGGGAAATAAAAGTCTATCAGAATAGCTTGAACTGTAAAGTCTCTGTGTGCTTTAATGTCCTGCTTTATAAAGCCTATAATGACTGGACATTAATAATGGATACTGTTCACCCATCCCTGTCACACTGTCCACCATGCAAAAACGATCCTGTAACTTCATCTTGCCATGTTCCCAGAATCAGCCATTGTGGTACAGGAATACATCCAATAATGTGCACATAATTACAGCAATATGTGGCTGCCAATGAGGCGGCGAAACTTGCAATCTATCATTTGCATTACCATCCATCATAGTTTTTCTCTTAAAATGTACACTTAAACTGTAGATTCTGCTCATTCCGTGCAGTGGTTTGCAAAATGTCCAAATGTATTTACAATACGCTGTAAAGTTATATTAGTCTATATAGTTGTGTTTCCATAGATGATTTATTAATGTTTTCCCTGGAATATCACTTTACATGTTGGATGTATTATTTGGCTTGCATGTACTCATACATGCACACGCACGCGCACATGCACACCCACCCACAATCTTTCTCTTCAGGGGCAAGTATCATCAAAGTGGTCCTGTTAAGCTGATTAGATTATTACATTGCGTTTTGGGCACCAGCCAGTCTCCTGCCTCTGGGGTTTATCATATGCAGCTGCTTCCCTCCCAAATCCTCCCTTCTATTGCAGCCCCTGGTACTTATCAACCTTCAGTTACTCAGCATTAACCCTCCAAATTAAATGTTCATCCTTCATCCTCCCCGACTGAGGAGTGTAGAACATGTGCCGGGCGTCCCGCCCAATAGCATGAAACAAAAGTCAGGATTCAGCAAAAAATAAAAATGATTTAAAAAAAGGTGACAACTGTAATGGCTCGTGAAACAGATCGCTTTCCCCCCATCACGTTACGCCCCTCACATCATTCTTTACCTCTGTTCCCTTCCCCCTTTGCTCTCCCTCCATCATTCTCTCTCTATCTGTGAACCACCCTAGGAACCGCTCAGGATCCAGCTCACCGTTTGGCTCGTGGAGGTCCTATTACTCTTCTCAACATGGGTTCCCACAGTCCCCCTGACCTCCAGGCCCGTTAAGGCCTCACAGGGCTTGTTTGGTTTAGCGGACTCCACCCAGTGAGAGGATGTCTGCCGCTCTGTGCAGTAATAAGGACCTGATAGATGGATGACCCTTGACCTAATCGCCACAGGCACCACCAAAAACCATCATCCCTATTTCTGTGTGTGTGTGTGTGTGTGGAGACAGAGGAGTGAACACCCCCTGGTGCCACAACGACTGCGCGCTGGATATTGAGTTAAACGTCATTATTACCGCCGGGTGTTTATTTGCTTTTATACATGAGAGCACCTGGTGCTTATTAGAGACTATCTACGGATTGAGACTTGACATTTGATGGACGTTTTATAGCACACTGCCAATCTACAAGAAACAATTAAGTGGTATGCCATGCAATAATGTTAACCTGTGAATATATAAGTCCATTTTCATGTCCAAACATATCCCCAAAGGCACTTCTAACAGGAGTTTTTAACTAGAAAAAACCTGCTGCACAAGTTGTCAGTAATCTTATGCAACAAATGGACAAAAAGACATGGAGCC
>NC_140165.1:140641565-141154065 GCF_963971535.1 Notolepis coatsorum | reverse complement strand
CTTGTTGGAAAGTTGAATTTTCTGCCCTTCGATCGTCACCCCCCTCAACCTATTGCGTGCTTCGGGGTCTCGAGTTAGAAGACAAAACATCCGACAAGCATCATTTGACAAGCTGTTGGGATGAGTGACCACGTCCGGTTGTAAATTGTCTTGAACTGACCAGTGACCAGTCACCGCTGATGGCGAAAATGATTGATCACCATTGTAGCCAAGGAGCGTCTGCTCCGAAAGCGATCCCAGACGGGCGCTCAGAGTGGGGGAAGGTGACACAAGAAGACGAAGAAGTCCATTGTTTTGACTCAAGAGTAGAAATAAAGGCACGTTGCGGCACTTTGCGACCGTCTACCGGCTCAGGGCTGCATTTTTCACCTCATTCGACCAATTCCATGCCTCGGTTCTCGAGTTCCATGACGATATATCAGGCGAGTGACACGGAGGTGGATGGCCACGGAGGATTTTGAAAAAAAATTATTTGGGACATGGTTTACTAAAACCTCTCTCAAGCACTCAGTTCTGAACAGATTTGTATCAAATTTGATCAGACTATGGAACTGCAGTGTTTTCCAGCTCATACCTCTATGCTGGAATGATGGAATCTGGAATCTGGAAACCACTAAAGAGAAATGTGAGTACACAAGTTCAAGTTCAACTCAAGTTCAAACTTGTTACTCTATTTCATTAGCACTAAAAGTGATTATCCTTTTTTGCATTAGTATCTTCAGAATGTTATCTTTCAAAGGAGACCAGGCTCATGCATGTGCTATAAGTATAAAGTATAAAGCTAAGCTTTGCAAAAAAAGTATGCAGTCCTCAAGTAATTTTTTTTTATAAAAATAAATAAATTCTGCCTGCCTGTTAAGAATGAAACAGATGTAATTTCATACTGCAATTCTGAGACAGATTTGAAAGTGAATAAATTGAACCAACATCACAGAAGTCCGGCAAATTAAATGTCAAGCTGTGTGTTACAGAAAGCACTTTTGCCTTTCTTGATGGAGGAGAATTGTTCTTACTTTTTTTTAAGCTTCCAGAAGTCACTATGAATAACTAGTTATGTGTGAGAAATGGTCTAGTATGAATATGTTTTGTGTTCTTCGAAATTAATGGATGGCTGCTCAAGCACAAATGCAGGACAAAATACAGAATAGATGCATGATGGGGCACTTCTACAATGGCAACCCATATATACAGGGGTGTAGCAAGAAATTCTGGGCCCTATGATGTGTCTCCCCTACCCAGCTGCTACTCATATGGCTACTCATACATCTCAGGGCCCTGGGTAGTGACTTTCTCCGAGGGCCCTCCCCCAGCTCAGGGTCTTGTAAGTCACTTCCTCTGACGGTCCTTCCCCAGCTCAGGGCCCTGGGTAGTCATTTCCACTATTCCCCCCACATCTACGCCCCTGCATATATACAACAATGTCACAGACCTTAACGTTGGTTCCCCACTCTATCAACGGACATCTAGGCCATATGGTCATACTGTAAATGTTTGGGTAATCAAAATAATTGCAGTGGAGAGAGTTACTTGGCAGTTCATATGAGAACTCCAGTCGTGCTCTAGGCTAGAGCGGCGCTGCTTGGCTTGGTATAATCACCGTGGGATGTGAACTCAACACGCAGATCTATAGTGTTCTCCCCTGATGAAAGTGAGCTGTAGTTTTCACCTACATGAAGGAAAAGACTGAGAGACAGTAATACTGAGACATGGCTGTTAGCCTCACACAGCTTCTGTTGCTGCTCGACTACATAATACGCCTGGAAGATATTATAGCAGGTAATTTTAAGATTGAGCCAATCCATTGTTTGACAAAAGGAACATTGTTGTGGATAAAAAAATAATAATAATAATAAAAAAAAGAAGAAAACAAATAGAAACAGGAAAATGTAGGCACCCAAACACAAAATGGATTTGATCTGCAGCTTTCACACAAGGAACTGGCAGCAGTCCTCCTGTCTTAGCAGCTCATGTTTTGAATCAATCGTTGAAATTCATATAACACTTTCCAATTTTCCCGTCTGGTGTGTTTGATTTAACATCATTCCCATATCCTTTACTTTTTTTAAGGATGTTCTTTCGTGTTTCAGCACTTTTGGATGTGCAACAACCTTATTCATGAGTTTACATAACCTTACGCAGAAGCCAAACTTGAAGACCCCTGACGCTGACACAGATCCCTCTAGAGCGATGTCATGAAATTACGTCATCGTAAGTAGTGCAGTGAACTGGCACCAGGCCGTCTTGCGGAGTAGCACGCACTTTTGAACGTCATGCATTTCCAGAATAAAACATAAGGAAATTAAAACGCTAGATATATACTTTGTGCAAATATAAAACAAATAATACCACAATCGCTTCTGAATTTGGAAAATTACCTATTAGCACAGAGTAAAAGACAATGAAAGACCAAGTGAAAAAGTGTCAATTGTGAGACGCAGATGGGGTGACCTGCAAAAGTGATAAATAATAATGAACTAGGTCCAGTCTCCTGTAAGGCCCTGGTTTGATATAGCACGGTATGGAGGCAAACATAAAACGTAACAATCTGCAGGCACAGTTTTTAAAGGGATCGCTGGTGCAACCCCTAAAATCTGATTGGCCACCCAAGATACCACCCCAACATTTCTGGCACGTCATTGGTTTCTACCTTGCTGTGGGGGAGGGTGTCTGGCTAGACGTTGAAGCGGAGGAGATGGGGGGGCAAAGGGTCCACAGAACTAGAGGGCCCACAAGAAGGCCCTGCTGCCCACCCGCCCCCCCACCTCACAATTCAATTATGATTTACTACTGTCACTTGAATGGAGCTCCTTGCATCCTGCCTTCGGGGCTTGTAAGGATTATGACACAATTGGCCCCCTGGCACAGACATCTAAAGGGCGATCCCCCCAGACATCATGATGAATCTGTATGGGTTTTATTCTATTATTATCTGTATTGTTTGCACAATCGAAACGGGCATGGCAACCTTCATTTCACTATGTCTTGTGTATGTGATGAATAAACCTCTTGAAACTTGTATGTACCAGTCCTGTCATGCTAGCTTTTGGGGAAGTTGAGTATAGGGCAGTGGTTCCAAAACTGTGGGGCGTGACCCCCTTGGGGCGAGGTGATGAGATGGAGGGAGAAAAAAAAGACGTTTCCTCATATAGTTCTATGGTTGTTGCTACTAGTCTAGTGGAGGTTGTTCCCTCATATACTGTAGTTCTATGGTTGTTGCTATTAGTCAAGTGGATGTTGTTCCCTCATATAGTTCTATGGTTGTTGCTACTCCCACCTCTTGCAGAGACAAGTCGCATTTCTTTCCTCTCTCCCAAGGCCTTCAAGGCCGTTCCTACCGCCGCCTCTACTGCTCCTTGGAGCCCGACGCTGCTATGCCCTGCTTCGTGCCGGTGGCCGGACTATACTCAAATCAACTCTAAATGGATCTAATCAGTGGATTGCATATTTTCTTCAAGAAGCAGAATAAGGCTAACCCTCTCTGCCTATTGGGACATCATAATCGGGTTACCAACTTGAAGACGTGGTCATTTTTGGATTATCGAAGCTTTTGGACTGCAATAAGAAGATTTTGGATCTGTTTACCGCGCACAGGATCTACCAAAAAGAACTGATAAGACACTTGGACACTTGGACTAATAATGCATTCAGTCATTAAAACGTGGCTGGGATAAATTGTCAGTCAGCCAAAACAAATTCCTGGACCAAGGTCGAACCGAGAGCTCTGGAGTCGAAGGCCCTCTGGGAGATAAGAGTGGCGAGCGGCTTCCCCACCCGCAATCCCTAGTCCCCCCCCCCCCCCCCCCCCCCCCCCCCCCTTCCTCTGCATTGGCGCTGCACTGTCGGCTGCCTCGTGTGAGGGAGACCTCCCCCACCCAGGACTTGGCTTGTGCACTCCCCCCCCCTCCCACTCCCCCCCCCCCCCCCCTACAGCCCTGTAACAACCCCAACCCACTCCCCCCCCCTCCTTCCGTAAATGGCGCTGCCTATGACGGCTGCCAGTCTGTTTGCGGTGGTGAATATGCATATGTTTGTCTCAAGGCTCTGTACCATTATTACTATCTAAAATGTAATAATTGTGGAATATTACTGTAATGAGCTGTATGTGTATGATCCAAGCGTCCTATGATCCTCATAGGAGCATAACAGAAAAAAGCATTCCATGTGAAGGTATTCTGTATCTTTGCATGTCAACTAATAAAGAAACTTGAAACTTGAACTTGAGTCTAGTGGATGTTGTTCCCTCATATAGTTCTATGGTTGTTGCTACTAGTCTAGTGGATGTTGTTCCCTCATATAGTTATATGGTTGTTGCTACTAGTCAAGTGGAGGTTGTTCCCTCATATAGTTATATGGTTGTTGCTACTAGTCAAGTGGAGGTTGTTCCCTCATATAGTTCTATGGTTGTTGCTACTAGTCAAGTGGATGTTGTTCCCTCATATAGTTATATGGTTGTTGCTACTAGTCTAGTGGACGTTGTTCCCTCATATAGTTATATGGTTGTTGCTACTAGTCAAGTGGAGGTTGTTCCCTCATATAGTTCTATGGTTGTTGCTACTAGTCAAGTGGAGGTTGTTCCCTCATATAGTTCTATGGTTGTTGCTACTAGTCATGTGGACGGATGGCACAGCGCTAACACAGTGTGAAGAGAGGTCTGGCTATGAGAGACTATACCAATGGATCAAAACAATCAGAGCAGAACGAAATGAATTCAGATTTAAATACAATGTGTTGCACATGAGAACTGTACACAAACACTGTTGCTTGTTGCCGTCACACAAAATCAGTTACATCACCTGTGGTAGCGAGCTAGCTAGCTGACGCTATGTTAGCTATCCAACCAGGGAGAAAAACACATCTGAAAACAAAATGGAAAGGTTTTTGACACCACCAGGAGCTAAAATAAAAGCTGATGCACCCATGACCCATGTGTTCAAGGTAACGTTAACATCATCCAAAGTTACAAAGCCAAAAGCAAGACAGTATGACAAGGCACAGCTCTCGCTTGGTTTGTCTACTACGGTGGGGGCCTGAGTTTGGGAACTACTGGTATAGGGGTAGGGTGCTAATTATTTCTCCAAAACTAAGCACATTTTGACAGGGGAAATTGGCATGGCAATTTTCAAATGGGTCTCCTCAGTGATTCCGACCATTCAGATGATTTATGGCCTGCCTAGGTGCATTGTGACCATTTTCAGAAAGAAATACTGCTCATCATCCAATCCCTAACCCTAACTGGAAGAAAGCCCATTCTTGCCAAAACCTTTCCAGATGTCAAAAGCTTGTGCTCAAAATGGTTTGATATTGCACCAGTATTACACTGAGTAGTTCAAGTTTCTTTAATAGTTGTCATACAGAAGTACAGAATACTTTTATACAAAATGCTTCTTACTGTTACGCTCCAGAGACTGTGCTAGACAAGATAAGTATGAAATAAAATAGTATAGCATGTAAAATAGAAGTAAAAATAGGTCACAGTGTTTAGTATAGACATATGTACAATGTTCGATGCAGAATAGAAGTAACTGAGTTACCATACAATATACAATATACTATGCAATGTACTAATATACAATACTATATAGTGCAGAGCAGAAATGGGATGAGGTACAATTTAGGTACAATTTACAGTAAGGTGTACGAGTTGTAGTGCAAATCCTTTACCAATAAATATAAAGTGTAAAGTGTGTTTAGGTGATCTAAAGTGTGGAGAGTGGGTGCTGCAGTCTGTTGTTTGTTTAAGTGAGTGTGTGCGTGTGGGTGTGTGTGCTGTGTGCATTTGATGGTTGTTGCATAGTGTTTATTGTTCGTTGAGCAGCCTGATGGCCTGGGGATAGAAGCTTCTTCTGAGTCTTTCTGTGCTCGCCTTAAGACTCCGGTATCGCTTGCCTGACCGCAGCAGTTCAAAGAGGCAGTTGTTCGGGTGGCTGGAGTCCTTGATGATTCTCTTAGCCTTCCCCCTGCACCGCTTGTTGTAAATGTTCTGGAGGGTGGGAAGCCCACCTCCAATTGTGCGTTCGGCTGAACGTGTCACTCTTTGTAGTCTGCTACGGTCTTGTGCAGTGCTATTCCCAAACCAGGAGGTGATGTTGCCAGTCAGGATGCTCTCTATTGTACATGAGTAGAAGTTCCTAAGGATCTTCTGACTGACTTGGAACTTCCTTAGGCGCCTGAGGAAGTAGAGGCGTTGTCGTGCCTTCTTCACAACACTGTCAATGTGTGTGGTCCATGTCAAGTCCTCGGATATGTGGGCTCCGAGGTACTTGAAACTGTTCACTCTCTCAACCGGTGCCCCGTCGATGCTGAGGGGGCTGTAGTCCTTGACCCCCGACCTCCTGAAGTCCACAATCATCTCTTTTGTTTTGCTGACGTTCAGGGAGAGGCAGTTCTCCTGACACCACTGTGACAGATTCTCTACCTCTTCCAGGTAGGCCCTCTTGTCATTGGCAGAGATCAGGCCCACCACTACTGTGTCATCAGCAAATTTGATGATTGTGTTGTTGTTCCGCTGTGCCACGCAGTCATGTGTGTACAGGGAGTAGAGGAGGGGGCTCAGAACACAGCCCTGGGGGGCCCCTATGTTGAGCGAGATGGATGAGGAGGTGCAGTTGCCTGCTCTTACCACCTGGGGTCTGCCCGTCAGGAAGTCCAAGACCCACTGGCAGAGGTCATAGTTCAAGCCCAGGTCCCTGAGCTGGGCTATGAGTTTGGAGGGGACTATGGTATTGAATGCTGAGCTGTAGTCAATGAACAGCATTCTCACATAGTTCCCCTGCCTCTTGTCCAGGTGTGATGCTGCTGTGTGCAGCACATGGGCTATGGCATCCTCCGTGGATCTGTTAGGGCGGTATGCAAATTGCAGGGGGTCCAGGTTGATGGGGAGGGAGGAACAGATGTAGCCCTTCACTAGCTTCTCAAAGCACTTCATGGCTATGGAGGTGAGGGCTACAGGGCGGTAGTCGTTGAGGTAAGCGGGCATAGATTTTTTGGGTACAGGGATGATGGTGGACTTCTTCAGACAGGTGGGGATGACAGCCTGTTCTAAGGACAGGTTAAAGATGTCAGTGAATACCGGGGCCAGTTGGTCGGCACAGACTTTTAGGACGTGGCTGGGGATGCCGTCCGGTCCTGCTGCCTTCCTGATATTCACTTTTTTAAAGGTCCGCCTCACCTCATGCTCTGTTACCCTGAACACTGAGTCTCCATCAGCAGACCCCCCCCTCCCCATTGCCGTGGCTTGTAGGCTGGTGTTGTTATTCACAGCCTCAAACCTCGCATAGAAGGTATTGAGATCATTTGCTAAGGAGATGTCACTGTTCAGTTTGAGGGAGGTGCCTTTGTAATCTGTCATTGTTCTGAGGCCCTGCCACATACCTCTAGAGTCAGCCTGTTCAAACTGAAGTTCAACTTTATCCCTGTAATGCCGTTTTGCCTCTATTACTGCTCTCCTGACGTTGTATCTTGCCGTCTTGTGTTCTTCCATGTTGCCTGTCACCAGCCCGGTGTTGTAGGCTGAGGTGCGCACTTTCAGAGCCTCACGGACGGATTTATCTACCCAGGGCTTTTGATTTGGGTAGATTCTAATTGTGGTAGAGGGGATTGTTTCTTCTACCAGAGTACAGACAAAGTCAAGCACCGTTTCAGTGTATTCGTTAATATTGGCTGTGTTATCACGGAATACACTCCAGTCTGTGCATTCAAGTGCAGCTTGGAGTGTCTCCTCTGACGTCACAGTCCAACGCTTAACCTCTCGCGATACTACCGGCGTTCGCTTGAGACTCTGTTTATACTTTGGCAAAAGAAAGATGGCGGCGTGGTCCGATTTACCGAATGGAGTATGTAATAGTATTAATTCAGAAATTGCTGGAGCAATTTATTATTTTGTCATTATAGGTACATTATAATGTCCCTCTACACTCAAACTATTTAACATACTGTTTATGACATATTAATAGAACGAAAATATTGACATAGGCCTACAGTTTTGAGCTGCATCTCAAATGATTCCTTAGGATTCCAGCTTTCTGATGATGTACAGCAGGGGTCAGCAACCTTTTTGACATGGAGTGCCTGTTTGAAATATAGTTGTAACTAGTGTGCCTCAACAATATTCCATGCATCGTAATATTTTTTTCTCATAATCAGGTCTTTTTAATGATAATTTTTACATTATTACATCATTATTGTTATTGTTATTATTAACAATATTATTATGATGGTTGTATCAACCCTAAATCTGAGTTGGGGGGGGGGATGCAATGCAGACAAACAGCTGCATACAGTGCGACCATTTCACTCACATTTGCCCATTCATTTTTGGACACATCACACACCATCGGTGTGTGTACTGTACGTGTGCTGTCATAGCTCCACCTACAGGCCTAATGGAGAACACCAGGATGTGAATGGAGGGTGAATGTGAAGTATATCGTGTAAATAAGTTTTGATTGATTGCAAGACTACACTGTAAAAAAAATAATAATAATAAGTTACCAGAACTTTAAAATATTGAGTTCAGTTACTGTGCATTAAGGTTTTCAGTTTTCAATCCATAATAAGTTAACAGAAAAGTACACAACCACATTATTTCAACCCAATAAAACTATGTTTATTGTCATTGTTTTAAGAACACAAGTTGACTTGGTAATACTCACATTTTGAGTAAAAAAATTGCTTTTAACATGTGCAATGTTCAATGAAATAGAAAAATAAATAATACAATTTGTTGATTAATCCCACTGGTCACAATGGTGACCGTAATAATGTTTTTGTTATAAGGCTCTGCAAATGTTACTGAATGATGTAGCAATGTATTTCCAGCTAAATTGAAATAGTAAACAAATAAAGGGTCTCAATTAAATATGCGGTAGTAAAAAGAACCTGTGGGATGATTTCAACAAGATAAATGCGACAACAGTGCAAAATATTTCACTATAATATTTTAAAGCAAAAAAAAAAAATTATAATAATAATAATTATATATATATATATATATATATATATATATATATATATATATATATATATATATATATATATATATATATATATATATATATATATATCTTTATGCTGCCCCCTGTGCCTATGAAAATGCCCCTGCTTGCCTATGCAGGCATGCGTGCCTAGGGTTGCCTACCCCTGATGTACAGTATGGCACTTGTTTGTGGCCCCTACTGTTACGGCGGTGAAGGTAAGTGAGCTTGGAGTACCATTAGTGGTGGCAATGATGAGACGGAGAGTAGTTTTACTCTTAACAATAGTGTATCCTCTTTATTGTAGGAAAGCACTTGAGCAGATAGGAACCAAGAAAAGACGCCGAGCGTCAACTGAGAGAATGCAAAAACAAGAAAGCTAAATAATAGGAAAACAGGCAAACAGGAATCAAGTAAACGTCAGCACTTGTCCTCGGTACCGCCGCGTACTGGTTCTGGGAATAGTGAAGAACCTACAAGGAATAGAAGAGAACAGGAGTTATTTAAGGTCCGCATTCCCAACATTCCACACGCACCACATAGTGACAGCGAATCATAGGTGACAGTCAATAAGTGGCAATTACAGAGAGCAAGTGACAGACGTCAGAATGGTGGCAGGATTCTCAGGCCTAACCAGGCCAGAGAACCCAGAACGTTACACCCTACTGTTGATCAGGGGTGTAGAAGTGGGGGTGGGATGGTGGAACTGACTACTCAGGGCCCAGAGCTGGTTTTTACTAAAAGGTGTGTATGAATCATAGTTGGGGAGGAGAAAGGGGCCCATGGACAACTCGTGCACAGGGCCCAGAATTTATTGGTAAGCCGCTGCTGTTGACCATGAGCCCCTCTCCCCAATAATCCCCTACCGCAGCCACCCACAAACCCCCAAAAAGGACTTAGACTCCAGGGCCCTCATTTATCAATGCTGCGTAGGCACAGATATGTGCGTAAACCATGCGTAGGATAATTTCTAAGTGTGGGATTTATCAAAATGAACGTGTGCTTGAGATTGTGCGTATAGACCATGCTTATATGGCACCAAGCGGTAGAATATGAAGACTGCAACAGACGAAAAATAAGCTTTCATGCATTAGTTTCAACACGGACGTGTTCGGTATGAGTCCGACCCGTAATTAATTATAGTTCATTGTAAAATAGTGACATTAGTGTAATTATTGTCAAACCCTATAAATAGCATTTGGAATTGGTCTTTCCGAATGAATGCAGCATGGTTTATCGTTGCATTTGGCTGATAAGTTGTTGTCGGTTGTTGAACCGCAAGCTCCACAGCAAGGTGGCGAACGAGTTGAGCTAACCATCGATGTTAAAACAGGGGGGATTGTGTGCGGCAACCTGCGCGCCGCTGCCGCTGCGCTCTGCCGCTCCGCTCTGGCACTGCCGCGTCGCCGCGGGGGCGTGGCTAGGCGCAAGTTGGTTGCCTGAAGTAATGAAGCGTCCAGCGGACTGGGCAACTCAGCCGAGTTGTCTGTGGAATAGGCAATTTAATTACGTTTGCTAGAAAGGTTTGAAACCATAATGGTTAAATATTGTTTCAAATACAAATCAAAATATTCTTTGTATGGATTTTCACTTTGTCCCCGAAGTGACATCATCATCATCAACCTTTATTTATACTCGAAAAGACAATTGGGGTCACCCTCATTTTAAATGTCGCCGAGACTTTACAGACATTTCAATGCACACATTTCTACAATATAACAATAATAAATATTAATAACTATCTATATAGTATAAAATTAACATAGGCATAAAATCAGCACACAGATAAATTGCAGACATAAGAATATGTATAAAAGTAGTGCAATGTAAACATGCAGACTTAATAATGGCATAAATATAAATACAAACGTACAATGTCACTTGAAGGCATCTGAACCCCTCCGGAACAGTCAGTCCCCCAAAAACACCCACACATCAATCCCTACCACATCCCCATCCAAGGTGCACCCCCGAATAAAGCACACCATGACTGAAGGAAAACACAAAACAGCCCGCGTGCCACTCACACCGCCATGCACGGCAAAGGGAATGCCACTCCTGCGGGCCGCCCCATCCCCCCCGGTCCCGGTGCCCCCGCCATCACGAGGAAAACCAGCGAATCCCACATCCCCACCCCCAAACTCCACAGAGGAATGCCAGGCCACGCGCCCCAGGACCTGCAGTGAGAGGGAAGCTTTGAAACTTGAATAAGGTAATGGCTGGGTTCTACATTACTCAACAGTTTATAGTCAACCAACAGAACGGATGTGTTGTAAATGTTTATAAATTAGTATGAAAACATTTAGAAAGCGTGTTAGTTTGGCTTTGTTCAGATTCAGACCTCAAGATTCAAATCTGACTCTGACAGACTGTCCACACTGTTATTTGCAAGTGATCAAATGGGATTTGTGGTTCCAAACATCACCAACCTATCTGCATGGGTTGCTGCAACTACAGCATGTACGCCATTTCTCATAGTGGAAGCATGATAAATGGATTCAGAAGCCTCCCCCCAAAGTCTCTCAACAGACTATCAATCCAAAGACTGTTGTTCTCTGTATTGTCCTCCATGTCCATACCGCTCTGCTGCTCTGATGCTCTTCCATCACTCTGGATTTGAGTGACGCAAAATACTTTGAAACGCAATTTAAGTGGCCAGAGCATCCAGACTGAGAAAATTACATACAATCTGGATATGCCAAAAACTGATTTATGCTGGCAAAAAAACAAGCTGAATGAACAGCTCCAAAGCTGTGTTATTGTGTGGGAGTGTAGAGCGCAGTCTGTCAGTATGTTGCTAGGCTAACATTACTGTTAGAACACTGGACAGAAGTCAACAATAAAATGCCAAGAAACAAAGCCTTAGCCCACAGAGTTTATGGATTTACAAACATGTAAACAGTGTTAGCCTTAGTCTCCATTTTTATCAGCCTGCTCTGGACAACAGTGGACCTTTAGAAGCTTCAGTGATGAGTAGAGCTGCAAAAGGAATGGTTGCCCATTCACTAATGTAGTGACAGAGGGCATATTGTGTACTGTAGAGCATAAAAGCAACAAGGCTTAACATTTTTATTTGAATGAGTGATTGAGGTATAAATGGATGGACAGCCCCACCACTAGAAATGGACAATAGGAGGTAGAATTGGGATGCTGCACTTTGTGGTGGTGAACGTTTTTTTTCTTTTCTTTTGCGCTGGTGGTGAACAGGTTGATGTTCTGAAGGGGTGGACGGTGTTCAGGTGGCATGTTTTCTATTTGCAGATTAGGCTCTTGTGGAAATATAATGAGGATTGATATGGTTAAAATCACAGATTGGAATTATAACTCATGGTAATAATATGTACAGTAGGTGGTTTTCTCTTGTATATGCTCTGTAAATGTATTATTTATGTACGTGGTCTGTTTAATTTCATGTGATTTTGTCTGTTTGCTTTGTTTTGTACGTTTATTCAGCTACTTCATGCTGCCATGGACGGCAATGGAAAGTCGTCATCAGCATTTTGACAAATGAAATAGTTATTTATGTTTCTATGTTGGCTATGCCATTCATTTTACTTGTGTGTGTGTGTGTGTGTGTGTGTGTGTGTGTGTGTGTGTGTGTGTGTGTGTGTGTGTGTGTGTGTGTGTGTGTGTGTGTGTGTGTGTGTGTGTGTGTGTGTGTGTGTGTGTGTGTGTGTGTGTGTGTGTGTATGTGTGTGTGTATGTCTGTTTATGTATGTGTGTTGGTATATGCATAAGCCTGTACATCTGTGTATGTGTGGGAGTGTATGTGTGGGAGTAGTACAGAACATGCTGGCCTACAGTATGTGAATGTATATGGAATGTCTAAAAGGGTAAAAAAGATTTGCCGTCCCACCCATAGACCCTTTACCGACTGTTGCATCTGAGCCAACTCTCAGGGCCATGAGCACATTCACAGCTGGCTCTCCGATGTCTCTGAGCTTCCTGATCTTGGCAGGGTGGTACGGTTCCCGTTAACATATAGCAGCTGCTTGAGTCCCTGCCATCAGGGGCCCCGGGACAAGGGCCAGGCGACGGACGGCATCCGGAGGGGCCCCGTCTGGCACCCACGGGAGTCCCTTACATAAACGTCGTCCCAGGGCCAGAGAGAGAGGAGGTCAAGGCTGAACAAGGAGAGGTTATCCCACGTTAGTTGCGTTAAAACCACCGCCTAACATGTGGTACTCATTATCCGCACCGACGGAACACGTGAGTGGGACACAGGGAATTAGCGATGATGATCATGATGAGAGCACAATGTGTGTGTTCGCTTTCGGTAATGCGAGGGAGGGATGAGACTGGAAGGTGTGAGGTGGGTTCAGCCCTTTTCATTTCAGAAGAGGGAGGAACAAAAAACAAGGTGCTCGGTTCTGCTGTCTTATTACCAGACACACTCTTGTCACCTGAGCCTGATTAGAGGTGGCTCGATTCACAGTGGGCTTCTACCGGCAAGGGGCTGGCCGCTTCGTATGCCACCTGGGCACGTGTCTGATAGCTGTTTTCAGGGCACCAGTGACAGATGCAGAAAAATAATTGCGCTCAGTTCGGTGCCAGTGTAATCACTGTAATCACAAAGACAATGTCTGCTTGATTTTAGATGCGTAAACACAAAGTGCAAACACGACTACATACTGTAGTAGTGAAACCCACGAACAAACCCATGAACAAAATGTTGAAATGTTTATATGCCTATAGGGCACTGTGGCACTGCAATGAACATGAGATAAAATGATCAAAGATGGCCCAAAGTATACTTTGATATTTAGATGCATTGGAAATCTATTATTTTATAGTCTTGTCACATGTCCAATGTTTCTGACCCTTCTCTGGACACTGACCTTTGGTGTTGTCAAATTAAAGAGGGAGAAGTGCCCACACATTAAGCTTATCCTCTTAAGGCGAGACAGCACCCCCAAAATTGCCTTTTTGCGACGATATTGAGATTTTGTTATATTTTGCTTCCTAAACATGTCTTCTATGAAACTAGTGACAATAAAATGTCAATAACACACATTTAGTTGTTTATTTGACTTAATTTTGCCTAATTGCATCCATAAAATGTGTGGACATATTTAATGGGGAAGTGCCTCATTTGCATATATAAACATACAATTCTGAAAACTTGCAATATATTTTTTCTTAGTTTATATGTATAACAAACTGGGAAAGTCTCATAGTGATATCTATTAAAAAAAAGTTTGCCTATTAGAGGGTACTACACTTACTACACTGTTTGTAGCCTGTGTGTAGCTAAGGGGCTACACAACCCTGACTGTATTAAAGATTGTTTAGATTAAACCACTACTAAAGAATATTAATAGCCAGACAGTACAGTTAGACAAAATGGCGGACACTCAATTGACTGCGCGGGGACAGAGATACCTGGTTAATAAGCATTTTAATAGTCATAGCAACATACATATCAGTTATCACGGTTCTCCTTTAATAATAGAATGTCAGTGTATCAAAGTCAGCGGTAATGAATAGTTCCTAGGTTACGGATACTCGACCGGAGCTCTGCAGGGAGTGAGGCGAAACGAGGCGATATTGGGAAAAGCAAATGGTAGCTGGAGACGATGGTTTCCCTCTGGAGCCCCAAGCTCCGGAGGAACTGTAGACCGGTCGGATAATCCTGTCGCCGCTGGAAGAAAGGGGTCTCGTACGGAACCGGTCCTTGTAATCCTAGCGCCCGATGGCAGGGTTAATAGCTATTAATCCAAAAGCCCGTTGGCATAGATGGTAGCTAGCTAGCTTCGTTTGTACTGGAAGCTAACCCGCAGACGGTCTCCAATGAGTAGTTATATCCAAACGGCGCTGGGTTTAACTATAAGTCTCTTCACTTTACTTCGCTTACACGAGTCACTATACTGTGCCAATAATGGCTCTACAATATTATAGTCATATCTAAGTAGCCATTAGCTCTCTGTAACGATACACTGCTTGTAGGTCTGTGTACAACTGTACCGGACGTATCACACTCTCGCTCTGCTACTTCTCCTGTTATGTTACTGCCGCGCGGCTGCTTGCACCGTCTACAATATATATACTCAAACTGATCCCTATGGGGCTCAGCCGATTCACCTGTACAGAATCAATGCGCCTGCTCTCGGCTTGTCTGAACGTGTCTAGAAACCATGTCTAGGAGGCGCGTCTCTGGCGCCTACAACGTCAAGGGTGGGACCCAATGAGGCGAGCGAAGAATACTATTATGCAAACAGATGGCGTAAAGATATATATCTTATATATATAAACAATATACAAGTTATACAAAATAATAAACGCAGACTTTCAGTGTTAATCTGGACCTTCAGAACAGCCGCCCCCTAATTAGTCCGCACCTAATTAGTAAATAAAATGTGGGGCACAGATTAATATTAAGGGTCAAGTCAACTTCCCCATAATGTGCTATGGGGAGTTGGAAATAATCTATAAGGTCAGTGGGTTATCGTCGTCGTCAGGGGGGTCAGGGAACGCAGGCAGCTCTATCAACTTGGCTACTGGTCTGGTGTAGGTCCGCCCTTGGACGATGACTTCTGCCGCTCTGACCTTCCCATCGGAACCAGTAATCACTATGCTCACACGGCCGGCTGGCTACGTAGCTCGGGGTAGTGACTGGTCTATTATCATCACGACGGTACCCACGGTCAGGTTGTCCCTGTCTTTAACCCACTTCTGACGGGCTGGAAGGGAGGGTAGGTAGCGTAGGAGGAAGCGGGCCCAAGACTGGTCGGTCAGTACTTGGCTGTGTCTCCACATTCTCCGTCCGTTCATCCCGTCCTGTCCGCACACCGTCTGAGAAAGGGCAGGGTCCGGCCGCACCATCAAGAGGTAGTTTGGGGTGATGGGTTCTATGTCAGCTACGTCGCTTGGAACGTAGCCGAGGGGCTTGGAGTTCAGAACTCCCTCTTCTTGAGCCCTCAGGTAGGCCACTGATCCGTACGCCACTTCTGAGGCGTCGCTGAAGACGTGCAGGTCTGTCTGACACTTCTCCAGTCGCACGGTAGGGGGGAAGTGACTCCGCGGGATGGCCACCTCGCGGAGTAAGACAAGTTCATCCTCCCACTTTCTCCATGTGGTAGCTAGGTGCTCGGGTATGGGGTCTTCCCAGCCCTGCTCCTTGGCCCACAGTTCTCTCACCGGCATGTTCACCCGGGTGGTGTAGGGGAGGATACATCCCATTGGGTCGTACTGGCTGGCGAGTGTTCGGTACACACTCCGCCGAGTGGTTAGTCTAGTTGTGGACGTCTCTTGATCCGTCCTCAGAGGTGTGTGTCGGTATTGAAGCGAGTCTGTCTTGAAGCGCCAGACGAGGCCCAGGGTCATCTCTTGCGCTTCGCCTGGGGTGTACGCCATCCAGGTCTCGCTGCTCGCGGCCTTGGTCTCTGGAGGGAGGTGCCGGAGAACTTGAGGGTCGCTATTGGCCCACTGTCGGAGGTCGAATCCACCGTTGGCTAACGAAGCCCGTAGCTTCATTAGAATGCTCTCTGCTTCTTCTGGCGTGGATACGCTCTGTAGGCAGTAGTGCGTCGCTCCCTTAGGCACATGCAGAGTGGGCATCCCGTCCCGCCTCAAGAGTGGGGTTGCGTATCTGAACACTCCGTCGACCTCGACTCTCTTAGTCTTCTGATCTAGTAGAGCGATGGCATACTTGTCCTCTTTGGGCCGAACCATCTTGCATTCGGTCTTGAATGGCAGCGCGTCTAGTGTCCATAGCCTCTCAACGTGCTGTAAGAGAGTGTTGTCTGTGTCGCTCACCTTGGTGTAAAGGCAGCGTGTGGACTTTGGTTGGCTGGCAGGTCCGTAGAGGGGGCCCTGGAGCGTCCACCCTAGTCTGGTCTTAACCGCGGCTGGGCATCCTTTGGGTCCGATGTGGGCCGCCTTGATTGGAACAATGAGGTCCGCGTGGTCGGAGCCAATGAGTAGGGTCGGTGTAGCTCCGCTGATGAGCGGTATGGGCAGTTGGCGTAGGTGGTCGTACTTTTCCATCAGCTGTGGGATGGGGTAATCGTAGCGTGACAAACCTATGTCGTCGCTCATGAGCGCCTCGCTGATGCTGTACCGCTTCTCAGGCTGGTCGATCGCTGCAATCGTGAACGAGACGTTTTCACCTTTAATTGTCTGTAAATCTTGATGAATGGTACGGAGGGTCATGGTCTCCTCTGGTCCCCGCAGGTCCAACTGGGTCGCGGCGGAGGCGAGGAGGAGTGTCTTCTCCGACCCGTCGTCGAGGACGGCGTAGGTGTCGAGTACCTTGTCCCCGTGGCTGAGGAGTACTCGTACTACCTTGAGGAGCACTCTGGGGCTCCCACGATTCGCGGGGTCGATGTGGAGCACTTCTGTTCCCGGGTTGCTTTGTAGAGCTAATCTTCGCTTGTGGGCCTCGCGCAGTGATTCGCAGTAAGCGGCGTGGTCCTGCTTGTTAGCCTCACCCCACTGATTCCTTTCGGCGGGGGTCAGTTTCTTGTATGCGCTGCACCACGACAGCCAGTGTCCGCTGTGGCAGTAACTACATGTGATCTTGAATTCTGGAACCTCCATTTTCCATTCCTCTTTGGCGGGGGGGTTGTGACTCTTCTGTGGTGACACCGACTCGGCCTGGTACATCACTGTGATGGGCCTACTTTGGTCTTCTGGTGGGCGCTTGTTGCTCTCGTGCAGTGCTTCGAGGTGAGCGCCATCGCACTTGCCACACTTCTTCTTAAGGCGGCATTCTGCTGCCATGTGGCCGCGCGCGCAGCGGAAGCAGCGGCGGTTATCTTTAATCCACTGACTTACATTGGCGGCGGTCAGTCTCTTGAATGCGTCGCACTGTGACACTGTCAGTGTTCACTGTCGCAGTATTGACAAGCAATCTTCCATTTCTCCTTGGCGGGGGAGTTGTGACTCGTCTGCCGTGACACCGACTCGGCCTGGTGCATCACTGTGATGGGCCTGCTTTGGTCTTTAAACCTCCTCGGTCCCTCTTTAATGTTCGAACCACCCCATGCGAAGGTGTCAATTCTTAGGCTGCTAACCTCCCTGGCTAGGAAGTCAGCGAGATCCAGCAGTGACTGTTCTGGGCCATTCGGGTCACGGTACTTTCGTTGCCGCCGAAAGCGTTCTTGGCGGAATGGGGGGAGCTTCTCCAATATGCGCTCCACGTTGGAGTTGGCGTACAACTCGTACATCCCCTGGTCTCGTTGGGACCCGAGCATCCCTACTAGGGACTGTACCTTGACGGATAGGTCGTCCAGGGCTCGGTTGTCTCTAGCCGGGGGGAGACGTTCAATCTCACGTATCTCCTGAATGACATAGTCCCATGTACGTCTGTAACGTGCGTCGAGGGCAACCAGGACGTCAGAATAGGGAGTTTGTGAATTGGAGTATGCCAGCGCTATGTTGTGCGCTCTAGTTACCTTGAGGTGCTTAAGGAGAATGGCATACTTGTATGACTCGTCCTGTACTCTGGACATAATTGTCTCTAGGCACATACGCAGCTCGGTATACTGCGCTCGGTCTTCTCTTGTGAAGTCTGGGAATGTGGGTGTCCCAATGTAGTGTGCCATGGAGGGCTGCGACACTGACGCACGTGGGGGGAGAGGCATCCGTGGCGAGTCTCCCTGTACGTTGGGTCGTTGGTTCGTGCTGGGCGGGAACCAGTTGCTGGGTTTCCAGGCACTTTCCTTGGTGCCGTCTGGGGCTCGAACTCCCCACTGGGACGTGTTGGGGGTTCATAACGCAGCGTGTCGGTGGGCTGAGACCGGGGCTGCGCTGAGCCTCCTGGTCTGAGATGGGGTCGTGCGGGTGGGCTTTCTGTCCTCCCTCGTCCTCCGTCAGGCTTTGTAGTCGCTCGGCTAGCTGCTCTGCAACGTAAGCAGGTTCTTCCCGTAGGCGGGGTCCCATGTAGCTTTGGCGGGGAGGGGAAGGTGCCCTCGACCCGTGTCATGATGATCTCCGGGAGCTCCGGGTGGAAGAGTGGGGAGTCACCCTCTGGAGCGCTTGCTCCATCATTTGTGCTTGTAGACGGTCTCGTTCCGCCTCGCGCCGCGCATTGGCGCTTTCTCGCTCCATGGTTTCTTGAGCCTGGAGGTGCCTCTCTTCCAGTCTGAGATGTTCGCGCTCACTCTCTCGTTGCGCCTGGAGACGGTCTCTTTCCGCTGAAGCGGTTAGCGTGGCGATCAGGACTTGCGCTAGCCTCTGGTCGGCCTCGCTTGGGGATGACGCTGATGATGGTGATTTGGAGTTGGCAGGGCTTGGCGGTGACCTGGTCTCCTTACGCGCTCCGAGGTCCATCTCGGGGGCGCTGTACTTTGAGGAACTGTAGACCGGTCGGATAATCCTGTCGCCGCTGGAAGAAAGGGGTCTCGTACGGAACCGGTCCTTGTAATCCTAGCGCCCGATGGCAGGGTTAATAGCTATTAATCCAAAAGCCTGTTGGCATAGATGGTAGCTAGCTAGCTTCGTTTGTACTGGAAGCTAACCCGCAGACGGTCTCCAATGAGTAGTTATATCCAAACGGCGCTGGGTTTAACTATAAGTCTCTCCACTTTACTTCGCTTACACGAGTCACTATACTGTGCCAATAATGGCTCTACAATATTATAGTCATATCTAAGTAGCCATTAGCTCTCTGTAACGATACACTGCTTGTAGGTCTGTGTACAACTGTACCGGACGTATCACACTCTCGCTCTGCTACTTCTCCTGTTATGTTACTGCCGCGCGGCTGCTTGCACCGTCTACAATATATATACTCCCTGTACAGAATCAATGCGCCTGCTCTGGGCTTGTCTGAACGTGTCTGAACACGTCTAGAAACCATGTCTAGGAGGCGCGTCTCTGGCGCCTACAACGTCAAGGGTGGGACCCAATGAGGCGAGCGAAGAATACTATTATGCAAACAGATGGCGTAAAGATATATATCTTATATATATAAACAATATACAAGTTATACAAAATAATAAACGCAGACTTTCAGTGTTAATCTGGACCTTCAGAACACTGTGTGTAGTTCTGTTCAGTTCAATAACATCATTATTATTATTATTATTCAGTTATCAGGCATGTGTTTAGGTTGTCTATTACTAATGGTTTGATTGGGTGTTGTGTTTGTAAATAGCTGTTTCAAGTACAAATTTTTGGCATTTTACAATACAAAACTTTCTAAAAAAACTAGTTTTTATGCATTTTACTTACACATAAAGAGTTGGAACTCCATTTCCATAGTACCTACACACACCAAACGTTCCACATTTTTTCCCATCCATATTATGCTTCTTTCTATAAAAAGGTTTGTTGATATATATCATTCATAGCCGGGTTTATAGTACATTCTATACCAAAACTAGGCGATTTTTTTTTTTTTTAATGACAGTAGACAGTATTTCCTGATGTATGGGCTGATAACAGGACATAGCCACAAAGTCTTTCTATACAAAGGTTCGTTTTGAATGTATCAACAAAATGAGTTTTTGAATCTGGCATTATCCATTTTGGTGATGCGAGTCTTGGCGATACATGCAAATATGTGCATATTTAATGGGGGGAAGTGCCTCATTTGCATATATAAACATACAATTCAGAAAACTTGTAATATATTTTTTCTTAGTTAATATGTACATAACAAACTGGGAAAGTTTCATAGTGATATCTATTCAAGTATTATTTGTTTTCCCTATTACTGTAGGGGGTGCAGTTTGCCCATCTTATACCACTCTGCCAGTGCTGTAAGCCTATGGAGTCACTCACCTTCTTTGCAGGGCTATAACTTTTTTAATATTATAGCTATATCGACATTACGATGGCCCATTCAACATCGGGTATCTATCGTTCCGGATGTGGGAACGTTATATTTTTCCATTCATACATTGTCGTGTTAGTACCGTTGTGAATATAAGTATGTTTTATAGTGTAGAGCAGTAATTCCTAGAACGCGAGTTATAGGCCCAAGCGCATTTTATACATAATCGATTGGCGTTTAGTTCCTATACACGCTATATAAAAAAATTCAAATGCATATGCTCGGTATACATTATGCTCCATCATGCGTGAAGTAAAGGGGGGGGGGGTCGTTTATGATTCCTTGATTGTCAGTAACGGCTTTCCTTACTACGACATCATACGTTGATCGGATGGATTGCAATGAAATAAATGGACAATCGAGATGGAATTAACGTTAGATTCCTCGTACCTGTGGCCGATGCATCTGGAGAAAAAATATTCCAATTATTTGATGTCGATCTGCTAGATCCATTTTCCGTTTGTATGACGCAATAAACGCCGAAAGCATATTGATTATTGCGTCTCGAAAGCAATCATATGCACTCGAGCAGGGCCGCCTCAGGGGGTGTGCGAGCAGTGCGGTCGCACAGGGCCTCGCGGGAAGGGGGGCCTCGCACATTTTTTTTTTTTTTATTTGTATTTTTTTTTATATAATTTTTTTTATTTTTTATTTATTTTATTTTTATATATTTTTTGCGAGGCCCCCCTTCCTGCGAGGCCCTTTTTCATCACAGACCTAAAATCTAGTTTTGCTTATATGCTTATATATTTCACATTAGACACGTTTGTAGAATGTGTCTGACTTGTTCCTGGCTCTGAGGCTCTGCAGATACACTATTGGAGGCAGCTCTGAGGCTCTGCAGGCAGCAGAATTGGTTTCAATGAGGGGAGGGGTTACAGGTAAGGTAGCGTCTGACTATTTCGCACGTGCAGCATTGGAGGTTATGCCAGCCAAGATGAAGAGGACATCGTTCGGCAGATGGACTGAAGATGAAAGTTGTTGCATGTTAGACAGTTCAGTCAGGCTAGCCATCCCGGCTAAAGACAGGGACAGCTAGTTAGCTTTAGCTACGTTATATTATATTGAGTGCTAACGTGTGGTTCAGTCGGGATATAGCCATGATGATGTCGGCTAGTAGTTAGCTTAGCTAAAGGCTAACTAGCGTTAGCTAACCTAGAGACAGCGCATGCAGCATTGTTATGCCAAGATGAAGAGGACGGTCGTTCGGCAGATGAACTTCGTCAACTCCACGCGGTTGTCTCCATCCTCTTGGACGTTTGGTGAGTTTTTAATGCACTCTATTCTATTCCCGCCGTGGATATCTCTCTCTCTCTCTCTCTCTCTCTCTCTCTCTCTCTCTCTCTCTCTCTCTCTCTCTCTCTCTCTCGGGAGCCAAACGGGCCGACTAGCTGTTGTAGTACTAGTAGCTAACGGTGTGTGGCCTGGTGTCAGCACCTGGTGCGAGGGAGGTGAGCTTGGTGTTTCATTATGAGAATATCTCCATGCTCAAGTCGGCTATAGTCAAGATTCAAGATTCAAGATTCAAGAGTTTTAATTGTCACGGCATACAGGTATACAATGAAATGCGGCTGGTCTTGCCCGCGACGATGTGCAATACAGTGGTACAACATATAATAGAATCCAATAAAAATACAGTGGTACAACATATTAATAGAATCCAATAAAACAGTGCAATAAACAGGTACATGGTGTGCCATCTCGGTATCTGTACATTAGTATTTACAGAGCATATAGGACATGCTAGTTAGCTTTAGTAGTGCAATACACTGTTCCTGATGTTATACTACTTTAAGTGGCCTTTCCTCTGGCCATAAGTGTGCGTGTGTGCGGCATGAGTGTTAAAGTGGCTGCTAGTGTGTGAGCGTGCTCAGCGTGCGTGTCGTGTATGTACTTGTGTGTGGATAGTTCAGTTTCTGTGTCTCTCAATGTTCATTGTTCAAGGCTCTGATGGCCTGGGGGAAGAAGCTTAGCCTAAGCCTCTCCGTCTTAGTCTCTAACAAGCCTCCGCAAGGGACTTGTTGCCGGCACCGCTATGGTAAACACCACTCTGTAGTGGGACGTGTATTGCCTTCTTTTTCCCTTCTCTCTTCGTATGAGAAGAAGAAAACACAGCGGCTGTCTGAAGTGTTGGCCTGTATTGCTTTTCTCACGTTGTACAGTTTTTCAGTGGTGGCCGCATAGCTTGCTTCTGCGTTAGCTAATGGTTAGCGATAGCCGGGTTGAGCTAACTGTTAGCCAGTTAGCTGTTTAGCTACGACGTTAGCTGCTCGTTTTCGCTCGGCTGGGAACGTTAGCTTGATGCTATCAGTTAGCCTAGAGTTAGCTGTTAGCTTGTGCTACGACCATTGACATTAGCCGTGAGAATAGCAGGCCCTGGCACTCTGACTACGACATCATCTTTGACAGAAGATGTAGTCGGGCCTGCACCATGACAAGGCTCCGGCCATAGCTTCTTTTTGTCCCGCCAGCGAGAGGCCTTTCGTCAACGTGGAGACCTGTTTTGCGGCCTTTCGCCCTGCGTTCCTTGGTGCAGGTAAGATGTCCAAACGCCTCGCGTTTAAATCTCGCACAGGGCCTCGCATTTCTCCCAGGCGGCCCTGCACTCGAGTGTTTGTCTTGATCGACATAACAAGATAGCTCTGCCGGAGGATTTTCCCCAATGCACAGAGCGCCACATCCGGTTTAGAGTGGAGTGCAACTCGCCCGAAATCCAGCAGGCGGCGGTATTGAGGCGTTGAAATATCAGACAGGGTCCAGCTGGCTCCCGGAGCCTTCCTGGATGAATTATGAATGCCAATAGCGAATAAAGGAAATAACGATCATAAAAACAATAGCAGCTGGTAAAACTTTGGTGATTTATGGAATGACCGTTGTTGTGTCCAAAGCCCGAAATAAAAAATAACTGAACTGAACTGAACTGAACGATCATAAAAACGAGTAAACTCGTTGTTGGCGTTATTAGATTGGCGGGCAATAACGAGTAAACTTGTTTTTGGCGCAGGATGTGTTAAATGGGGCTATCGTAGACAGGGTGAGCAGTTTGTGGTAAAAAAGGCGAAACAGTGCCTATACCACCTGAGACAACTAAGAAAGTTCAGAGTATCAGGGAAGATACTCCATTCTATTCCCAGGGCTGTAGAGAGCATTCTGACTGGGAACATCACTGCCTGGTTTGGAAATAGCACGGCCCAGGACAGGAAGGCCCTACAGAGTGTGGTGCGCTCAGCAGAGCGTACTACGGGTACTGCACTACCACCCCTGCAGGACTTATACAATAGGAGGTGAAAATCCAGAGCCTGCAGAATAATGAAGGACCCTCATTACCCCGACAACAGCCTGTTCAAGTTGCTGCGGTCAGGTAAGCACCTCCGCATATACGCAACAAGAACAGAGAGACTAAGGCTCAGCTTCTTCCCCCAGGCCATCAGAACACTGAACACTGATCTCTCCACACACAACCACACATGAACACACACATACACAACACAATATTCTGCACTCGCTATTGCTATTGTATTTTTGCACAATCGTAGCGGGCATGGCCAACCGCATTTCACTGTATGCCCTGGTATGTATGTGATGAATAAACTCTTGAATCTTGAAATCTTGAATCTTCCCGCAATGATACCTGTCCTTCCTGTTCCCCCGCTATGCACCGACCCCATCTTCGCCAAACTTTCCATCGTTCTCCTCCGCTGGGCACTTTGTGACACTCATACCAGTCAGATCCTACCTGCCACAAAACAGCCGCCTGACACATATATACATATATATATATATATGTAGAAGGGTGGATTATCCCTGCTTGTGGGAGTAGTAGTACACAGACACTGGGTAGTAGGATACTATAGTATTGGACCTATATGTACCCCCGTATTTGGCCCGGAACGTCGTTCTGGAGGGCTTGCAGCTGGAGTGGATGGGGCCCAGGATTTACTAACCTGGGGACTGGTACTCTGGTCTCCCTCGCCTTCCAAGGCGGTCAGCAGTAGCTCCCCACACACCCTCACTTCCCCCAGTACCTCCGACAGCCCTCCCACACCCAGTGACTGTCAGTTCAATAGTATTATTGGGCTTCCCTGTAAGCAGTACCCTTCCTTGACCACCTGTATAGACCCTTCAAATGCTATTCTGGGAATGGGGTGTAAGGGTTAAATAATTATGCAGTCACAATATTTACCCAGGGGTTAGAATAGCAAATGGAAAACGGAAGAAACAGACACACACAATGATCCCGATCAAGTCTACTTTTACTGAAGCCTGGGCATGTTATCCATTACAATGTTATTCCTTAATACATGGCACCGGGTGCTCTTGTTATCATAATGTAGGGGAAGCGCTTCCCACCATAGGCACCGAGTGCTCAATACATTAAAACAGGAGTTCCCAAACTTTTCAGGCCGGGACCCAGAAAATAAGGCGTCAGAGAGCCGTGGCCCAATGCACATCGTCAGGCTTTTTTTTTTTTTGCCAGGTGACCGATTTTTTAAGCCAAATATCACTTCAATCCTATTAAGTTAGTTCAAGTTAGTTATTCATTTATATGTGCTATTTATGAGAGGGCTAACTTGTTGCAAAATAATAATGATAATAATAATAATAATAATAATAATAATAATAATAATAATAATAATAATAATAATAATAATAATAATAATAATAATAATAATAATAATAATAATAATAATAATAATAATAATAATAATAGCCTCATTAAAATACTATTGTTGCTTCGGTTGTTTTCAGCGTTTTATGTGCATAATCTGTTATTTAGTTTGAAATGTTCTGTGAGGATTGGTTCGTTCCCCGCCACACGCTCCTTTAAGGTACTGTGTTGATTGGTGCATTCCCCGCCACACGCTTCTGGAGCAAGTATCAATTCATAGTTTGTGATTAGCGCCCCAGAGGCTTCTTATACTGGGACCTTCTTTCAATCGATGTCGGGTCATTTTGAATACTTCTGCTTCTGCCTGCTTTCCCCCCGTTGCTGTGCCTCATCTACTTTCCCTCCAGGACATCCTTGGATTGCCGCTGGTGAATACCTTGTTCCTCCGTTTGGAGCTGCGCCTCGTTGACCGCTTTACGCGTTTGCGCTTTGGTGAGTTGGAACCAAACCCTTTTTTGGATTATCTGTTTTGTGTGTTGGAGAACACTGAAGAGTATCATTTTTGTTTGCACTGGACTCAGCTAAATTGTGTGTTTAAAGGAGACACTGAAGAGTATCGTTTTTGTTTGCACTGGACTCCGCTAAATTGTGTGTTTAAAAGGGACACTGAAGAGTATCGTTTTTGTTTGCACTGGACTCCGCTAAATTGTGTGTTGTGGAGAACACTGAAGATTATCATTTTTGTTTGTTCTGGACTCAGCTAAGGGAGGAGGGAACTGCACTGCCTCTGTGTACTGTTGGACTGTTATTGATCTCTCTCTCTCTCTCCGTTTCCACCTCGAGTTGAAGCTGGGAGTATCTGCAGAGCCGCTACGGCGTCAACGCCGATTCCCCACCTCTAACACCAAGAGGATCTGTTTCGAAATTGTTACTTGACTCCTTTTTGACTCTGTAAATAAATACGCCCTAGTATTTGGCTAACTCTGAACTACCTGTCTGTGCCGTGCGTTTGAGGTCGGTTTCAAACCCTAACATGTTCGTTGAAATAAGTAGATTTTTCGTTTTTGTTTATTTATTAAGTTAATATAAAACCATATAGTCACATTTTAGAATACAATAGAATAGAATTTTAGAATACAACTAGAAACACTGTCCTGGCCTGCTTCTAAGTTCAGTGACCTGAAAAAAAAAAAAAAATGTTTTATTTTTATTTTATTTTTTTTTATTCATCTCGCGGCCCTCCCGTGGCTGCTCGCGGCCCACCTTTGGGTCGCGACCCCGACTTTGGGAACCACTGCATTAAAACACCCCGCTTGTACTAGGGGAACCCAGGCATAAAATGTAGACACATTGGGAATTCAAGAACCAAATAATCAAATAAACAAATAACAAAATAAAACCAAGTAAATGTGGGCCCACGTTACCAAAAGAAAACCTAACCTAAGCCAGCTTAAATTGTTCGGGGTACCCCTTAGACACTGGTTGTTAGAGTTCACTTCAATGGACGTTGCTGTTGATACACGTGGTACTGTTAGTACTTAGCCAAGATGGCGGACCCACTCTTGTCACCGCTCGTCCGGGTGACAAGATGGCGTCGGCGATCCCGCGAGCACAGCCAGCAGGCTGGGCGGACAGCAGGCAGTGGTTAGCTGGAGGAGCGTGCTGTATGGCGTCCTCTGCTGGTGGGAAGAGGCGTCCTCTGTACCGTCTGGGAAACGTCCACCGCTGCTGTTGCTGGCTTGCTTCTGTCGCGCGAGCTAATACTGTGACTACCCTAAACACAGCTAAGCTTTGGGTCTCGACACACCCTCCTGCTATATCGGTTACACTGCTAACGCAACGTGGCTGGCTATACCACCGGTCTCTTCAGCGCCACGCGCCCGGTAGTCTACGCAAGTCAGACGGAGCCGTTAGCAGCATACTACTATACCGCACACAGTAACTACTATAACCCGATAACGTTAGACGTTAGTCTCGTTAGCTCTAGACGTTAGTCCTTTGGTTCGGTTTCTCTTACTCACACACTATCGCTGATACTTCTAGGATAACCCGTCACTAGCAAGTATTTCTCATCACCCGCCGCTCGCTCCGACGGGGCTCTACTTCATTAACTTCTTCAACGGGGCTATTCCAAAGCACACGCCCGCTGTGGCTGCGACTGTTCACGGCCAAGTCCAACGCCGAAGAGAGCTTCCTGCTCCCCTTGCCTCCAGGTAACTCCCTCTTCCTCGACTGCTTGCTTCTCTCCACTGCTCCACCTGCCACCACTGCCACTCCGCCCCCTGCTGGCAACCTCCACTGGTCCCACTCAAGGACCGCTCCAGAAAGGGAAAAAGGGCTCAATGTTATTGTTAGTAGTCCATACTGCAGCCGGAGAAGAGTAGCACCTCACCTCGTCGTTAGACTGGGCGAGCTATCCAAAGGAACACTGTTAGGCTATCCAAAGGAACACTGCAAATCACCCGTTATACACACACAGGGAAAGTAACAGTTAGTTAGCACTACTGAATACTTTGTAGAATATTCAGGCTGCTACACATATATATATATATATATATATTCTAGGGCTGTCAGTTTATCGCATTAATTAGATTAATTAATTACACAGAAAATTATCGCGTTATGAAAATTAACTCAAAATTAATTACATTTTTTTTTTTTTTTTTTAATAATAATTTTTTTTTGTATCTCATTCATTCCAGAAGATTGTAGAATACACATTTACAGATTCCCATTTGCATGTTCTTGGTATCTGATTCTAGGGACATCTATGAATCTCAGGGAATGTATTCCCAGTGTCATCATCATCATTTTTTTTTTTTGCAAGTTGCACCCTTACTTACAATTCATTATGAATTGAAAATGGGGGACCCTGATGTAAACAAGACGAAAGTCTTTCTCTGGTCTGCATCCCCTTAACAATTGTGTGTATTGAGTCGTATTGTTTTGTACCCATTCTGCAATCTGTTGATAACATTTTCATTCAATCAATCAATCTGCGCTGTGATTGATTGAATGAAAATGTTATTTTGAGTAAATTGTAATGAACCAAATGAGAATATCAATACATTTTTTTTTATCTTTGACTGTGAATAACACCATGCTCAAATTGACCAGACCTGAAAAATCTAAGCAAATTAATAGATGGAAGATGATTAAACAGAAGGTTTTGTAGATACAGTACTGAATTCTGCCATCCAGACACATGCAATTTGAAATATGATTATAGAATATAGAATATCAGGCATAAAATGGTTATGCGATTAAAATGCGATTAATTAGATTAATTAATTACAAATCCTGTAATTAATTAGATTAATTTTTTTAATCGCCTGACAGCACTAATATATTCCTGTTATGGTTTGTAACCGACCCCAATCGCACAACACAAGACAGGTATGAGAGTAAGCCAAAACAGGGCATTTATTTCTTACATAACAAAAAGCGGCACAGTCCCTTTAAGGGAGAACAAAAAAACACTAGAGTAAAGGAAATATGGAAAATGCGGCACTGTGCCTTTAAGAGGCGAACAGGCTAAGGGACTAAGGCTAAGGGCCAGGGCTAAGAACCAGGGCTAAGTGTCAGGGCCAGGACCAGGGGCACTGGAGAGGGGGACAGGGACAGAGGCCCGGAGAGGCGGGCTGGAGACGGGGACAGAGAACAGGGTTAAGGACTTGGACAGGGCGAGGGCCAGAGCTGCTTACAGGGAAAAGGACAGGGTTCCGACGGTGGAGGCCGGGCACGGGGACAGGGGCCCGACGGCGGAGGCCTGGCACGGGGACAGGGGCCCGACGGCGGAGGTTTGGCACGGGGACAGGGGCCCGACGGCGGAGGCCTGGCACGGGGACAGGGGCCCGACGGCGGAGGCCTGGCACGGAGATCCTCTTCGTCCCTACACAGAGTAGGGCTCTGCTGCTCTTAACGGAATCCTCCTCCTCCTCCTCGGATGCTGCAGACGGGCAGCGCAGAACACAGGGGTCCCAGGGGACCGGGGCGAAGAGATGCCATCCTCCCGTGGAAAATAGGGAGCGATGACGCGCCGGCTTGACGTCAGGAGTGGGAACACTGGAAAACCTCCCGTAGAGAATTAGAGAGCGAAGACGGTGTCCCACTCCAGGCAAACGGCGACAGGTGGTGATGGCTGGCACGTCGTCTCACGCCGGAGACGCGGCAGGTGATGGTAACGTACAGGATGGTAACGTACAGAACTCCATGAACACAGAGTGAACACAGATACAGAACGACCCGACCAGGACTGGAAGGGAGGTCCAGGTATATAAAGCCCTCAGGGGCGCTAATCACAAACTATGACAGCTGCGTGATGGTAATTGAACAAGAAAGTCCAAGGGTGGGGGCTGGTGAAGAGTAGAGGAGAGTAAATCATCGCAAGGGTGGGGGCTGGTGAAGGTGAGGAGACAGGGAAAAAAGGTCCAGGGAACAGGCGAATCCTCACAATTCCTCTAAATCTTTTAATTCTAGCCAGGGTCCACAGGGGATGTGCTGAGCCTGGAAGATTCTGCATTGCCACAATTCCATCTCAGAGAGGCAGACTGAGTCTACATGGACCCTCAGGCTGGCACACTTAACTCCAGTTTAAGCCCTGAACAGATCAACTGACATGTACCTCCTCGTCAGCCAACGGACTGAAGTGCAGTCCAGATTCCATCCATTCTATCCATCGTCCTTATGTGTTTGCTCGCTGAAATGCAAGTCTGTGTGGTGCATCGAAATTCAGTTGACAGGGTAGTGTGTGGCCAAGTTCCTTGGTATGATTTCAGATTCCGATTGGCCCATCTGATCTTGACCGTGTAGAGACTACTCGAACACTCTTTCCATGTGCATGCTTGTATTGCCCACTCTGAGAACCTGGAGTGAATCAAGGGATGCAAACCTTTAAGTGCATCTAACCCTTCAGTAAACCATTCCCACCAGTCCCCAGGTTATACCAACTTATTGGGGGGGGGGGGGGGGGGGGTGCTCTCTTTGTTAAACAAACAGTACTCTTATTGTTAAGGCTCATTCAGGCGTAACCCCTAAAATTGACACCATGGTTCCCACCCTTTGTCCCTGGATGTGGAACTTGTTTTATATTATAAAAACTAAACAGGATCAAGTATTTCTGACTCTGAATCAGCTGTGACCAAATTCAAACTAGTGGGCTAAGATTACATCTTTTCAAAACGTTCAAATATAGTCTCTACTTTTTTTTTGTTTTATTTTGTCTTGAAATTCTACACAGCTTCTAAGCATTCAGATGTACCACGGAGCACTGAATACATCTTGGACCACTTTAGATCTGGATGGATCAAGGGCGTGTGACTATTGCTAAACTGCAGAGTCACAATTCTCTCTCTCTCTTCTCTCTTTCTCTCTCCATCAGAAGAAGACCATGCTTATTCTTTTGCTTGGCTGCTGACTGCTCTCACTGGAGACATGTGGGTGTAGATGCTTCACATCAGTCACAGCTGTTAGCCATTCTGGCCAAGGACTGTGAGACAGTCACCACATCTATCTGATTATCCTATTCCTATTTTATTTGTACTTATAATTGTACTATACCTATTGTGCTATATTTAATTTAGTTTATATCCCATATAATTTTATTCAACCTCTTATATACAGTCATACAGCCCTGGCCTATATTTTATTTCATAAATATATTATTCTATTGTGCTTAACTTAGCTCATATTTCATTTTATTTTACTCCACCACTTTATTAACGTCCAAAGCAAATTCCTTGTATGTGAAAAGTATACTTGGCAATAAAGACCTTTCTGATTCTGATTCTGATTAAATAAATCTATTGTTGAAAGAAAGAAAAAAAAAACTTTGGACCACATACATGTAGGCTGCTTGCCTTCAGTTAAAAATAAATAAATAAATAAATGTAGCTGTCAAATCCTTTACAACCACTTACTGCAGTAAATCCTGAAGTCACGTGATACGTGAAGTACCTCCGCTATAGCCACCAGTTTGTTGCAAAGCATTTGGTTACCACCGGGAACTGGAATATTGGATAACTACGCACCATTTGTCATGGAAATCATTAGTCGTTTCTTCAAACGTCATTTGTTGTAAAGCCTTCACTGCTGAGGGTGTGTGCTGCAGTGCTGGCAGTCAGCACAGGCTGTTTTATGCCAATTGTTGGCACACGTGTCGGTCGCACGCACGCACACACACACCACACACACACACACACACACACACACACACACACACACACACACACACACACACACACACACACACACACACACACACACACACACACACACACACACACACACACACACAGATACACACACACACACACACACACAGAGATACACACACACACACACACACACACACACACACACACACACACACACACACACAGATACACACACACGCAGACACAGTTGATGCAGAATGCAGACATTGAAAGTGCGTTGGTAGGGCCATGCCTCTGTGTTGCATCATAAAACAAACGATCCATGGTTTAAATGTATAGCGGGGTGTAATTGGTGGTTGAAAACCAGATTTGACCCGTGTTTGAGTTGAGGTGAGCTAACGGGGTCTGGGGTATCCATAACATACATGAAAGTGGGGAGTGGACCATGTTGGAGTCAGACAGGGCGAGGCTGTCTACGCATCGTTTCCGAGCAGGGTTGTGTAGGGTGAGGGTAAATGATGAGGAGGAAAAATGGTGGTTTGTAGTATATGTACAAGTACTGGCAGTCCACCCAAAGTGTGTCAGGATGCAAACAGACATGTCTGTGTTTCCCAACTGGCGAATTCGCTGACAGGGAACAATCAGGCAGTGTTTCTTCTCCTTTGTTCTGTTGCAGTTGCTTTTGGCACAAAGGGCTAAACATTTGCCCAATTACATCTCATTATACATTCTGAATTTATAGTGTCATACATTCAAACCAATAATAATCCCTTTCACATGGAATCAGAGGAAAGATAAAGGGGGCTTTTGCTGTAGAAACCCAGATGTGATTACAGTCCATTGTCAAAGCCCATCTTTCTTTTTTCCAGTTTTGTTTAGGTTTTCTTGGATGCTTTCACAGACCACATTGACCTGGTTAGATGGTTTATGGTTGCTCCATCCCGTACTAGTCATCGTTTACAGGAAGCCGGGCTACATCCAATTTCCTTATTACTGTAAACATCACTTTTAACATGTCAACACCGGTGTGTCATCGACGTATAGCTGTTTGTGTGGCCAGGGACTTTGTCGGCCAAGGAGACTCCTGCTTTTATTCCTTATTAGTCATATTTACATGAAATACGCTTTTCCAAACCATTGGCGAGGCCAGCTGAAATAACAGTCTATCGGAGATGCTGGAAAGGCCACATCTCAAGGGACATATTATGGAATTGAATAACATTTGTGTGGTCTTCTCTTCAAGATAGGTTCAAGTTCTTTAGTTCAAGTTCTTTAATAGTTGTCATACAGAAGTACAGAATACTTTCATACAAAATGCTTCTTACTGTTACGCTCCAGAGACTGTGCTAGACAAGATAGTATCAAATAACATAATAACATAATATAGCATGAATTTAGAAGAAGAAAATGAGGTCACAGTGTTCGGTATAGACATATGTACAATGTTCTGAGTTACCATATAATATACAATACACAATACTATGCAGTGTACTAATGTACAGTACTATCTAGTGCAAAGCAGAAATGGGATGAGGTACAATTTTAGGTACAATTTACAGTAAGGTGTACGAGTTGTAGTGCAATCCTTCATCCATAAATATAAAGTGTGGGGAGTGGGTGCTACAGTGTGTTTGTTTAAAGTGGGTGTGTGCTATAAAGTGTGTGGAGTGGGTGCTACAGTGTGTTTGTTTAAAGTGGGTGTGTGCGTGTGGATGTGTGTGCTATGTGCGTTTGGTGGTTGTTGTTGTGTAGTGTTCATTCATTGTTCGTTTAGCAGCCTGATGGCCTGGGGATAGAAGCTACTTCTGAGTCTTTCTGTGCTCGCCTTGAGACTCCTGTATCGCTTGCCTGACCGCAGCAGTTCGAAGAGGCAGTTGTTCGGGTGACTGGAGTCTTTAATGATTCTCTTAGCCTTGCCCTTGCAACGCTTGTAGTAAATGTTCTGGAGGGTGGGGAGCCCCCCTCCAATTGTGCGTTCGGCTGAACGTGTCACTCTTTGTAGTCTGCTTTGGTCTTTTGCAGTGCTATTCCCAAACCAGGAGGTGATGTTGCCGGTCAAGATGCTCTCTATTGTACATGAGTAGAAGTTCTTAAGGATCTTCTGGCTGACTTGGAACTTCCTTAGGCGCCTGAGGAAGTAGAGGCGTTGTCGTGCCTTCTTCACCACACTGTTAATGTGTGTGGTCCATGTCAAGTCCTCGGATATGTAGGCTCCGAGGTACTTGAAGCTGTTGACTCTCTCAACCGGTGCCCCGTCGATGCTGAGGGGGCTGTAGTCCTTGACCCCCGACCTCCTGAAGTCCACAATCATCTCCTTTGTTTTGCTGACGTTCAGGGAGAGGCTGTTTTCCTGGCACCATCCCGCCAGGACCTTGACCTCTTCCAGGTAGGCCCTCTCGTCGTTGGCAGAGATCAGGCCCACCACCACTGTGTCGTCAGCAAATTTGACGATTGTATTGCTACTCCGCTGAGCCACACAGTCGTGTGTGTACAGGGAGTAGAGGAGGGGACTCAGAACACAGCCCTGGGGGGCCCCTATGTTGAGGGTGATGGATGAGGAGGTGCAGTTGCCTGCTCTGGTGGAACGTAGACCCTTGTGAACAGATGCTAAAGTGGACTGAGGCCCTTGGGAGACATGACAGGCTGATGACAGATTAGCATTGCAATGAGAAATGTGTGGTGAATGAACATAATCGAGTCTTATAGTAGACAATTTTTCCAGATTATTATCACATCCAGGTAAATAGGTTTATTTGAATAATGTTTTCTCCTTTCTTGACTGAACGTTTCCTTATTTCAACATCGAGTAATTGTTGCCACACTTTCTGTCCTTGTTGACATTTTATAGACGTTCAAGATTGAAGTAAGATTAAAATTGAGAAAGGAAACTCAATTTGGAAATGGCTTGGGAGAGTCTGGAGGCCACTTGTAATCAGCTTCAACTGGTGTGGAGAAAAAGCTGCACTAGATGACGATGAAGATATGAAGAGGCGGGGATGACTTGGGAGGACGATGCCTTGGGAGGATTTATGGGAAGTGGACCAGGAGGCCAAACGAAGCCAACTTTACAGCCACATGTGCTTTTTATTCATAATTGATTTAAGGAGCCATAAAATGTCATATGTCCATTCGGACGTCACTTCTGGCTGAGGACATGGGGTGGGGTTGGTCCAGCCACCTGGCCTTGTGCGGGAAGGACAGACATCAACTTCAATCACTTCCCCAGCATCCTGGAAGTTGTTTCATGTTTAGTTTTTCAGTCGAAACTCATCAATATTCTCGCTCTCCTCTGTGAGTGACTAAACTGATTCAGCCCGGAGATGTCTACAGTTCCTTGTTTCCAATCGTAAAAGAGGGGGCTCTTAGGATCAACTTGCAGATTGGAAACAGATGGTCTTCGAAACTGCAAGTAGAGCCTAATCAAAACTGCATGCTTTGATAAAGCTACGGCCTAACGCGACTTGAGGGATCAAACTCGATTTATACATCAGGAGCTGGACACTTTGGCGGTGAACCTGAAGGCGTCTTTTACATTTAGATAAATAATGTCGTAGCACAGCTGGATGAATGGGCTCGGACCAGATGTAAAGATACATGTTAATGTGTTAGTGAGTGTGGTGAGTGTATGTATGTGTGTGTGTGTGTGTGTGTGTGTGTGTGTGTGTGTGTGTGTGTGTGTGTGTGTGTGTGTGTGTGTGTGTGTGTGTGTGTGTGTGTGTGTGTGTGTGTGTGTGTGTGTGTGTGTGTGTGTGTGTGTGTGTGTGTGTGTGTGTGTGTGTGTGTGTGTGTGTGTGTGTGTGTGTGTAGGTGTGTGTGTGTGTGTTAGTGTGGTGGGGGTTGGGGTTAGGGTGTGTGTGGGCAGATCTAGTAAAATTTTTCCCTTAATCCAATTGTAATGTATGATATGAAATCCTTGGCTGGAAGCCCACAGTCTTGTCCATGTGACTGGTGGGATAACAGATTACTGGATAACTGGACACTGATAACTGGGGGAAAGGAGTTGTTATCGCAAGGGTTACGGTATTGAAAATAAAACAAGTCTACTGTATGACTCGTTACAAGGCCGGTGCTTAATAAGGATTAGTCATTTTTTTTGGCAGCTGTTCCTCCTTCCATTTGTATGTATCCCATTTAAAAAGTCCCTTAAAAGCTAATTTAGTGAGCCGAACACATAGCGGGGACCGATATGGGGGAATCCTGTGAACACCATCACTGCAGATGATAAGAGCATTCCCTATCTCTCATATAATATTCTACCTTTGGTCTCACTCTCATGATTGATTTAATCAAAACAGTACCACTGCAATCCAATAGGCAACAGCGCTGCGAGAGCAGGGATTATTAGATTAGCTGGAGGGTGGGAAACTATAACAAACACGAGTATTCATCGACCACACGACCGGTTGATCACAGGACTTTCCGCTGACGGGTAAAAAAAGGCCTGCAATCTTTAAGTCCTCCTCTCTGAAAGATAATCCACCTTAAATGTGTGCCCGGCTCATGCCACAGGTCCTTCAAATTCTATTCTGAGACAAAGAGCTATTATCTAACACCTTCTGATAACAGTGGCAAGGAGGCAGGTCCAGATGGGAACAGCCGGCCGGCCAGCAAAACTGCGTGGGCTGAGAAACGTCCTGAGGAAGACTGCCAATAGCTGTCATGTCATTATATAATCATATTTCACAATGAATTACTTGACTACAATGAATATGATGTAATGTGTTATGTAATGCATGTTTAATGATAATATGACCGATATACAGTAGACCCATTGACATTTATTGTGCTGTGCATTGGGCACTTAAAATACCTGATGCTCACATTGCGAAAACACATTTATGTCAAAATATATCATAGCAATGTTGGAATGCTTTCAGCTTCTACTTCAGGCATTCTATCTCAGTTGTGTGGTCAACTTTACTGGTTGTGCCTTCAGTTAAAACCCCTGGTGAGCCCTCCACAACTAAATTGAAATGGTTGACCATTGTAACTTGTTGCAAAGAGAGAAAAAGAATGCAAGTCGAAATTAGTGGAAGGAAGCTTTCTGTGCTGTGTCTTGTAACCATGTTAGCCGCAATCCAACACGAACAGACTCAGAGCTCTGGGTGTTACATAAACTGTTTTCACATAAAACATCAAACAGATGGCATTTTTAAGTGCCGGATAAAAAATATTCACAGGAGCCAGTGTTGAACCATGTACTTCCAATTACAGATACACTGTCTACCTCTTTCACCTTAGAATTTATATGATATTTGAGCTGTGAATCCTTTGTACTTCTTTATATGGCATGACGGATTGTAAAACCATGAACCTCGCCCTTTAATACTCAGAGTGACCTTTTTCACAAGTTATCTTAATGTGTTGATGTTGAAAGTAGGTTAGCATAAGTTCCATAGGGTCAAATTGATGGATGGATTTGGTGGTGGGTGGCGTGGCTGATGATGGCTTCACTTATATATATACGGTCAAGTTGCAAAGAGGTTAGTTCAAGTTCCACAGGGTTACATGTACTGTAAGGCAAGCGGCAAAGATTAGGTTAAAGCTACCTATGGTATTATATACACAAGGGTCCTCATTCTCGAACGGACATACGTAAAATTTACCAAGGAATTCCTTCGTAACTTGATTTACATACTAATTCGGCATTCTCGAACAGCTTCGTATTGTAAATTCTTTGTAGGATTTACGTACTCGAAAAGGCAGTCGTAAATCGGACAGACCGTGTGAGGGCTGGAAAGGACTGCATGCTGCCCAACGAGGGGGCGTGTCACTTTTCTACTTCACGCACCTGTGAGTGGTTGGTAATTAGCTCCTCGGGAGACTATTAATACAGCTGGTTACCTTCCACTCCTTGCCAGGTCGTCTCTGTACATCACCACCTATCGCCGTTTCCTGGAGTAGGACACCGCCATCGCTCTCTAGACTTCCACGGGAGGATCCCAATGTTCCCACTCCAGATGTCGTGCCAGCCACTTCCCTACTCCCTTTTCATGGACCTCGTTCCTGGGGTGAGACCGCTTCATCGCTCTCTATTGTTCCACGGGAGGATGCCCGTGCTCTCACCCCATTCCCCTTGGACCCCCTGTTTGCTGCGTTGCCCGTCGGCTGCGTTCTGGTCGGGAAGATGCCCGTATTCAAGAGGATTCCTGTGTATGTTTTTGGTTGCCCTTTAAAAACACAGTGCTGCTATTTTTGTGTTCCTGGACTTTAGTGTTTTTTACCCTTAAAGGGTCAGTGCCGCTATTTTTGTGTATTAATAAATCATGCCCTTGTTTTGGCTAACTCTGATTACCTGTCTGTGTCGTGCAATTGGGATCGCATACAATCCCTAACAGACCGGTGTGCGCCCGTGTTCTCAACATCTTTCTGGTACAAGTCATTGGGGATTGCCGATACTACAGACATCAGTGGAATTAAATAATTATAATGATAATTTATACGACAATATTTATATCATTAATAATTATGTTTAGCATTTATAGTCCTGACTCAATGAGGCATCGTGAGCATTACACCCACACACTGCAAACAAAATAAATAAACCGATCGCCGCGGATATAGCTACTGTATAGTGGAATATATTGTATTAATATGCCATGTATTATCCTACTGTCTTCTCTATGCTATTATTTATTGTTGGTTTCATGGATTTCTATTGCTAAACGAAATAACAGCTTAGTGAGGCAGCCTCAGCGCACAGCAAACACATACACACACAAACATACTGTATACGTGCAAAATTAATCGTTCCAGCAAGTAGGCTTCTATTATTCAAATGACTTGTTTTATTAGGTATTATAGTAGTAAGTCCTACTGTAGAACATGACATATTAGCAGGACATCTCATTTAGTAATGTCAATACTGAAGAACACGATTGACTCTTGACTTAGCTGAGGCTGCCTCACTAAGTCGTTTCTCCACGCATTTATTTATGGAGCATTTATTTATCCAGTCTGGTTGGATTGTGTATTGTACTTGTGCTGTATAATAACTAGGACTGAGCCCGAACGTTCGGACCTTCGTTCGTTACGTTGGCATTTGAATTCTAAATCAACATTCGAATTTAACATTTTTAATACAATAATAATTTTTTTATATATATTTTGTATATGTGTCTATTCATTCTGTTTAAACCAATGGGGTTTTTCTTCACAGTTGCAGATAAAGATTAGGCTACACTAATATTATAGTATTAAAACTGATGAGTATATATATTCATTAAAGAAAGTTGATTTAATAATAAAAAAAATACTAATTTAATCAGATTAATCACTTTATTCAAAATTATTTATAAAAATCTTTATTTTTTTATTATTATAATTTTTTTTTTATAATAAACAAAGGTTTGAACGTCCATTCGAAAAAGCCTGACAAAGTTCGAAGCCCAAAAACAGGCTTCGGGGACAGCTCTAATAATAACAATACATTTTAATCTAATCTCATTTTGAGATCAGTCGCAAATCGCTTCCGCGCTACCTGTAGAATGGATCAGCATAGAATGGCAATGCCGAACCTCTGCTGTGCAGCAACGCCAATGAAGAACATGTGTTTGTACTGGCTGAAAGCCTAATGGGTCTTTCTAACCACTTGACTATTTTATCTTATAGCTCAATAACGTTAGGTTATGTATATAACCAAGTTCTGTTAATACTAGTGACTAGTGATATATTGCATATATCTCGCTTCAGCGTATATACACTGAATAAATTTCAATATGTACCTTTATATGCCAGCATTCATCTGGCCACACCCCCATCCGCTTACCTACATAACCAGGGATGGTGCCACACACTCATCTCCTTCCCAACAAATTTCACCACAATGAAAAATCAAGGGCCGCAGCGGCGTCTAGACGCTGAGCGTCACTAGTATTAACAGAACTTGGTTATATACATAACCTAACGTTCTGCTTCATACTAGCTCTGCTCAGCGTCATATTGCATAGCAGGAGCTGAGCGGGAGCTAGAAGCTCGACAAATGTACCCCGCTGAGGCCCCCCACAACCATCAGATCAGGGAGGACCGAGCCCCCCCGACCCCCCCTAATGGAGGGCACCCCCCCTATTGGGGGATCACGGGAGGGCGACGGACCCGACCGTGCGAAGAGGCACTCAAGCAACTCAACGCACAGGGTGAGCAGACCGTGGCTTGACCCCACGACTACACACACGCACAACCCGCATGCCACCCGGGAACGAATGGAGGGAACAACCTTGTTACTGCCCCCAGAATCACGGGGTCAAGGGCAAACCCAACCCCGTGGCAAGGCCGTAGCAGCGGAGCGCGAAGGAAGACCCAGACCCACCAAAGGGACTGGACCCCCTGGAACGGGGGCCCGGAGAAGTCCATGATGCCAACATCAAGACCCCACCAGGTGGGCACTTAGTGACCCCGCCCCCCACATCGCCAGCGTATTCGGACAAAGGCCCCTCAGCCGAGCGGGCCCTGTCCCCCCAATAGTCCACCGCCTGGCACACTGACCCTGCAGAACAGGCAGTCAGCATGGCCGTAAGTAGGGCTGGGCGATATGGCCTAAATATGATATCACGATATTTTCTGACCTTTCGGCGATACACGATACACATCACGATGTTTTTCTTTTTTCCCCCAAACAATTCATTATGAGGCTTACCAAGACAGTATTTGAGTTTGCAAGCTAACATTAAAGACAAAATAAAAATACCCATGCATTTAGCATTTTTATATTATATATTAGATTTAGATTATTGGATTATTAGATTATATATTGCATATATTTAGCAATGCGATATTATATGATTTAGATATGAAATATGATTAATTGAAAATGGGGGACCCTGATGTAAACAAGACGAAAGTCTTTCTCTGGTCTGCATTCCCTTAATTTGTATGTATTGAGCTGTACTGTACCCATTCTGCAATATGTTAATAAAGTTTTAAATCAATCAATCAATCAATCAATCAATAGGATTTTAGCATTTTTATGAAACTACTGTATATTTGTATGTCTCTAAATGTTTTGATGAATTGAAAATGGAGGACCCTTATGTAAAAAAGCCTAAAGTCTTTTTCTGGTCTTCATCCTCCAGTCCACTGTTGTTGTATTGAGCTGTACTGTATTGTACCCATTCTGCAATCGTTAATAACGTTTTCATTCATTCAATCATTCAGCCGGCAACAGAATCATTTTGATTGACAGTCGAGTCTGCCAATTACGTCACACCGCTTGTACCCGCCCTGCTGTTCTTAGCACCAATCGGCAAGCGCAATTCTTTTTTTACATTCCTGAATGCCCTCCATTGATTTTAACGAGAGCTCAGCTCAACGACAACAACAACAGCTCACCGCGGCCGACGAGTGATGACCAGCGCACCGCAGCATGACAACGAGGCATAATGATTTTACTGCAACAAATGTTATAATAAAAGCCTTTCCATACATCTGTCTGATTGAAAACTTTATTAACAGACCGCAGAATGGGCACACACAACTCGGCACGGGCTGAGATATGAACAGTAACGCTTGCTATCTATGTCGTCATCGGACGTTGCTATGTTTGGGTAAATACGCTGATGTGTAACTATATAACGTGTAACTATATAACGTTAATGCGACAAAACGAATGCCTTTGTTAATCATAAGTACTAACTTTGATGCAGTAGTGTGTGTGGGAGCGGCGTTGTTCAAAAGTTTGAACGGGGTGGACCAGATTGACGCGACACAATCCTCTTGGGCAAAACATCACGATATCCACAATACGCTAAAAAAGTGTATCGTTAATGAACTGTACCCGATATTTATATAATATCGTCATATCGCCCAGCCCTAGCCGTAAGCACACAAAAAAGGTTAACCAACGGAAGCAGGCAGCGCACCGGGGAAAAACCAGGCAACAGGCTGTTAACCCGAGCCTGGAGACTGCGGACGAGACAGGCGCCAGAGGGGACAGCTGAACACAGCCGCCCCGGCGGAAGGGGCGTATGCTGGCGTTGTTGCATGACCGAGCCTCCATTTAAAAAAAAACCCACCCAGAGGGGTTGAGGCAGAGAAGGCTGACACGATTGGCAGACGTCATGAACGTGCAGGGGCACCCTCAACCGGGTAACCCGGGAGTTGACACTGCTCCAACACACCAAATCAAATCAAATCAAATTTATTTATAGGGCCCGACAACACACGTTAATGTCCCCATGGGCCGTACAGGTCTTCTTTAAACAAGTCAAGAAGACAACATAAGAATAAGTCAAGAACAGAACAAGAACACAATAGGGTCCAAACATTTTTTAGATGAATGCAAATAAATGAAAGAATGCAAGCACTCCCAGACATACCCCACGCGAAGGTAAGGAAAAACTCACTAAAACCTAACAATAGGGAAAAAAGCTCCACAGGCGGTGTGGAGGAGAGAAACCTTAGAAGGGCCATTCAAGGGGGGATCTCCCTTCTTAGATGTTGGTGATAGTAGTGTTGCAGACGGACAGTTGGTAAGCATGGACTCATGTGTGTGGTGAAACACAGATGAGTGCATGCAATAGCAACTGTACATTTTGAAAAATTAAAGATAGAGCAAATAGCGATAGCAACTGAACATTTTGAAAGATTAAAGATAGAGTTGATAGCGGATCTATTTGAGGCACAGGGGCGGCGCAAAGAGGGTCACGTCCTCCCCGTCTTAGTCACGGGACATTCAACACTCCGGTCGTTGCTCAGGGACAGCCGGAGACAGGGAGATAGGGGGTGGCACAGAGAGGGTCGCGGACTCCTCGACATCATCGCGGGACATCCGGCACTCCGGTCACCACTACGAGACCTCCGGAGACAGGGGGGCACGCAGAGGGGGTCGCAATCTCCCGGCCTTCGTCACGGGACGTCCAACACTCCGGTCAATACTCCAGGACAGCAAGTCATAGGAAGACAGGGAGACGGGACAGGCGTTAGACAGCTCATGAGATTGTAGTAGGCGGACATAGCAATAGATACAAGTGGTAGGCATATATGTGAATGGAGTAGATATATGAAGTAAGCGTATTATGTGAATAGAATAGAAGTACTTAACCCAGCAATGAAACCGCGTTGACTGTTAATCTGTTAACAGTCTGTTAATCAGTTGACAGGACCACGGACAGACGGCGGTGAATAGCTGATCCAAGGCCTCGGAGGTGCATGTAGAGCAGTCACTACAAGCTTGGCCAAGACCCCGAGGCATCCATCACCTTGGTCAGCGCCAGGAGACGGGTACTCAGAGAGAAGGGGGAGGGAGGGGGGGGGGGGAGGGGGGGAGAGGGGGGGGGGGGGAGAGTTAGAGAGTTCCCATGTTTGTGGTGCTGCAAAGGAGCAGACATGTAGTACCCTGTAGTGCCATGTAGTACCCCGTAGTGCCATGTAGTACCCTATAGTACCCCATAGTGCCATGTAGTACCCCGTAGTATCCTGTAGTACCCTGTAGAGCCATGTAGTACCCTGTGGTGCCTTGTGGTACCATGTAGTACCCCGTAGTGCCATGTAGTTCCATGTAGTGCCATGTAGAGCTATGTAAGCCATGTAGTACCCTGTAATGCCATGCAGTACCATGTAGTACTCTGTGGTACCATGTAGTACCCTGTACCCTAACTAAACTACCCTATAGTAAACTACCCAGTGGTACCATGTAGTACCCTGTACCATAACTAAACTACACAGATTAATCTAAAGGTCAGTCCCCGACCAGGTGAGATCAAGGTAGGTTGAAGGAGAGAGAGAAAAGATGAGTCTTAAGCAAGGATTTAAAAGCTTCGACAGAGCAGGCGCCCCTGATGACGGCAGGTAATTTGTTCCACAGGTAGGGAGCGCGGTAGACAAAGGCTCTGTGGCCGGCGGATTTCTTTTTAACCCTAGGGGTCGATAGAAGCCCCGCATTTTGTGAGCGCAGAGCACGAGCGGGCGAGTATCGGGAGATGAGATCGGATAGATAGAGCGGTGCAAGCCCATTTAAAATTTTGTAGGTGAGGAGTAGCACTTTAAAGTCAGAGCGGGCTTGGATAGGAAGCCAATGTAGGGCGGACAAAACTGGTGTGATGTGATCAAATTTTCTAGTTCTAGTTAGTATCCGTGCAGCCGCATTTTGCACGAGTTGAAGATTTTTGATGCTTGAATTAGGTAGGCCTGAAAAAAGTGCATTACAGTAGTCCAGACGTGATGAGACAAAAGCATGAATCAGGGTTTCAGCATCAGCCAGAGTTAAAATGGGGCGTATTTTTGCGATATTACGAAGATGGAAGAATGCAATTTTGGTGAAATTTTTTATATGTGCATTAAATGAGAGGGAGGAATCAACCACCTTGGTGTTACCCAATGCGGTGGTTGTTCCTATAACCCCTCAAGAAAAAACTCCAAAACACACCTGCGGGTATACACCGGCTATACCGCAGTACAAGTGTTTCAGTTTTCAAAAAAGGGTTAACCCAGGCCTACGGGTCGACGAAACATTACTTCGGACCGGGCCCGGCGATACGGGAAGCACAGGGTCACCAGAGGAGGTCAAAGACCACCCCAACAGGCCCCTCTTCGCCATGCGTGAGAGAGGAGCGAAAATAATGGAGAACCAGCCCCAAGCACACCGTACTTGGTATTCCCAGGCGGTCTCCCAACCAAGTACTAACCAGGACCAACCTGTGTAGCGGCCGAGATCCGACGAGATCGAGCGTGTACAGGTTGGCATGGCCGTAAGCCATTACGACAGTGCAGAGTACAAAATTTACCCAACCAGGGCCTCCATAGCGCTTAACCCTGTGACACCCGGACCAACCTGGCATTTTTCCCCCTGAAAAAGCCCAAGTCCCTCAGGGTACCAGAACAGCAGATCTGCATCCCCGGCGGACAACGGGTTCAACTGACCTGGACCAGCGTGACCAGAACCAGTCCCGTGCCCTAACCACGCCGACATGCCTACTCCAGGAGAAGGGGCAGATATGCGTGTTGATCTTAAACATGAAAAGAAGGCGCCACCCAGACGTTCGGGGCGAACCGCGCCCGGTGGCCCACCCCCAGGGCGTGAGACCCCTCTACATATGTTCAGATCCATTCCGTCATCATCCCCCAGATATGAACGTGAATCCGTCGACAACCAAAACAGGTTGTCGGAAGAGGAAAAACCTCCATCCCAGTTGCTTTATAAAAACGCCGTTTTAACCTCAAGCAACCAAGGCGTGCCAGTCAGTCGCCTGATTACAGAACACCCCGAGCTAGCACTATGCGTGCGTCGGGACACAACCACATCAATGAACAGGCTATTTAGACCTGTCATTGAATCCCCAAGGCGCCCAGGGGAACGACAAGAGGGGTGTGATATTTCCTAACTCCAACTCCTTTTAAAAGAAAAGAAGGAAGCACCAACAGTATGTATCCCAGTCTACACAGCCAGGGGTAAAACATTTTACATCCCACCACCCTCCCATAGGAAGGAAACGGAAATCCCCAGAGAGACTTACCACGCGAGCTGTACAGATTGAAAAGAATATATTGCACCTTGAGCCATGTAAAAGTTTGGTTTTAGGGCTCTCCGTGGAGGAGGCACTGAACCCATACACACTCAATAATCGAATTGAATCGAATACACACACAATAGAGTAGGACTCCTTCTTGAGGTTCCAATCACCTTGACAATCTGAGGAGGAGGCTCTGTACTCTGAGGAGGCTCCCTCACATGGAAGGAGAATCCCAACTCACGGAAGGCCCGAATAGGAGCTTCGTGAGGAGGAGCCCTGACCACCCCCTTAAACAGATCCATCATATGGACCTGAACAGCACACGGAAGTCCTACCAACAGAGACGCGCACAGTGACATACTCTATGGCGGGGGAATTTCTGCGGTGCACACGCCCAATATTCCTGGGCGTGGGACCAGGAAACCCCCCCCCCCCCCCCTCACCCTGTAACATGCCGAACCGCAACGTGACAGGAACCTTGAAGGACAGGTGGGTTTACCCCTGACCAACAGAAAAAAGGGGGAGAAAAGGTTACCAGTTCACCCCTTTACGACCCCACACCCATGATACGATGTAATGACAAAAAAGAATATGACGCAGTCATAGTCAGCTCCATGAAGCGTCTAACAGCTTCACACAGCGCATGCGCTAACCTGCTATCTGATTTTTACTAAGGAAAAAACACAGAATAGAGAGGGCCCTCCAAGAGCCCCGGTACCAAACTTACACATGTGCTTCTGTGGCCAGCCCAACCCAGTTGTAGGTCACACGACACACACAACCCATTATCACCTACAAAAAATGGCAAAAACACTCTACAGAGGAACGCCGTTTTTCATAATGAGAGAATACATAATTCTCGATTAGTATCGGCCACAGGCCTTGCTAAGCACACACGAAAAGCGACCAAACAATCTTTTCTTTTAGGAAAATAAAGTTTCTCAAGCAGTTTTAGCACAACCTCAGCAATCAAGCTAAGGGTTACATCGTATCCCTACCACACAGTGACACAATATAGTGTAACAACATGTCTGAGAGGAGGATGAAGAAGTCCCCAGGGAACCGGGGGGAAACACAACCCTCCTACTTTACCCTTAATACGGCCAGTTAAACAGGTAAACCTGTTAATATGTGAACACACTGTTCATTGTCATTACAGGCTGAGAGAAGAATAATTCTTTACTCATATGTCACTAAGCATAGCTTTATAGGTTAGTTTAACCCCCTTAGTTGAGAGTGCACGGTACAAGAACACACATGATGTTTCTCAACACAACAAACCAGATCATTTTCACATCTGTAATAAACAACCCTATTTGCATGGAGAAGCTAATACCAGTGACAAGACAATTCACACATAACTCGCATCGTATCCTAAATGTAGTGCAGCAACACTTGTTTTGGAAAACATCGTTATTTACAAAACATTTAGAAGGGAAAGCAAGAAGAAGTGCTCAAGGCCTGGTCAGAACCTTGCCTACCTTGAGCGCAGATCAAGCGAAACTGCAGTCTCTAACAAGGCACCGTAGTAAACACAGCCGTTCTGTGTTGTCGACCTGGGCAGCGTCGCCGCTCCATCCTGCCGCTACGGTCCCCCTTGTTGACGCAGTCCTTGCCGTCCTGGCTCAGGGCAGGTTCGACGAACATCCTCTGTCAAAGATGACGTCGTAGTCAAAAGTGTTTAAAACTTGTTATAATCAAAGCACGTTCAACAGTGTAGCATTAAGCTAACGGCCGCCCTCGGCTGATAGCAGCAACCTAACGTTTCCTAGCCTAGCCTAGGTAGGCCACAACTAGCACGCAAGCTAACGTTTCCTAGCCTAGTGATCACAACAGGCTAGCGCCGCAGCTAACAGCTGACTGGCTAACAGTAGGCCACCACTAGCACGTAAGCTAAGCAGCTATCACCTGAATTTGTACACAATGATATAACAATCACTCAGACAGGCCGCCGTTCTGAAACCCTCCTCACTGTTTTTTTTTTAAACTTTATTTTTTAGCGTTTATCGCTTTTCTGGTCAAGCATGACCGACAGATACAGGGTGAAACGGGATATAGATCAGGGGAAGACATTCTGATAAATGACGGCGGGTCCGGGAATCGAACTCGGAGTCCACCAGATCCGTGACGCAGCACGGTTTTCCCCGACACTGAAATAGCGCCGAGATATGCGGTGAGCTACTGGAGCCCCCCTACCCTCCTCACTGTTTAAGAGAGAAGAGAAACGAAATGTTAACACAGTTTTACAACAGTGTTTTTACCAACACCCGGCGGGGCCAGCACAATTCCCATCTGGGTTGTAGCTGACTTGAACACAGATCTTCCACTAACGAACATCCATGCCCATATTTCCTCGTGAGGGAATACTCTCATTTGTATATGAAAGACGGGGCCTCACGGTGACAGAGAAACATCCACTCGTCCAGAAAACACAGGGATCACCAGTGTTACTGGTCGTGGCCCACTAGTTAACTATAATGGGCTTCAGACCAAGGTCCTCTGCCGTTGCCTAAGAGGCTTGAACAAAGGACCCTTAATCTGGGGCCGGTGTTCGTAAACATTGTCATCTAGCCCCCATAGCAGACAAGTGGAGCTCGCAAGCAAAACATCACTCACCAACCTGGAACCCACCGCTCCTCACAACAGCGGCGCGTCCTACAGTCCAGCTGCCGCTGAAAGGTTTTACCGCAACCAGCCACAGCAAGGAACTGCAGTTGGGAGGCATGCAGCGGCGTGCTCCCAATACGAAAACCGGTGGAGGATTTTTAGAATGATCATCATCTTCCAGACACTCCAGTACGAAGACAATATCGCCGTATTTTCTCGAATATAGTGAGACAGAAAATAAAGATATGATGTCAACGTATCTCCTCGTTCTTCTTTTCCTCAGAGTAAATATTTTTCTCCACGTCAAGTGGGCATATGAGCAGCACGTTGCTTGTGATGAAATTTGAGAAGGAGATGAGTGTGTGGCACCATCCCTGCTTATGTAGGTAAGCGGATGGGGGTGTGGCCAGATGAATGCTGGCATATAAAGGTACATTTTGAAATTTATTCAGTGTATATACGCTGAAGCGAGATATATGCAATATGACGCTGAGCGTCACTAGTATGAAGCAGAACCTAAAATATATACGCCTGAGAAATGTATTTCCAATATGTCTTAACACTATAGGGACCAGCCACGAGTTAACTCAGGTTTCGGTGCCATGCGTTGTGGACCAGAGCCACGAGTTAACTCATGGCAAGTTGTTATTGTTTTATTCTATATTAATAACCGTATTAACATCCCCGATCGCCATCGCTCCACTGCAGTATCATTGAGGGCGAATGGGGGAAAAAAATTACTGTCTTTGGGCGTTTGATATGAGCCTGGGTCCCAGGCGAACATCCTGCACTGTGGATCACGGTTTGAAGCACAGATTTCAGCCTGGAATAATGGGATTTATGATCAGCCAATGGACATATCGATCTACCAGATGCCGATGAATAATGGGGAAATGCTGCCGGTGATCACATGGGCTGACGGTAGGATACTATTCACCCAAATTACAGCCGGATTGGACATTGTTTTAAAACGCAAGCGATCGATCAGTGAATGTGGCTACTTGAACGCACACTGTATTGCTAATCAATAATACTAATCGGCGTCCCCCGCCGCCCCCATTTCATCCATATATGCTCTGTAATAGTCCGGATGCTAAGCAGTTTGTTTTATTTCATTCGTATTATATATACAACAGAAATGCCGTTCGATATAACATGACTAGCCTTTAGCCCTATAAATAGCTTTCCAGAAAAAAGACGAGACGAAAACTGCGATAAAGCTTATATTCACGGCGCTATAAAATGACAACCAACCGATGGATTTTTATTTTCTTTAAGCCATTATGAAGGCACGGTTTATGCACTCAAGTGACAATGAGAATGGACAGATAGCAATACTAAAGTATATATATAGCTATCCAAAAGTACATCGGTTTGTTGACAAACCCTGGTCGTCTAGAACCATATTACACTGCAAACCGTGGTTGTCAAAGTGTTAACCCTTTAATCGCCGTTGACGCTGGAACGCGTCATTCCCCGCCATGCTTATTCTGCCGATGACGCTGGACAGCGTCTTTGATATCAATATTTCAAAAATCTGTGATCGAAATCATATTTCTCCCCCGGAGACATTATATGTACTGGTGAGCCCCTGTCAACTCTCTAACGGTTCAAGAGCGCCATCTGGTGGCCGATCAGCGGATCGCCCAGGGAAGAAACAGGGAAGTGGAAGCTGGTGCTCATTTCAATTTGGTCCGATCACTCGCTATAGGTCCCGGGACTCGAGCTCGACACAATGGATATCGATCCGTTGCCAATAACTCGATAAACAACATGATTTGGACGTATATACTATTATACAACCTGGAAATGGATCGGGTATTTCTACATCCCATAATAGAAAACATTCTGTTCCACGCTCATCTCCCAACGGCGAGAGGAAGCTACGGTGAGTTTCAGCGTTATTTTGTAATGTCTTCTATACTAACTGCTCTAATGATCATATCACCCACACTAGATGAATGATATAATGTTGCCCACGGAATTATAAACGACCCCCCGCCCATCCGGTCAACATCAGATCATACGTAGTAACTTCTAGAAGTACGTGCAGTTGACATTTTTTATCTCGCGCCGATTGCTATCAAACTGTATACAATCATCAATATAATGCATTTAGGGCTATAAATCACGTTCTGGAGAAAGCTGCAGAAAACGATAAAAACATACTTATACTTCAGACCGTATTTTAGTATGAATATGTGAATGAAAAAGTATAACGTTGCTACACCCTGAACAATAGATATAGGACTTTGAATGGGCCATGGTAATGTCAATTTAGCAATACAATTTAAAAAGTTATAGCCCTGCAAAGAAGGGGAACTTCTCCATGTTAAATAGGGCTGGCGAGGGATGGTAAATTATGAATTTAACCCCGGCGATCAAAGGGTTAAAGGGATAGTTCACATTTGTTATAAAGCCTATCTAATTGGTGGCAGCACGGTGGCGCAGTAGTTAGGCACCGTTACCTCATAGGTAAGGACCTGGGTTCAAACCCGACGGGGAGCCTTTCTGTGTGGAATTTGCAGGTTTGCTTGGGAGTCTCTGGGTACTCTGGTTTCCTCACACCAAAAACAGACACGCACCATGTACTGGCATTACAGTTGGAGTCAGTCTTTTTTTGTGGAAGAAATGTCAGAATGTTTCCTTTCAAAAGAGACCAGACTCATGCATGTGCTATAAGTATAACGTATAATAAATTCTAACTTACTTTGGGTATGCAATTGTCAGGCGTGTTATGCAAAACTAGACCCATTTTTGCCCAATGCATAAGAGGTTAAGATGGGTCAAATGCAGAGAATCATTTCCCCATGGGAAACTGGATTTAACTTAATTTCTCATAAACTGGGCCTGTCAGTCCACCACTGGCAGCATTGTTTTAGATTTTGACATATTGGAAGCAGAGAATCTTAGCCTCTGTTAGCACCATGCTAAGCATCCCAGTGGAAGTCAGTGAGAGGCATAACACATTCTAAATGCATACATTCATGCCTTTCATTCACTGAAAAGAAAAAAGAAAGTTGTCTCAAGTAATATTTTCAAGACGCCTTTTTCATTGGCTCTTTTTGTTGTTGTTGAATCAACTATCACTAATTTTAAGTTGATTCAACTAAAACAAAAAAGTCAACTTACTTTAAATTGAGATTTTTTTTGTGTACTCACCAGTCAGCATAATGCTATAATTTTCTGCTTATAAACATGAATAAAAAAAACTGTGGCGAAAGTGCTTGGAAACAGCAGTGGAACAGCTTGTGACAAATCAGATAGGCTTCATAAAAATGTTGGACCATCCCCATAATGGATCATCTCTTGTTTTCATATTGCATAGGGTAATAATCCAAAAATAAATCCCTGGGCTGTCGTATCATCTTCAACTTTCTTACTCATAAGGGATTTCAAGTTGAGCTGATATGATTTGAGAGCACAATACAATCCCATTCAATCAAACTGCGTCTTGACTGCCCCCCACATCCTAAAACCATAAAGCCTCTCCTCACAGAGGACTCTTTGTGTACCAAGAGCCAGTGTGAAGAAAACAGAGAGGACTGTATCTGTTCCCTCTCTTCCTCTTCTCCTAGTCCCCCTGAACGGACCCCTGTTAAGAAGAGGAATGGCCGTGGGTCCTGGACCGCTCATTATAAGCGATCAACCCCTCAACATCACTGAAGCAGTAATTGCAGCCAGTCAGTGTCTCTCTCTCCCCCCCCCCCCCCATTCTCTCTCTCCCTCCCCCTCTCTCTTTCTGAACACCATCAGATGTGGCTTCACATGCAAACCTGCAGGGCAGCATGGTTCACAGGTTCCATCCTCCTCCCAACATCACCCCCCCCCTTCAACACAACACAATATCACAAACATTTAAAATAATTTAAAAAAAATAACTCAAAATCAAAAACACTCTTCTGATCTTGGTTGTCAAACTTCTCTCATTATTGCTTTCATTACAGGGCTGTTGGAGCATTTCCCGGAATCTAAAGGGGGCACACTTCCAGGGGCCATGGGCAGGGGGGGCACGTATCCCAGGCCTGTAGTATGTTGCTGGCGGCTTGTTCAGGGCGGCCTTCATCACACCCGGAGGTTAAACATGACGGTTTGAGGTCAATGACTCAGAGAGGCTCTGACGCATGTTACCAACATGAGTACCCCACTACTTGGCATGGCCTGTACACAAACTGTAATGGCGGCGATAAACCATTTTGAAGTATTAACGTGTGATTCAACAAAAGAATAATCATTAGACTTTTACTGGGGTGCCTTAAGGCAAGTTTATGGGTTTTTTAAAACTGTCCCCCCCCACACCCCACCCTGCCCCACCACCTCCCATGTGTAAAGCCAAACAGGAAGGAGGGTTGATTATTTTTTCTGGAAGTTAACCCCTAAACTTCCTCACTGTTCAGCTACATATATAAACCGTATGTCCATGCGTTTACACAACAATCCTTTAGACATCTCCTCCTAGTAACATTAGTCTCTCGCTGCCACTTCTTTGTCAACACAACTTCAGTGGAAGTGCTGTTAAACAGTGCTAGAAGAGAGGATGAGGTGCAGGGGGGTGGATGAGGACCACACCAGCAGAGGTAGGGAGACCACCTGGGTTGGGGGATGTTACATCCAAAATGCAGTTACAGTTTAGTGATTACATCTTTAGAACCAATCAGTAACATAATGCAATCCATTAGATTGCACCAACTCAGTAATATAGCCAATCCAATTACTTTTGGATTGCATGCCCAACAACATCCACAATTTTTTTTATACAGCAACTGGACAAAATTACAGTCACTCAGTTCTTGTAATGAGATTACTGGAATCCATTACTTCCGAAACCCTGTAGACCACCCCCTAGAAACCTCACATAGGTCCAATGACGTGTTGTTGTACAGAACCCAGCTGTTGCCATTTTGCAACTGGAATTCCCACCAAGACTTATTTCAGCAACTGAAGTGACATGTGGCTTTAATGGAGACTTGTGTCGGAAGAGTTCCTTTATCTGTTCCCAAGTGACGTACTAGCAGTGACATAACTCAACGACCCTCCTTTCACTGAGACAATGCAACACACGCAATATATGTCTGACGGAATCAATTCCCATGGGACCTGTCTAGTGCAAAGATACCGGTCAATCACTGTGCAAAGCTGATCATTTCCAATGTTACAAGGGAACAAGGGACCCCCCCCCCCCCCCCCCCACACTGAGAGAATCATGAAATAAAAAAAAACGTCATCGGAGTCATATTAGTGTTTCAGCTGGATGGTCAGGATGAAGCAGAGAGCTGATCTCTAATCACATGAGATTGTGGAATATTCTCCTCCGGGCCCCCCCCCCCCCCCCCGTCACAAACCGTTGGTCTCTCACATCTCACCCTTCTTTATCTCCACCCCCACCCTCCCTCACAAACCATTTGTCTCTCACATCTCCCCCTTCTCTACCTCCAAACACTCCACCCCTCACTCTCTTCTCCGCTCTTCTCCTATTTTCTTAAAGCTGCAGTAGGCAAGCTCTGCATTACTTTCCAAGCCCATACACACAGTCACCAGCAACTGAATTAAATAAAAAATAAATATATATATCTATATTTCCCAGCCACTGATCAGCAGATGGTTTTGCACACACATGTACCTTTTGACGAAGAATGCAATGGTGGTGGTACTGTAGTTTTCCAATGCAATCCTGGGAACACCACTTGCAGTAGTACGTACACACAATGTGCAAAACCACGTGCCAATCAGAGGCTGGGAAATATATTAAATTATTTTTTATTAATTTTTTTGCTTAAAGCTGCTGGCGCCTCTGGGAGTCTGCTGGGCAGGTAAACTCATTCTTGCACATTTTCCCGATATTGCCTATACTGCACCCTTAAACCGTTGGATGGGTTTCACAGAAAACTGGACCTTTCAACAAAAAACTAAAAAGATAGCCAACCACAAAGATCCCATATGGATCGTATACAAGAGGTGGAAATTGGATTAGAGCATAGAGGATTTTATGAATACAACGGTCCTCTCAATTTCTGTGTCAGGGTGTTACAGTGTGTTCCAGTGTATCCCAGCCTGTTTTAAATCAGCCCGGCTGACTGTTTGATTGTGCTGCCATTACAACAGTGATGTGCAGTGATGTGCAGCTGCCTTTCGCCGCGTCCCTGTTCCCAGCTAACTCGGGGTCCCCGCTGCAACATGTGAATGGCTTCCACATGTTCTTTCACAGAGAAGGGGGTGATGGGCGGAGAGAGGAAGGGAGGGAGGGAAGGATGAGAGAGATAAGATGGGTGGGGGTATGCTCTGTGCTATGCTTGGCGAGGTCATATTAAAAAGCTTTCATCACATTGTATAATGAACCATATGCTGTTCCTATTGAAAACAAGCGGATGGATGGCGGAACAAACTGACAATATAGGATGAGGTTGCTTAATGGAATCCATTACTAACATGTCCCCCATGCACAATATGGTTATACCCTGCCACGAAAGAAGAAACAAATTACAGTAGGTCTCCATATTGATGTCGTTATTTCTCTCTTTGGGGCCTTTAGTATATAGAACATAGTTCTCCTGGACGGGACTCCGCGTGAGCTGCCCCTCCCTGCTGGGCAGTAAAGCTCATTGGCTACTGCTCGTCAAGCTGGTTCTCATCTACCGCTCTGTATTTCCCACCAGCAGGCTGTAATGGGATAAAAGGCACATGGCGCGCAGGGAGAACAGTATGGGCACATTGTTAAACATGTTATTGATGAAGTAGCTACAGTATAGCAGAAAGAAGGCAGGGGGGAGGGGGTAATTATATCCCCATGTTGTCCCGTGCCGTGCTCCCCGGCTTGGCCTTGGTCATAGGCAGTCACCTTGAGCGTTTCCTAAAGCAATGTGGAAAATCCGAATGGGTCTGCGGTCGGCCTGAACATTTTAAATGTGTGAAGTGAGCCAGAATGAACCCTGTGGTCTGTAAAAGTTGGAATGCTGTGGGTAGGACTAGGAAGTTGGTCAATTTGGGAGATGTCCAATGTCCATTTAATTTACTCTCGACACCTATTGTGGTTGCGTGCACTCAGATTGAGTTTTCTTTTCAACACCCTTGTATGTTCTCACAGTACATGACCATATATGGCACAGTGACGTACAGAAGGGAGCACGAGTGTACGGATCATCGTAGAACTGAAGTGAGCCAGAATGAACCGTGTGGTCTGTAAAAGTTGGAATGCTGTGGGTAGGAATTTGGTAAATTTGGGAATATCTAATGGCCATTTAATTTACTCTCGACACCTATTGTGGTTGCGTGCACTCAGATTGAGTTTTCTTTTCAACACCCTTGTATGTTCTCACAGTACATGACCGTATATGGCACAGTGACGTACAGTAGGGACTAGGGAGCACGAGTGTACGGATCATCGTAGAACTTGAAAGGATAGAAAGGGCCTTTCATCGAGTGTCATGCAAACCTCCATTAGTACACTATAAAATGGCTGCCAAGAATTCTGCTGATAGTCAGAAAGTTGGAATATTCAACACAATTCTCAGTGGAATGCGGTCGGGTGGCGTAGCGGAGATTGCGCTCGTCACCAATGCAAGAGGCTGCGGTCTCGACTCCCGGAGTCAGCATTGCCTGCGGCTTGGGCCGATCGTCATACTAACTCGTTTGGCTGAGTTAGCGGGAGGGAAGTCGTGGGTGGTAATCTGGCGTTGTGGACAGCGACACCTACAGGTCAGGTCTGGGCGCCTGCTCAGCGAAAGGCAGGAAATGGTGAAGGCAGCGTGACCTCCCACGCGTTACACTTCACCAATGAGAGTCCTCGCTGCCAGGTGAAAAGAGAGCCGCTGGCTGTCTCTGCATGTGTCGGAGGAAGCATGTGGTAGACTTCAGGGTTCCCTTGTACCGACCAGTAGGGGGAACATGCGCACAATGACCAGGTAGGGGAGGGGGGGAATTGGCATAACGACTAAATTGGGATGGGGAGAAAAACATAGAAAATCAGGCGGAGAAAAAGAGGATTAAAAAATTTAAATTAAAAAATCTCAGTGGAATGTTGATGCAGCTCCTCCCGGCCCAACTGTGTATCATTCTCTTACAGGGCTTTGGCAGCGAAAATCGATAAAAGAAAAAAAATCCATCTCTTTCATTCATTCATTCATTTCAGATCATGTCTCCACTGAGGTTAACCTCTTAACTGGCGCCCAGAAAAGTGAACATTTTTAAACTTGAACTTGAGGACTGCATACTTTTATTGCAAAGCTGATCTTTATACCTTATTCTTATAGCACATGCATGAGCCTGGTCTCTTTTGAAAGATAACATTCTGAAGTTTCTGATACAATAAGGGAAATTCACTTTTAGTGCTAATGAAATAGAGTAACATAGGTCTGAACTTGAGTGGGGTATCATTGGAAAGTCACACTCATTGGTTACAACCCTGTCCCATCATTTTCGAGATCGCCAAATGATTGACGGAGCTAGAGCCTCGGGAGTCGGGGGTGGTATTAAAAAATATATATATTTGACTTAACTGCTTATGTTTTTTTGTGTTCCCGACACATGGAACTTTCTAAAAGAAAACTCTAAAAATGTATTCCCCAATTGTGAGGGTTCGGTGTGGGAATAGGTGAGGAAACCCCAAATGCAGGACACGAGCAGAGAGAGTAGAGGCAGAGACGATGGAATGAAATGAACAGGCTTTTACTTAAGCAGTTGAGTAAGCAACACTGATACAAAACAAAAACAAACTGCAAAAACAAAACACAGCAGTGCTGGAATAAGGAACGGACTCACAGGGAATACAGGAGTGAACAGAGTGAGTGACCGAACACAAGGTTGCAAAACAAAACAATGACAAACAATGGCGCAACAATGAATGAATAAATACTGCCCGTAATTGCTAATGAGCGCCAACTGGATTAAGGCCAGGCATGGCCAAGACTAGTGAACACAAAGCATAAGCAAAAAGAAATCTCACACTATAAATAAAAGCATGTGTAAGGGAATTATCTTAAGGGAAAACATATGTAAAGGAACAACCCCCCCTCGGGACCGGGTGCAGAACCCCGGACGGTGGTCTCTGCGGATGTAGACCACGGCGAAGACCACAGCGAAGACCACGGCGTAGGGCTGGACCAGACGAAGAGCCGGGACCAGACGAGGAGCCGGGGCCAGACGAGGAGCCGGGGCCAGACGAGGAGCCGGGACCAGACGAGGAGCCGGGACCAGACGAGGAGCCGGGACCAGTCGAGGAGCCGGGACCAGTCGAGCAGCTGGGACCAGTCGAGGAGGCCGGGCTGGGCATAGAAGCCGGACCGGGGCGTAGCGGCTGGGTCAGGCGTGGGAGCCGGACTGGGTGTGGAAGCCGGACCGGGCATAGCAAGCATCTGGGGCTAAACTAACAGGGGCTAGGCTGGCAGTAGAGGCTGGGTTAGCTGAAGAAGCATTGCTAGCTGTAAGGGCTTTACTAGCCTTTCTAGACCTGCTAGCAGTAGCAGGGGGAGCTAAGCCAGTACTAAAGGCTGGAACCACACTGAGTCTCCTAACAGAGGAAGCCATAGGTTTAGCTGTAGGGCCTGTAGGACTAGCAGTGGCTGTCCTAGCAGGGAACGCTAAGGAAGTAGCTGACAAAGCTATATTGGCTACAGGGACTACAGGACCTGTGCTAGCAGGGAGAGCTGAGGTGCTAGCTGTAGGTGCTATGTTAGCAGGAAGAGCTAAGGTGCTAGCTGCAGATGCTACTCTAGCAGGAAGGACCATGCTAGTCTTCTTATGTTTGCTAGCCTTCTGAGACTTGCTAGTGGTGCGTGCTATGCTAGCAGGCGGGACTCTAGCAGACTGGGCTGATCTAGCTGTAAAAGCCTGGCTAGCTGAAGAGGCTAAACTAGCAGACAGGGCTGGACTAGCTGTGAAAGCCTGGCTAGCTGAAGAGGCTAAACTAGCAAACGAGGCTGGACTAGCTGTGAAAGCCTGGCTAGCTGAAGAAGCTAAACTAGCAGACAGGGCTGGACTAGTTGTGAAAGCCTGGCTAGCTGAAGAAGCTAAACTAGCAGACAGGGCTGGACTAGTCGTGAAAGCCTGGCTAGCTGAAGGAGCTTTGCTAGCCTCTCTAGACTTACTAGCTGTAGCAGAAGGAGCTAAGCTAGAGATAAAGACCGAGCCCACAGTGAGTCTCCTAACAGAAGAAACCATTGACTTAGCTGTGGGGGCAGAGGTTCTGCTAGCTGCGTTAGCTATGGTAGCTAGGCTACATGCTAGTAGCCTGGGCTGTGTTAGCAGCGAGGGAGCTAGCAGTACTAGCTGTGGAAGCTAGGCTAGCGGCTGTGCTAACAGTCTGGGCTGTATTAACAGAGCGGGGGCTAGTTGCACTAGCTGTGGAAGCTAGGCTAACGGCTGTGCTAACAGTCTGGGCTATATTAACAGAGCGGGGGCTAGCTGCACTAGCTGTGGAAGCTAGGCTAGTGGCTGTGCTAACAGTCTGGGCTGTATTAACAGAGCGGGGGCTAGTTGCACTAGCTGTGGAAGCTAGGCTAACGGCTGTGCCAACAGTCTGGCCTTTATTAACAGAGCGGGTGCTAGTTGCAATAGTGTGGAAGCTCGGCTAACGGCTGTGCTAACAGTCTGGGCTGTATTAACAGTGAGAGGACTAGCTGTACTTGCGGAGGAAGGCGTGCTGGTAACCGGAGCTTCACCGGGTGCAAAGGACAAGAGCTCCCGAATCAGCCATCGGATCACACGGCCGTGCGCCTCCAGCTGAAGCGCCTGCTCCGCACTGCACTCACCGACAGAGGTGAGCAGCGTGTACATCGTCCACCTCTCCTCTGAGGATGAGGAGAGAAAATCCCCCTTGAAGAATCTCCCCATGGCGAGGAGTGTGTTGCTCGCTCTGGCTGTCTTCGTGTCTGCTGGGATCAGGACAGGTCGCGCCATTCTGTGAGGGTTCGGTGTGGGAATAGGTGAGGAGACCCTAAATGCAGGACACGAGCAGAGAGAGTAGAGGCAGAGACGACGGAATGAAATGAACGGGCTTTTACTTAAGCAGTTGAGTAAGCAACACTGATACAAAACAAAAACAAACTGCAAAACCCGGTAAAACAAAACACAGCAGTGCTGGAATAAGGAACGGACTCACGGGGAATACAGGAGTGAACAGAGTGAGTGACCGAACACAAGGTTGCAAAACAAAATAATGACAAACAATGGCGCGACAATGTGAGATACGGGCAGCAATAAATACTGTCCGTGATTGCTAATGAGCGCCAGCTGGATTAAGGCCAGGCATGGCCAAGACTAGTGAACACAAAGCATATGCAAAAAGAAATCTCACACTATAAATAAAAGCATGTGTAAAAGAATTATCTTAAGGGAAAACATATGTAAAAGAACAACCCTTAAAGGAAACATATGTAAAGAAATTAACACCTACAGAAAACATATGTAAAGAGAGGAACCCTTAAAGGAAACATATGTGAAGGTATTAACACTTACAGAAAACATATGTAAAAGAGATGAACCTTTAAAGGAAACATATGAAAAGATAAACCTTTTAAACACAAGCTAAAACGGGGAAACACAACATGAATAGAGGCAGCACAGCATTAAACATAGTATTAATATTATCCAGCAAACCTAGGAGGTTAAGTATCTGGAGCTGTGTTTGGCCACCAGAGGGCGGCATAAAACCACTGTTCATATTGTTCAGGTAGGGTCCCTGGCTGGGACCATGACACCAATAACCTTTCGACAATTTAAATGCACGATCACAACCCGTTCTGCTTAAGTTTGTAATTGTTTTAATTGATTAATTCTTTCTATCTTGTATCTTGATCTTCTTGATGTAACCGGCAGGTTAAGCCAGCCTCTGTCAGCTCCGCCTCAAGTCAGCTGACCCTCGCTACAACCCCCTCAGGATCAACAAGACAGGGTGGAGAGGGAGAGCAACTTCAGGTACCTTGGCTTACAGTACACATCTCAGAGGACACACGTTGACAGCTTGGTGAAGAAGACACAGTGGCGCCATTGTTATCTCAGATGTCTGGGGAAGGTTAGGATGGGCCCCACATACTAAAGAACTTTTTATACATACATTAATCCTGCCAGGGAGTAATAGAAACAGCACCTGAAAGGATTGAAAGGCCCTGCTGAGAGTGGTACGGTTGGTTGATCGTACCATCAGAGGTGAACTCCCGGACCTTCATGATATACAGTATACACCAGGCCCAGCAGGACAAAGGCCAAATTAATCATAAAGGACTCCAGCCATCCGAATAATCTTCTCTCTGCTGCGGTCTGGCTACAGTGACTGTGCTAAGGTTGCTACCGCCGCCTTAATACCAACACAGAGAGGCTCAAGAGCAACTACTACCTACAAGCCATTGGGATCCTAAATAAGGACTCCGACTAGTACCTGTACATGATGGATCCATGTTCTGTCACAGCTGTGACATCCAACTCCAGTCCTAACTCTGTCTCCCCCTCCCCATGGTCTCTCCTTGTGTGTTTCCACCCAGGTCCTGCAGATGTCCTCGTTTGTCTCCCACGTGCGTTCCTGTCTCCCAGTCTTACACCAGCTTTTCGTCATCTGTCATCACCCCCAGCTATTAGTCATCACTCCCCTATGTATTTATGTTCCATTCCCCCAGTCAGTCTTTGCTCATACGTCAGTCTGTTATATGTGTCTGTTCACGCTCATTAAATACACCAATATCTGTTTCCCCCGTCATCTGCCTCCTGTATCTCCTGTCTGAAATGTAGTCCTGTGCTCAGGGTGTGACAGTGTTCAACTTGGACAGGGTGTGACAACTTGGACTTGAACTTTGCCATGGTGTTGCATCAACCTTTTGAGTCTCATGCACCAAACCAACAGTGATTCCCATGAAGAAGACCATGGTGTACCAGCAAAATGGCCTTTCATGAATGTTGATTTCAATTGGAAGATCCATTCCATCAGCTCAAGTTCTGTGGTACAGATAGTGTACGGTTACTTTGCTTTAAGGGAAATACAATAACAAGCCACTGGGGGGTTTTATGGGGCTTTTCCTGCATGTACAGATGCAGCCATGAATTGTCGATGGACCAACGTTTGGGCACCGTATTAATGGTAACAATGACGGGGGCGCTCGAATACAGCTGGTGACAACGGCATGACATCACAAATCAGACAAAAGTATCGTTTTATTTTTCAAACGTATTCAAATTATACATCATAACCATGTCACAACAGCAGTTATAATGTATATTATCATCAATACGTTAGTTTACCAATAGGTTAAAGTGTTATTAGATAGATAGTTATTCCCTTTTCCAGACATATTCTCTCCGTGAAATTGCAGTTATCCATCACTGTTTTCTTTTAATTTGAAAATAATTGGCACTTCCGCCTCTGTATCTAGCTCACTTTCGGTCACTTTCATTACTCAGCTATGAATGAAAATACGCCAGTATAGTTGCTAAGCTAGCGAACATATTTGCATTCCTTATTCAATTCAGTAACGTTATGTTTTCAAAGAAGAGGAAATGCACATTCAACGCACAGAACAAAATGTGATGCCATTAACAAAAGTTTTGGCACCCTGGGTTAACGATGAGGTGAACAGATACAGCAGGGGTCTTCAATTAAGTTTGGCCGAGGGTCAAATTTCTTCCAAGCCATTGTATGGGGGGCCGGCGAATTTAATATATTGATCGTGAAAATATTTTAACTCTGTGACAGACCACCTTATAACTAAGACATACATTTGTGGCAGAGGCAGATAATGGACAAAATAAACGAGCTGCATAGGTGGCCTAATAAACTGTAAACGACATACACATTTGCACTGAACATTATACCTTTGTCTGTTTGCCATATTATTATAAAACCAGAGACAAACGCCTCTCTCTTATCGGCCTATCTTACGTTACGCACAACCAATGTGTCTATCTGACGACCCTTTCTGTGGAGTGAGTGAGGTCTGACGTAGTGTTGGCCTAATGAGTCGGTGGTTTATAAACAACCATTTATAAATAAAATAAAAGGACATGCAAGATACAGTAGATGAAGTCAATTCTACAGAAGAATTTGCAATACAATATAGCATGCAAAATTTAAATACCAGTGTCAAATCAGAGAATATATGCAAAAGCTTATAACAGCACCAAAACATTAGATATTTGAATGAATGAACAAGTTTATTTTTGAACATGTATTCTCCATATTCCTCCAAACAAATTACAGTATCTAGCTCCGTCAAACAGAACAATCATAATAAAAAAATATATATATTATAAACATTTACATTTGTTCTTCCATTAATTTGACTAGATATAACATAATTTAGTATAATACATTATAGAATATACTTTTACTTATAATACAAAAAGAAAAAACTTGATTAGCTTGACAGCAGTAAATACAATACAACACTAACTAATATAACACAATATAACATAACTTTGTTTATCCGCAATAATAATTTATGTATTTCTCTAATGTGTATTTTTTAATCTGCTTTTTAAATTGTGCCATATGTTTACTCAGTTTGATGTATTCAGGTAAATTATTCCACAACTTCACTCCACAAACAGATATGCACATGCTTTTCAGCGTAGTGTGTACCATTGGTTGTTTAAGATTCCCTCTCCCTCTTAAGTTATATTCTCCTTCCCTGTCTCTGAACCATCTTTGAATGTTGCCTGGGATTAGTTTAAAAAAGGGTTACTTGGTGCTTTTAACCCATGGGAGGTGGGGACTTTTGTAGTCACACATTTGCATTTAAATGGGGGGGGGGGGGTGTATGCATTCCAAAGCAACACATTGGCCTTTACAGTAGGGTCGGTGGTAAACACATTTCGCAATTATGCCACATCAATGTGGAACGCCCTACCCAAAGCTGTAAAGGGATGTGAATCACTACCCACTTTCAAAACCACTCTCAAAGAACACCTACGGGAGACTGCGATTCGAAACTGGCCCCTGTAAATGTCCTAACCCAACCCCCTCCAAAGTACAGTAAATGACCAAGTATGGTTTTGTCAATATTCCAATGTACAGTTTTGCTTGTACAGTTGTACAGTGTCCCCCACCCACCCACCCACCCATTGCCCCCCCACCCCACCTACCCAACCTCCTCCAATGTACAGTTATAGAGCGTACTGGCCAATCGCGTCTCGCTCTTCGCCATACCGAGATATACCTCTACTGTATCTCCAGTACCTACTATACTTCATTAACGAAAACAATGCACCCTTGCACTTGACCAGGCCTCGCCCCAGTCTCCCCTATAAGACACCGGACATGGTCATACTCGCCCTCCTCTTTTTTTCGTTTCCATCATGGATGTTGCAATGCACTGCTGTTATGAAATGCAGAGAGAAATTGAACAATGTTGGGTTTTCGCCGGAGATTTGCCAGCCTCTGGAATCTTCTCGGCACGTTCTGACAGCGCATCGGGCCTGTCCTGGGGTTTCCTCGTCTTCTGACAGCGGATCGAGGGACGTCGCATGGCGGCTAGCTGTCGTGGCTAGGTCGCGCCCAGGTAGGGTCTGCACCACTAGGCATAACAATGCTGGCGTTAGTGATACTGACGTTGAAACATTGCGCAATGTTTTGACGTCATTAGCTTTGACCTAGCCGCAAGCTATAACCGCAGGGAGGGCTAGGATGCTGTCAACGCTTGTTTACAGACATCTTGGTTGGATTAGTCTTCCTTTGAGGGGGTGAGACGTTTTTTTCCCTCCTCAGGGCTCCCCTCTCCGCAGAGGGACTTTGGTCTTTCCGCTGGAGCGCGGGCGGTATTTGACCTAGGCCCCACACCGCCTCACACCGCGCAGCCAGATGTGAGAGCACGGCCGCGCCAGCGGCTGTGGTGAGGCCCTCAACCAGCGGCCATGTTTCCCCCGCCTGAGGTACCCTGGGCACAACGTCAACAGGTGACTGCAAGGCCGACAGCCTTGGCGGTCGAGGGATCGGCTACATTAGATGAGCACGCCCTAAAAAAACGTCGCCGTCTAGCTGTGTGCAGCTCGCTCTCCGGTCACTCCCCCCCCCAACACCAGCGGGATAAGGGCTCTGATTTGTTTCCTTTGGCTGCGGGCCGCGTGTCTTCAATGAAGCGCAAGCGGCCCCACATTTCGCTTCTCATGGGGACAGGGGTTGACACCCAGTTGATGGCTGAGACTGGGTCTGTCCGTGAGAATGTTGTGCTGTCAAGCGGCTCCCACGCCACACGTTCTGCGTCTGTGTTTGGTTGAGCCTGGGGTTACGTCTGTCAACTACAAAGGTTGTCAGCAGGAGGGCTTGAGACCTCCGACCTCGCCTTCGCCAGGCCGGGTATCACGGAAGACCGGCAGTGGTCTGGCAGGCATGCGTGATTTGGGTGGTAGTAATATCACTACAGGGCTACGGTGTGTGGGAACCCACCCTATCGGGCAGTGTGGGGGCCTCACACCTTGCATGTCCAGCTGTAGAACAATTCCTCAGCTGTCCATGCTGGAGGGGTGTTCAGTGGGGGAGCTTTTGTCACCTAGTATGATGTCAGCTTCCCCCATATCAAACCGGCCATTTCTGTCGGGGTCCCCCCTTGGGTGCAATTGCCTTGTGGGTAGTGTCAGGCTCCACGGAACGCTCTGGTAGTGTCCGACTCCACGGAACGCTCTGCTCGCACGGTTAGCGGGTCCAGGGTTGGCTACGCACAGCGGGCGGGACCGGGCCACCTATCTACAGTTCCTAGCGGACCAGCGCCAAATGGCGGTGGGTGCATTTTGGGAGTATCATCACATATGGCTACAGCAGTACCATATGTCGAGGTGGATGGAGAGAACGCTAAGGCGGGGATTTGTGTTTACACAACCCCACCCGTTTTCAGGTTTGGTACAGACCCTATTGTCAGGGTCACCAGCAGTGACAGCTCTGGCCAACGAGATCCAATCTCTGTGGGCAAAGCAAGCCATCGTCGTGGTCCGAAAGGAGGACACGATGCGTGGCGTTTCCTCCCGGTATTCTTTGGTGCCCGAGAAATCGGGAGGGGGGGTGTCAGACCCATGCTGGACCTGTCCCATGGAAGGTTCAGCATTTTGGACCGTCTCCCACCTGTTGAACGCTGTCAGGTGGGGGCCTGGTTCTCCTCCATAGACCTGTAGGATGCGTATTCGCATCCCCGATCTTCCATCCTAGGGCTTACCTACGCTTCCTTTGCAGGGTTTAGCGTATGAGTACCAGAGGCTGCCGTTCGGCTATTCTCTGGCTCCCCGCATCTTCACCAAGTGCGTGGAGACCGCACTGGGGCCTCTGCGTTGTCAGGGGTTACGAAGTGTATTCTGCCCTGGATGACGTTCTGGTCCTTGGCGGTCAAGGTAGATCGTCAGGTCTCATACCAGGCAGGTGGTGGAATTCCTCACCAGCCTGGGGTTTGCTGTAGACTGGAAGTAGAGTACTCCTCTTCCCAGTCAACGGGTGGAGTACTTGGGCTTATTCTAAGCTCAAGGTCTATATGCGCATCCCTCTCAGAGCGTGTTATCGACACGCTCGGGAGGTTCCGTCCTAGGGCGGTTACGGCGCTGTCCGTGATGCGCCTGCTCGGTATGATGGCATCTGCTCATTCCGTGGTCCCTCTTGGCCTCCTCTTCACCTCTTGAGGAGGATACAGAGGTGGTTTTCCAGTATGGAAATAGACCCGGTGAGAGGCAAGTGGAAGCGGCTAAGGTTCCCATGTCAGTACTGGGGACCTCGCCCTCTGGGGAGGGCCTGGGGCCCTCACCAGGGGGGTTGCCATGGGCAGCAGGCTGTCAGACGTCACGGTCTTCACCGACGCCTCCCTCACTGGGGGGGGGACGCGTCGGGCCAACGCAGTAGGGGGCAGCTGGCAAGACCATGCTGCCCGGTCTGTGCTACATTCAATGTGTTGGAATTGAAGGCAGTCCTTCTGGTCCTCAAACGGTGTTTTGATCAGGACGGACAACACAACATCAGCATCGTAAATCGACAGACAGGGAGGAGTACGCTCCCCCGGTCTGCACCGGGCGGCGGTCGGCTGGCTATGGGCATTCTCCATCTACGTAGCCTGAGGGCTCTCCACATCCCCGGCAGGGTGAATGTGGGTGCAGGTGTGATGTCGCGGGGCGGTCCTCACCCTGACAAGTGGGGATTACGTCCGGACATAGTCGGGCAGGTCTGGGACCGATTCCGTGGCCGCCCGGGATTCTGTAAGTTTTTCCCCCCATACATCTGATAGGTCAGTTGTTGGAGCGGATACGTCGGGAGTGCAGGACCTTGATCCTGATTTTCTGTCACGGTGGTTCTCATGCCGGTAAGGCACTATCGAACAACGCCTGTCCCATTGGTTGTGCGAGGGCATTGCCCTCTGCTACACGTTGGCTGGGCAGGATCCCCCTGGGGGCGTCAGGGCGCAATCCACTCGTGGGGTGGCTGCCTCTGCCGCTCTCCTGGGTGGGGCCTCGGTGGAGGACATCTGTGCTGCAGCTTCATGGTCCTCCCTGGGCCCCTTTGTAAGGTTTTACCTCATGGACATGACCGGGGATTCTGTCTCCCAGGCGGTTCTGGGGTCTGTGGCCTTTCCTGCTTCCCGTCCTTTGGTAGGGTAGCAGGAGTGTGTGGTCCTGATCCAGCTCTTGATAGCCCCGCCATGGCCTGTTCCTTAGTTGTCGCGGGCCCTCTCTCAGGCGCACGGGTCTCTGTGGCAGTTCCCTGTGCTGGGCCAGCCGCTGATGGTTTGGCTGTTGAGAGGGTGAGTCTGGAGGGGATGGACCCTTCTGTGGTCGACACCATCCGGAACGCGCATGCTCCCTCCACTATTGCGGTTTACGCGGGTAGGTGGCGTATTTTCCAAGAGTGGTGTAGAGTGGGGGGCTTGGACCCGGTGTCCTGCCCCCTGGACGCTGTCCTTTCCTTCCTTCAGTCTATTTTGGATAGACTGTCGGCTTCGACGGTGAGGGTATATGCGGCTATATCCTCTTGTGATGTGGGGTTTGAAGGCGTTACGTTGTTCAGCCACGCTCTTGTGAAGCGTTTCCTGCTTGGCGCTCTGCGCCTTAAGCCGGTGGAACGTTCTCTGTCTCCGAGTTGGGACCTCCAACTGGTCCTCGGCCGGTTGTCTGAGGCCCCCGTCTGAGCCTCTTGAGCAGGCGTCTTTGGAACAGCTGTCTTCAAGACTGCATTCCTGCTGGCCATCACCTCCGCTAAGCGTGTGGGTGAGCTTTGTGCTCTCTCGGTGCGGCCTGAGTGCTTGTCTATTCATGTCAATAGCGGTGTGACTCTGAGGCCTAATCCAGTCATCGTGCCAAAAAATATCCGGAGTTCTTTTTGCTCCAGGGATATTGTGGTTCAGGCGTTTCATCCGCCTCCTCACGCTGGTGAGTTAGAGGCGAGCCTTCACCTGTCGTGTCCCGTCCGGGCTTTGGGGGTTTACCTCAGCCGGACTCAGGACCTCAGGGCTACCGATCAGCTCTTTGTTTGTTACGGTGGCTCTCGCGCTGGTAAGGCACTGTCCAAACAGCGCCTGTCACATTGGTTGTGCGAGGGCATTGCCCTTTGCTACACGTTGGCTGGGATGGCCCCCCCTGGGGGTGTCAGGGCGCACTCCACTCGTGGAGTGGCGGCCTCTGCCGCCTTGTTAGGGGGGGCCTCGGTAGAGGACATCTGTGCTGCGGCCTCCTGGTCCTCCCCGGGTCCCTTCGTTAGGTTTTACCTCATTTACCTTTTTAGGGGTCTCTAGTTCCCTCTTTTTCACACTTTGGTGGAGTTGACTGCCGCACCCTCTTTACTAGGAAGGGCAGGTGGACGGGACTCCCCTCCCCCCTGGTGGTAGGGCTCTCGGTATGGCGAAGAGCAAGACGCGATTGGCCAGTACGCTCTATAACGAAAGGTTATGACTATAACCTAGTTATATGAATACTGGCTGAGCGTCTCGCTCTTAGCGCGCCCTGAGGTCCCTTGGTTGGGTTTTCTATGATGGAAACTTTTTCCCGAGGAGGGCGAGTATGACCATGTCCGGTGTCTTATAGGGGACACTGGGGCGGGGCCTGGTCAAGTGCAAGGGTGCATTGTTTTCGTTAATGAAGTACAGTAGGTACTGGAGATAGAGGTATATCTCGGTATGGCGAAGAGCGAGAGGCTCAGCCAGTACTCATATAACTAGGTTATAGTCATAACCTTTCGTTTCTACGTCAAATGTATATACTCTCTTTTCTAGACTCTTTTTGTATCACAAACAGTACTGTATTTGCAAATCATGTCATAAATGTAGCAGTACTGTCTATCTGTATGTCGTGTATGTCATATATGTTATGATGAATTGAAAATGGGGGACCCTGACAAAAGTCTTTCTCTGGTCTGCATCCCCTTAACAATTGTATGTATTGAGCTGTACTGTACTGTACCCATTCTGCATCTGTTAATAAAGTCAATCAATCAATCAATCAATCAATCAATCAATCAATCAATCAATCAATCAATCAATCAATCAATCGGATTTGAGCTCAATACTAACAACTGCTAAGAGGATGAAGACCAGAAAAATACTTTTCGTCTTGTTTACACAAGGGTCCTGGCTAAGCGTCCCGCTCTTAAAGCCTATCGAGATATACCTCATCTCATGTACCTATTGTACTCCATCAACGAAAAAAACACGTACACCTACACCTGCCGGGTCCCGCCCCTATGGAGGCGTAGCCTATAAGACAGTGGGCCTGGTCACCAAACACTCTTCCTCGACAAAAATCCTGTTTCCAGTAAAAGATCCCTCAAAAGGGAACTCAAGGCCGCTTAAGAGCGGGACGCTTAGCCAGTACTCATATAACTAGGTTATATACATAACCTTACGTTATATTATCGTACTTGGCCATCGTGTCCCGCTCTTAAAGCCTATCGAGATATGGGTTAGAGCGGACGCGAGGCCCGACAGATGCACCCCCTGAGGACCCGTAAGCCCACATCAAGGGGTTTGGGGAGCCCCGTCACCCCATCCTTCCTAATGAAGGGGGGGGTGCAGTCAACTCCACCTGAGTGCGAGCAAGAGGGAACTAGAACCCCTTGAACACACAGCACAGGCGGAACCACGTGTGACCTACACACTGTGGCCCATACCCACACACTCCTGCTACCCTACCAAAGGACGGGAAGCAGGAAAGGCCACAGACCCCAGAACCGCCTGGGAGACAGAATCCCCGGTCATGTCCATGAGGTAAAACCTTACAAAGGGGCCCAGGGAGGACCATGAAGCTGCAGCACAGATGTCCTCCACCGAGGCCCCACCCAGGAGAGCGGCAGAGGCAGCCACCCCACGAGTGGAGTGCGCCCTGACGCCCCCAGGGGGATCCTGCCCAGCCAACGTGTAGCAGAGGGCAATGCCCTCGCACAACCAATGGGACAGGCGTTGTTCGATAGTGCCTTACCGGCATGAGAACCACCGTGACAGAAAAAAAGCTGATCGGTGACCCCGAGGTCCTGAGGTAAATCCCAGGTGCGGCTGAGGTAAATCCCAAAGCACGGACCGGACATGACAGGTGAAGGCCCGCATCTAACTCACTAGCGTGAGGAGGCGGATGAAACGCCTGAACCACAATATCCCTGGAGCGGAAGAACTCTGGATATTTACAGGCACGAAGGCAGGATTAGGCCGCAGAGTGGCACCGCAATCGGAACGAAAGACAGGCACTCTGGTCGTACCGCCCCGCGACAGTACACCTGTACCCACATTCACCCTACCGGGGATGTGGGGAGCCCTCAGGGCGCGCAGATGGATAACGCCCATAGCCAGCCGCCCGCCGCCTGGTGCAGACGGGGGGAGCGTACTCCTCCCTGTCTGTCGATATACGACACTGACGTCGTATTGTCCGTCATGATCAACACCGATTGAGGATCAGAAGGATCGCTTTCAATACCAACACATTGAACGTCGTGCTCTCTCTTCTTCTGGCTGCGCGGTGTGAGGCGGTGTGGGGCCTAGGACAATACCGCCCGCGCTCCAGCAGAAGACCAAAATCCCCTGCGGAGAGGGGAACCCTGAGCGGTTATAGCTTGCGGCTAGGTCAAAGCTAATAACGTCAACAACCTCACGCAATGTGTCGACGTCGGCTGGCCCTCAAGGCCCCGGCACCAGACACCATTTTTTTGATAGAAAAAACAGCAATTCGAACACAGTTCTAATCGCTGCCAATTCCATACCGTGGCGGTACAGGCTTTAGCAGCCCACCAGCCACTCGCCAGGCTGACCCACCCATGGCCTCGGCCGGGCGGGGCACTGTTTCAATATGTCAAAAGCACAGGACTGATGTTAACACGGAGCACCATTGGTGGTTGCAAACAGCAACCTCCACTGTGGTGTGCACCATGAAGGGGTTAAATTAATAAAAGAACTAACACCACAAAATACTGTAGAATGAGCAAGCCCATATACACAACGTTAAGGGGAGGCGGACCAGAGAGAACCAGTCCCGCATTCATTCAAAATATTCACAACAGCACACCAGCCCCAGCTTAGCCCATTTACCAAAAAAGGTAAACAAAGCCCCCCCCCGCACTACTCCCCCAATAGACACCGATTGACCATCAGCATGAATGGTTGAGAGAAGAGAAAGCTGTAGCATAGACAGACCTTCTCATAGCAGAGAGACAGAACAAAACAGTAGCCCACTACACTACTATAGCATAGCGTTCAACGCTACTATGGACAGAAAACAGCCAGCTGAGCCACAACACGGGCCACCGTTAAGTCCAATCCTGCAGTAGTATAGCTCTACTGCTACCCGCCGAGCCTCAAGCATCGGCTCCCAGGTGGGAACACCGTTCAACAAACCCCGCCGGGACACAGGAGTAACGCTACCTGGCTAGGCTGCCTAAATATTAAAGGCAACCAATTAAAAGCAATCTGTCGCGGCAGCATTATGTAGCAGTAATCCCCCTTTTTTTAACATCGACAACTAGCTCAACTGGTAGTGCCGCCTTGCTGTGGATCCTGCGGTCTGTTGGTGACAAGTTCGATTCCCTTCAATTTTTTATTTAATTTTTTTTAACGTGCATTCTTTCGCCGGTTAAGTTTAGGCATGTTAATGTGGTAAATTCCCACAGAACTTCTACAATAATTTGAGGTTATTGTAGTACAATACAATGAGATTGATTATCTGGAAGGAGGAGGAAGGGATCATACTTGATAGAATTGTTGGTCTCCTCATCTGACTTAAACGTGTACGCCAGACAAACCATGAACTGTAGTTCAACTCAGCATTTATTTGCTCAGAGCCAGGGAACCAAGGTGAATAGGACAAAAGATTATCAGAGAACATTAACAGGGCTGTCTGTGTACAGAAATATCACAATCAGGTTTGCATCTCAAACCTCAATAATGTACATAAACCAGTCACTCGTTAACATAATTTGAACATACATAGTTTCCTGTAGGCCCCTTTTTTATATGAGTAAGCCTGGTTTCTAAGATAAGTATTACATTCTATTTTAACCAACCAAGGGTCCATGAGTTACTCACATAAAAAGCAGCACAGTCTCTCTCTGGTGGAAGGAGCGGTGGAGCCCAACAGACCCCCTGGGGTTGTGTCTGGTCTGAGAGCCCAAACTACCATTTAGGGCCCTCCTATATACTATAATTTCTAGCCAATAATAGAATTCAGTTCACTATTACAGTTGATCCAATCATGCGTCTCCTGTGGGCGCTTTCCTGTGGGGGCTGGCAGCCCCCCCCCCCCTGGGTTGTGGCGACGTGATGGGACAGAGATAGAGGGGGCCCGTCGGTGGCCCACGTCCGTGTGGTCCCCCGCTGAGCACAGAGGGGTTCTGCTGGTGGCCCTCGTCCGTGTGGTCGCGATGTTGGGTCTTGTCTCACGAGGGGGGGTGTGACATGATGTCCTCTGGTGGGGGAGTGTGAATACGCTTTGACCCTTTGGGCCTTATTACCATACAGTACTAATTTGGTCACATTAGGTGTGACCTTTATCTATTTAGCCCTACAACCACTTCTGCTAACCAGTATACAAGGTTATTTATGAAATTCAACTCAATATTACCACATTTCCCCGTTTTGACGATTCTTATCGTCACATATGATATATTGACTTGATTTTCTATACATACTAATCATACAAAAGATTCATTTTTTCTAAAATTAAAATTCATTTTTTCAAAATGTCTTCTTCTTTTCTTTCCCACATTTCCCCTGACTATGGCCCCCTCCCGGGGAATCCAAATGACCCATTCATCCAGATCCCCAATTAACCTACTCTGCCCTCATGATCCAGTGTTTACCACCTACTATCATTGGGCTTTGTTCCTCTGGGCACTTTGAATATGCTAAAAACAATTAAAACAATTTAATCTAAACATTACACATTTAAAGTATAATCCATCACAATTTTTTAAAATTACAGTATTCGTTTACATGATCTGGGGAGGACACAGAAATTATTATTCATTCTTTCATACATTTTGCTTCTCCTCTCTTGTTAATTCCTTTTCCAAGTCAGCCCAATCACATTTTGCATAATCAACTCAGTTGGTCTTCTCACCTCTCCCCCCTTTTATGAACATCCCATGGACATAACACCTACCACCTCAGCGCACAGTCGACAGGGAGGGCGGAGCAGCACTCAAGGGAAAAAAATGTTCACCAGAAATTATCTGCCATAATCTACACCTAATATCCTACCTATGTGTATGTGTTTAGTTTAGTACTCTTGCGTTGTGTCATAATCTATACCAGTTGTTACCGTTCAGTCACCTCCCGTTCAACATACCAATCAATCACACAGAGGCCCTTGTTCAACGCTTTGGTTGCACAGTCTCTGACCGTTTTCGCCCCCCCCCCCCTCCACCCCATGTCGGCCAGCCTCAGCTGAAGCCAATGTTTGTAGGCCTGTGACCTCGTCATACTTTGTCCCATGACTGTATTTCCATGAATCTACAGACGACTCCGTCAGTCTGGAGGCTTGTCCCAAACCTCCGGCCTCTGTATCCGGGGCTATATTCAAGGAGGGGCAGCGTCTACAAGCGACCTCTCTCCACAATCCAACAATCTCCCACAGGAACTGACTGAACGGGTTCACACCATTGTGTCATAATCTAATGAAATGTATTCCTACACATCTTCCATGATTCCTCCACCTGTGACGGTCCGTCCTCCCCCTCGACTGAACCTGCGAGGGAACAAAAACACAAATTTCCTTTACACAATATGTCAACTATTCTCAAGAGAAGCCAAATGTTTAACCATTATGCAAACGTGATGGGACCACTTAACTGTCATCGATCTGATCCAATGCACCCCAGCCTCGATCTGTCCCAATGCATCCCAGCCTTCAACCGTCCTCTCACCAGATCATGACAGAGAAACAACAAAAGGCAAATAATCAAAAAAAACATTCCCACAGATGTGAAAGCAGATCAATGAAATCAACCAGCTCCAACCGCAGACCACCTCAATGGTTATTTGGAAAGAAAAGAAATCCAAAACCCTACATCTAAACCCTTCATACCTAAAACAGTAAATCAATGAAATAAAATAAAAACCAGGTTTTCCAAAACCACCCATTCAACATCTCATCACCCAACCGTTCCATTCACACATGTCAGTGACTTTGACACCTCTTAAGCCAGCACATTCACCCTCTACAGGCCCCATTCACACCCAATCAGGCCACACAACCATAGATCAAAAATAGAAAAGAAATCTAAATTCAATACCCTCATCCAATTGATTACATCAACACAGATATATCATACCTAAACACATTTTGTTATTTTTAAGACTAGTTTCACCTTAAGTGAAAGCTAAGTTGTGTGTGTGTATGTATGTGTGATCCGATTGTGTGAATGTGTGTCTGTGTGTGTCTGTGTGTGTGTGTGTCTGTGTGTGTGTGTGTGTGTGCGTGTGTGTGTCTGTGTGTGTGTGTGTGTGTGTGTGTGAATGGGTAATTAAGGCTTCCTGGCCCCCACCCCCAGCTCAATCATTCACTGAAATCAAAAGGCTCAATCTCACACATACATACAAAAATTAAATTTAAATAAAAAATATCACCTGTACCAACTCAACCAAACATCCAATTTCACAGTGTCACATTATAAACATATATCCTTTCACCCCACTCGTTAATCACCTCACATCTCTGACAAACAAAAGGTTAGTTCTTCTGCGCTCAACCCTTCTGCTCTCAATTCCTCTGCTCTGATCTCAGGCTACTACAGCCTCTCCTCACAACTCCTCTACTCTCACTTCAAAGACGGACTGGAGTCCATCCTTCATCCTTCATCAATAAAAACAATAATTTCGATCACTGTAAACACAACCATATCAAAATTTGTCATTGCAGCAAGCCTCCATCAATAAATTATAATCTCCCACAAGTCGGAGGCTTGTGTCAACATCTTAACAGTGTCTTAAAGATTTAACAATCTAAAACAAGCATCAGTAAATTATCCTGCTTCACAACTGGGCTTGTATCAAATTCCACTATAAAACATTTAGCTTAATAACAAGTATCAATATCTGACATTTCAACATCAATGCATTCTATACAAGCATCTTAATTCAAGCTACATAAAACACAACATCATTATTCCAAGCTTACAATTGTACACGTTACACAAATTAAAAAAACTGGAAATGTCCATCAACTCTAATTATTATACATGTAAGCATCATTCATTTCAGCATAACATTATAGTGGTTAGTCCTAAATGCTCCTTTCTTCATACATGTGTGATAAATTGATTTTACTGCATTCTACTTTGTAGAACATTTTACCAATTTTCAATAAAAGTTATGATGTATTTAAAACGGGTGACTCCGTCTCTGGTCTGCATCCCCTTAACAACTGTATGTTTTTAACTAAACAATATTTTTAATCAATCCCTACTCATTCCCCCCTGGTTAAAAATATACCCCTGTGTATCAAAGACAATAATACAATCTACCCAGTATAGCCGGTTTTATGAATCCCAGTTTAATTACGGGCATTGTATCCATTATTTCATCTCTCCTCAATAGGCTCACTGTATTGTTTGCAGCCTAAGTAAACCCTTATTGACTATCTCCCCTAACCTAACCACCATACATGTTACATCTCTTCCCCTGCTTACACAAAAATACAACGTACAATACACAAATACCATATAACACAAAGCTAAATATAAACTCACCCGTTTCCCCGGCCCCTGAGCGAAATACCACGAATGAAAATAGACCCAATCCACGCTGTACCGCGCATGCGCAGTGGCAACCGATGCGACCGTTATAACGTTGCTACGACAACCAAAATCTGCCACGACATTCATAACATGCCCCGACATTCATAACCTGCCACGACATTCATCACGTTCTCTCCCCCTTCCCCAACATCATTCTCAAAACTCGAAACGTAACATACGTCGCCCGCAAACGCCACACAACAACGGCACGCAAGCTAACTAGCTTAGCCAGCTCTAATGCGACGTTCAAGGCCCTCACGGGAGCCGTGCCTTTCAAGATCCGTTCATCCACGCAATTCGCTCAGTACCAACCAAAGCATAAACAACTCACACAAGCTTAAAATAACCAACCACTCTACCAGAAAATAATTTTTAAAACTTCTACACCAACCAACGCCGCACATATAGTCCAACACGAATCCTTTCTCCTACCTTCTCCGCCTCACTCCATAGCACCGCGAACGTCACACACTCTCCACAACACCATGACGTCACCAAGCAGCGACTCCTTAATATCATACACCATCGCTACCGCATCAATAATAACCCTCAAAACGGCCACAATCTCTCCACCCTACGTCTCGATCCGCTTCTTACCTGTAATCGCCGCCACAGTGTTCAATCATTTCCCTCATAACGCCATCGTAACGTCCCCAGTTTCACCGCGGACTTTTCCACAGAGCTAAGCTAGCTAGCCCCAACCACCAGTAGGACTCGCCTCTGACCTAGGTCCGTTGGTCATTAAAATATCATAACAAAACAACAATAAGCTCCCACGTTTCGCCATTCACCCCTAACCACAGCCATAGTCCCCCATACAATTCCTAACCATAGCCATAGTCCTCCATACAACCATTAAGTACTTATCAGTCATTTCGACCGAATCGTTTTTGTATCACAGCGAACGTAATCGAATCAACAGGCCGGTTTCGCTCAAGATTAAAAAGGACACATCTCTTCCGCTCGATACTATGCCTAAGGACGGCAAATATATCTTCATTTAAATTAGGCTGATTGGTCCCTGACTTCAGTCAGTCCATTATCGAGCCTTGTCTTGAACACGCCGGCACCCTTATCTTCTATTAATTACTACGTTTTAATCCTGCAATCGCACAGACCCCCTGCGCTGATCATGCCAGGGTCCACCAATCTTTCACCATACCCGACTTGCATGTTCTGAAATAGTAACAGAGCCCTTCTTTACATTGAGCCCGACGCATTTATGCCCATACTGACCCACTCACGGTCCCCGTCCCGCCTATTCTGTGGCTCTAAGCAGGGTCATAATGCACATTGGACACAGCTCTCTTTCCATTTCAGAACAATCAAATCTCCCCAACTTACCCGCACCCCCTTCCTGAGAACAATTTCGGGCAATTATATACTCAGAACGCGCCCCTGTCGTACACACCAGACAACCGTGCTTCCTAGCCAGAAAAGCCTATTATCTGCCGTCATGCGACGCCACCACCATTACATCATGATCAGATAGTCTGTGCGCCACCAATACGCAATCACATTACATGCCGTCTCTTCTTGGTGCAACCCCCCCCGTATAGTTCATAAAGTATATTCCATACGAGTCCCAACTCAACCCCCGTGGCCCGCATAGGCCGAGACCGGCCTCCTGTGTCTGAACAAACATACAAACATAAAAAGCCCACGTTTGCATGTTCACTGCACAACAAGCGCGACCTTCATACCTCCGGACATCCTAACCTAAGTCACCGCTCCCCCAACCCTGCATGCAAAAGCCCTATTCACCGTGGGTCCCAACCAGTGGCGTACACAACCAACCTTCATCCTGTCCCTCTCTCTCCTCCATTCAGACAACAAGCCCATCTTCTATAACTCCAAACGCAGCAACACCCCAGCTCTTTGCCCCGTGTCCCCAACACACAGCAAGGTCCAGATTTGATATGACAAGACCCTACCGCACCTTTTCAGGGGGAGACACAAAGGGTGGGAAGAACGGCACCATTTCTGTGGTAAATTCCCACAGAACTTCTACAATAATTTGAGGTTATTGTAGTACAATACAATGAGATTGATTATCTGGAAGGAGGAGGAAGGGATCATACTTGATAGAATTGTTGGTCTCCTCATCTGACTTAAGCAGATGAGGAATAAACGTGTACGCCAGACAAACCATGAACTGTAGTTCAACTCAGCATTTATTTGCTCAGAGCCAGGGAACCAAGGTGAATAGGACAAAAGATTATCAGAGAACATTAACAGGGCTGTCTGTGTACAGAAATATCACAATCAGGTTTGCATCTCAAACCTCAATAATGTACATAAACCAGTCACTCGTTAACATAATTTGAACATACATAGTTTCCTGTAGGCCCCTTTTTTATATGAGTAAGCCTGGTTTCTAAGATAAGTATTACATTCTATTTTAACCAATCAAGGGTCCATGAGTTACTCACATAAACAGCAGCACAGTCTCTCTCTGGTGGAAGGAGCGGTGGAGCCCAACAGACCCCCTGGGGTTGTGTCTGGTCTGAGAGCCCGAACTACCATTTAGGGCCCTCCTATATACTATAATTTCTAGCCAATAATAGAATTCAGTTCACTATTACAGTTGATCCAATCATGCGTCTCCTGTGGGCGCTTTCCTGTGGGGGCTGGCAGCCCCCCCCCCCCCTGGGTTGTGGCGACGTGATGGGACAGAGATAGAGGGGGCCCGTCGGTGGCCCACGTCCGTGTGGTCCCCCGCTGAGCACAGAGGGGTTCTGCTGGTGGCCCCCGTCCGTGTGGTCGCGGTGTTGGGTCTTGTCTCACGAGGGGGGGTGTGACATGATGTCCTCTGGTGGGGGAGTGTGAATACGCTTTGACCCTTTGGGCCTTATTACCATACAGTACTAATTTGGTCACATTAGGTGTGACCTTTATCTATTTAGCCCTACAACCACTTCTGCTAACCAGTATACAAGGTTATTTATGAAATTCAACTCAATATTACCACATTAACTTTAAGCATTGTTTCGGAGTTGGTTAAGGTTAAGGTTAGGCATTGTTTCGGAGTTGGTTAAGGTTAGAAGGGTTAAGTTTAGGCGCTGTTAAGGAGCTGGTTAAGGTTAGAGTTTGTCTTAGAGAATGGCAATATTCTTTCGGAGTTGGTTATGGTTAAGGTTAGGCATTGTTTCGGAGTTGGTTAAGGTTAAGGTTAAGGTTAGGCATTGTTTCGGAGTTGGTTAAGGTTAGAAGGGTTAAGTTTAGGCGCTGTTAAGGAGCTGGTTAAGGTTAGAGTTTGTCTTAGATAATGGCAATAGACAGCCTATTTCCGCGCTGCAGCGCGAGGCAATAGACAGCCTATTTCCGCGCTGCAGCTCTCTCGCGCTGCCGCGGTCACATGGGCGTAGTGGCCAATCAGAGAAACGCTAAACACAAGTTGGTTGCCTAAAATATTCACGCGGCTAGGCTACCTAGCCACGGCCTACCCTGTTGTCAACCCATTTACCCGTAAAAAAGGTAAATAGGACTCAGCAAAACCCCCACATCAGCTACCGACTGACCTTCATTGATGAACCGGGCAAGAGGAGGGAAAAGCGACAACATCCCACGGCGGAGACATTAGAACAGCGTAGCAGTAGTGTTAGCATGTAGCATTAGCATGTAGCTTCATTAGTTGTTTAACAGCACGCTTCCAGGACCGTTTGGAACCAGTTCACTGCAGTGAAACGTCCCCCAAACAATCCCGTCCCTGGCGCCGACACACAACATGGTTGTGTAACAAAACAATGCCTGATGACACAGGGCCTACCTGTGTACAAGCCGGCTCGATAGCCAACCTTGCACGCTGCTCCTGGATCTGCTGTCACCAGACGAGGAAACATCAGAATAGGCCCGACGTGTCGCTGAAACATGCCCCGAAGATTCCAGGGGTAAACAAACCTCCGGTAAACTTTCAACATTACGCAATTTCTCATAATCTTTTCATAACAACTAGTTAACATAAGGTGCACTGCATCCGTTATGATGGAAATGAAAATAGAGGAAGAGTGTTTGGTGACCAGGCCCACTGTCTTATACGCTACGCCTCCATAGGGACCCGGCAGGTGTAGGTGTACGTGTTTTTTTCGTTGAAGGAGTACAATAGGTACATGAGATGAGGTATATCTCGATAGGCTTTAAGAGCGGGACGCGATGGCCAAGTACGATAATATAACTGCATTATTACCACACATATAGATGTTGTTCAACCATCTAATGTGTCTGTATCTTTCCCAATACAAATAAACCATATTACTATACTTTTTCAGGAGTACAGTCACACTGCTCATCATTCTAAAATAACTCTAACATTCTAATTAATTATATAATAACTGGTTATACATGCAAAATGGACAATAGAAAACTGGAACTGGAAATCTTTTAAAAATCTTCAAACAGGGACTGACCGCAATAGGCATTTACAGCTGTTCCAATGTAAATGTGTCTTCCTCCGTGCACTTTCGCCCGCTCTGAAGTCGGACTCTGTGTGCCTGGCCACGTGCATTTCCTCTTCTTTGAAAACATAACGTTACTGAATTTAATAAGGAATGCAAAGATGTTCGCTAGCTTAGCAACTATACCGGCGTATTTTCATTCATAGCTTGAGTACTGAAAGTGACCGAAAGTGAGCTAGCTACAGAGGCGGAAGTGCCCATTTTTTCCAAATGAAAAGAAAACAGCGACGGGTAACTGCAATTTCACAGAGAGAATATGTCTGGAAAAAGGAATAACTATCTATCTAATAACACTTTAACCTATTGGTAAACTAACGTATTGATGATAATATACATTATAACTGCTGTTGTGACATGGTTATGATGTATAATTTGAATACGTTTGAAAAATAAAACGATACTTTTGTCTGATTTGTGATGTAATTTGCGGTCCGCAGATGGACCACATGGGAGGAAGAGATTAATAAAACTACATACAATACATGTACAATAATGTATTTAGCCAAAACACGTTGGCAGAACACCATTTCATTTTATAAATGAATTATATATAAAAGAAAAAAAAACAGGATCTGAACTAGCTTTTTGGCAAGCCTTAGTGTTTGGGAGACAGCAATATTGCCACTGTGCCAGTCTCACACACAAAACACAGCTAGAATATTTTCATCTTATAGTACACTATAACAAAATCGTTGGTAAACAAGTGTGAAAATGCTGAAAATATACACATTGACTGCTGATTTGACAGGTTTTAACTGTTTAATTATTTTATCCAGCAACATTGCGTGTTTAAACAAACTTATTGTTACCAAAAAGCATTACACTAACAGCGCTGTGATCGCTTTCTTCTGATGAAATGAATGGACAAGATAGCCATGCGTCGGAATTCTAATGAAGTTAGATTTGACACGTTTTAATACACTTTGACTTCTGATTTGACACGTTTTACTTATTCATTCTTTAATTCAGCAACATTAATTCATACAGTCTGTAGACATAGGACGTTGTAATGTCCGTCTAATGAAGTTAACTTTGCGCCTCCTGGTGGGCATATAACAGAACAGCAACCTGGTTTCCAAATTAATTCCCATGTTGTGAGACCACTATGGCAAAATGGTTAGGAACACTAATGGCTGCATCTGTACTTGACGTGCAAGTTGCTTTGTTGGTTATTCATATCCCAGTGTCTGGGATATTATGGGTTTACCCTGATCGCCACCACAGACATTTTGTGTTTCATAATTTTGTTCTTCAAATTTGCGGTGCAGATTCATGACCCCTATTGATTTTGGTGACCCCATGTCCCTTCCTCTAGTGCCACCACCAGGCCAAACTTTCAATTTTAGAATTAGTGTACCTCAAATACCTTTTCTTCAAATATTTTCTAATTTGCTGTGCACATTCATGACCATTCACATCAGGCTCACGAGGCATTTTAATTTGGCCCGGCAAAGTTATATGAATCAAATGCGGGGGGAAATAAATACTATGTACGTTTCTCCTATGACAATAGCGGTCACTTTTATTATGAAATTCGTAGCGCAGAGAACTTTTATTATGAAACAGGAAGGACACAAAGGAGCTCTCCAACTGGAGATGGTGAAGCTGAAAGCGCAACACCGTGACGCGATAGTTTGTGAATTGTGGTCCAACATCGTGTCTGAGTCCAACTTCAAGAACATCAAAAGGCTGGCAATGTTCATCCTGGCCATATTTGGATCGACATACACCTGCGAGTCCGGCTTCTCTACAATGAACTTATTCAAAAGTCAACAAAGAAACAGAATTACTAACGAACACCTCCACCAGTGCCTCCGCCTCGCTACAACATCATAATATGCCGAACGTTCGAAAACTCGCATTTGAGTGGAGACATGCTCTGATTTCCATCGCATGGTTTCCGCTTGATCCGGATATTATTATTTTATTTTTAAAAGAGCATTTTGGTTTTTAGACTTGTTTTGACGTTTTCAAAGGTGTGTGAAATGTACTGTATGCTAATTGTTCCAGCGAGCCTACCGTTGGAGATCCAGGGACCGCCGGATCTGAAAAAAGCGCCCCCTATCGTCTCCCAGGTGGTAAATCACCCTTTTGGAATGGACTCAATGAAAGTGAATGGGAGAACGGATTTCTGACTCCACATTTAACTTTTCACTGATGCAGCCGGGGTTACGAGAGTTCATCCTGGAGCCTCTGAGCCGCACGGATCATGTGTTATACTGTACACACGTTGGATCTATACACTTATCGATTTTTTCGAATGGTGATCAGGAATTGAAATATACCATTTGGATACCATCTGATGTCAGGTAAGGAATCTATGTTATCAGTGTTAGGATAATCAGACTCGTTTTCACAGAGATATAAGCTTTTTTGTGATATGTGCTCTAGCTGTTTTCACTGTAAAAGCCATGAGGAAATGAGAGCAGCTATTATCAGCGCACGGCTCGAACGTGCGTGCGTGCACATATACTATCGATCATCTAGCGTTTATTTGAAAACGATTCATAAATAGGCCGACAAATATCAACGTTCTGGAATATTCCAGTAAAAGGCGATTATCATAGAATGTGTTGTTTTTCACCTGAAAACGGGTGCTTTTCAAAATGCTATCAAACGGAAATGAAGCGATAAAAAAACAATCTGCCTTGACAACATTGACTGGAAAATGATTCTTTGATAAGCGACGGGCAGATTAGACACATAGCCATAATTTAAAACATAGATTAGGCGATATTAACGTTAACATTGGCGCTGATGGTGGCATTCAAGGGACTAAATGGGAATTAACCTCCGGCGCTCAAAGTGTTAACAATTGTGTGTATTGAGCCGTTCTGTATTGTACCCATTCTGCAATGTGTTAATAACGTTTTCAATCAATCAAGATAAGATATTCCTTTATTGGTCCCATTGGGGAAATTCAGGCATCATAGCAGCATGGGGGAGGGGAGGTACAGGTAGTAAAAACAAGCAGTGCAAACAATAACAAGTCAATATAATTAACTAACTAACTAACTAACTAACTAACTAACTAACTAACTAACTAACTAACTAACTAACTAACTAACTAACTAACTAACTGAAATATACAGTATTCACATAAGGTGCAGTATGCATACGGTAGTGTTATTGTCCTTTTTAGGTTCCTAGTAGTTGTAGTTGAATGTCTGGCAGCAGTCCCTGCCCACTGTTGTGGAGCCTGATGGCCGCTGGTATGAAGGACTGACTGAGGTTTATTCGTCACATACATACACAACTAACACAAGTTTCAAGTTTCAAGTTTGTTTATTATTTATCACAATAAAATACAGGTACTTTACGATGAAATGCTTGTTTCTGTATGAGCCCCTGAGAGTGTGCTTCATACAGTAAAAGAAAGTAAGTAAATAAAGAGGAATATTCAATATACAATATACAATACAGAGTAAAATTTGTAAACAGTGAGGTGTATGGAGAGATCAGTGTCAAACTGATCTCAACAAATACAAACAAATCACACTACTACTGTATAATCCTAATCCCCTCGCCCTATACATCCCAACCCAGTCCACACCCTCATCCACCGCCACACTTCCTAGGCAAGACTGATGTTAATCATCCTCACCACTATCATCTGAGTCATCATCCCATGTAGCCCTATCTTCGGTTTCCTTAGAAACATTTGCACAGTTTTGGCATTGACAAAGATCTGTACATGGCAGTTTTGCAGACACACATGAACATCTTCCTGTCTCAAATTGTCCTTGTTTGCAACCTTAGTGGACTACCTGCAACACACTATCAGAGGCCGGATTTGTAGTCATCCGTCATAGTCACTGTTAACTCCCCATCCTCGACATGCCACCCATTGCCAACAGGTAAAGGGGCACACATTATAGATTTCAATGAATGTCTCATTATAGCTGGTTTGTTCATTTGCCCTTTTGCAGCGTTGGTACAATGCGCCACTTGTCGGGGGCATAGAGAGTTCTGGCAAAGCCGATGCCATGCAGAATGCTTTATATCTGGCATCATTCACAATCTTAGCTGATGGCTGGCCATACAGGTGGCACACATATTTGCTAAGACCATCAAAGGTAGACTGGTCTAGGGTAATTCACCTTTCCCCCTCCTCCCACACTGTGCAACATCCTGATGTGCAATATCCACAGTGCAATACCCACCCACTACCGTCTGACACTGTGATTGCTATTTGTGTATTGCTATTCTGTATTGTTGTTATTTTGTATATTGTACATGACTAACATTGTCTTATTGTATAGCATTTAATGTTTCTGTATAGGATTTTATGTTTCTCTTTTATTACTTGTGATTTTATTACTGCACCTTAGGTTTGAGTCCCAAATCTCGTTGTATGCAAATATAATGACAATAAAGTACAATCTAATCTAATCAGGGTCCCCCATTTTCAATTCATCATGACATTTATGACATACACGACATACAGATATACAAATATATATCATGACATTTATGACACAAATCAATCTCTAAACAATGTTTATATGTCTCCACATTCAATGGTATGATTCTGGCCTGGTAGGTTAAGCCACCGTTCGACTCAGTTTCTATATATCCCACCATGTCTGTGTAAAATCTTGTACACGTTCTTTCTGAACGGACGTGAGATGCATATAACATTGTTTAGAAACGTTTTTGCTAACTTTAGAAGGTGTTTTCTGTCCATTTTAGTCCGTACCGTTAGAGTGTGGATGTAATTTCTTTGTTGACACCGGATCGACCAATAGCAGCTATAGATACGTGACCAAACTCGCACCAATTGCGTCAAATAAAACTCTGCTGTGACAAAATATCCATTCGCGAGGAAAGATCTAGTCCCGACTTTCAAATTATGATTGCGCAAAATGGGCTATTTTGTTAATGGAGAACTTTTTGTTCCTAAATCTACACCAATATATCTTTCACCCAGAGTGAAAATTGTGTAATTCGCCGAGGTGGGAACGGGATGAAATGATACAGCCTTCACCATATGGCCTATATATAAATTCTCATTTAGTCTATGTTCTGTTGACACTAGAATGGTGGAGGAAATGTTGTCAGATATAAAAAAGGAAAAACCAGCAGGCCTGGATAACATGGATGGTAGACTACTGAAGGTTTCAGTAAAGCATGTAGCAGGTACAGTCACACATATTATAAATCAAAGCATCAAATATGGTATATGTCCAAAAGTCTGGAAGGAGGTGTAGTATAATTTGACTGTTAAATTATACATATTCTTAAAATAAGTATTACCTCCAAATTGGGAATTCAGGAGGAAGCCATTTAGAGAAAATCCTCCAGTGACCAAACAGCTAAATCAATATAGGAGACCAGCTGTCCCAGGTCACGCGAGCCAGGATGTCTCACAGAAACCAAATTTGTATACAGACACCTCAGTCAGCTTCAAAGCAACCCACAACAGAAGGAAAAGGGATATGATTCACCCCCGAAGACTCAAAACAATGATTCGGCCAATAACGGTGATAACATTCAAATAACATGTATATGTGATAAACAGCTGTATCAACAGTGTTGTGTGAGCAGCTAGGCTGCTCTTTGAAAATTACTTAAGATATAATCATGAAATAAAGCTTCTGGTTGAGGCTTCCGGTATGAGAGCGGAAGGGTAACACGCATGCGGTGGAGCTCCTGGTCAAAAGAGTGAAAAAACGGATAAAAAAGGACCCGAAAAGTGATTAAAAATGAAAATGCAAACGAGAAGGAAGGAGGAAAAAACAATTGTGAAGGAGAGAGAAATGGAGGACTCACGGGAAGAGGAGAGTTTGATGGAACAGAGCCCCCGAAACGAGACCGAGAATGGTCAGGCGGAGGAAGGAGGGGGATCGGCTGGGACAAGCACGGGAATGCCAGGATGGGCCGTGGTCATGCAGGCCGGGATATTGGAGACCATAACAGCGACGATAAAACTGAACACGGACACGATAAGGAACGATATAGGGAAGTTACGGGAGGAATTGAGGAAGGAACAGGAGGACTTCAGAGGTGAAATGAACACAGAACTCAAAAGGGTGGATGAGAAGATGGCGGAACAGGACAGAAACGTAACCGAGTTACAGACAAGAATGGCGCAAGCGGAGGAATGGAACACAGAGATACATGAGGTATTAACATGTGCGATTCAACAACAAGAACAGATGGAGACAAAGCTATCGGACATGGAGGGGAGGTCACGGAGAAATAACATCAGAATATGGGGATTGAATGAAGGAGTCGAAGGGGAATCGGTGACCCAATATGTGAAAAAGCTTATCAAGGAACAACTGGAGGAGACGGGACTGGAAAAAATGGAGATACAGAGGGCCCACAGGGCGTTGGCTCCGAGACCGAAACTGGACAGACCTCCGAGGGCGGTGATTATTAACTTTCTGAGATTTGAGATTAAGGAATTGATACTCAGAACCGCGTGGACCAAGAAGATAGAAATCGAGGGGAAAAGACTGTCGTTTGATCACGATTACTCGACAGCGGTAGCAATAACACGCAGGTCCTACGCGGGACTGAAGAGAATTCTGAAAGAAAACGGAATGAAATTCCAATCACCCATGACCTCGCTAAGGATTCACTGGAAGGAAGGGACGGTGACGTACGCGACGGCGCGGGAGGCGGCGGAGGAGATGAGGCGACGGGGGATGCAGATGGCGGAGGACGGAGAAGGAAGGGGACATGAGGGCCAGACGCTGAGCCTGCGGCAGAGATTGGAGAAAGCACGCAGATGGACCAGAGTAGGAGATCGAAACCCGGGAGAGGAGGGAGGAGAGAGGAGAAAGCCGAGGTGAGACGTGACAGACCGAAGGCGGAGACAGACGAGGAGGCCAGAGACGGAGAAGGAGGGGAGAGGAGGCGGGAGGAGACGAACGGATGAGTACACACACAAAAGATTGAAAAAACTATCCAAATAGAGACAAAATATAGAAACTGAAATAACATATACATAAACACACATTCCCAGGTAGAGGCAGGATATAGGAACGAACATAACGTATACATGGACACATAATACACATGCTGATGGAGGAAATAAATGGAAATATAATTAGGTAAAATAGACGGAACACAGAACATATTGAAACAAATACATAGACACACGCTGTGAATGGACATCACATAGAAAATAGAGGGGAGGAAAAGAAAGTAAAAGGGGTACACAGAAGACACCACACACGTGTTTGGGAGGAAGGAGGGACATTGGAACATATGAGCCACACTGAGAGGGACCTAGGAAATGGGGGTCTTTGATCAGAATGAAGGACAGAGCGCTTTTGACCAGGAGCTCGACAGCAATAAAAACAGTAAGAAGGCTGGACAAATATGACGAGCGGTTGGGGGTAAGGGTTTCAAACCCCCAAGCCGTCAGGAGGGGGCCTCTCGCTAGGAGAGCAATTACCCCTCACCCACCAGCAGGGGACAGGGGGGGACACAGGGACCCCTCGAACGCCTTGGGAGCACTTTATGTAAAGTTTATGTTTTTTATTTATGTTAATCATTATATGTATTCGGTGAAGAGAGCGGAGGCTACAACCGGAGGGGGGAATGACTGTGACATGGGGGGGACTGATAGACGAAAGAAGAAGAAAGATGACAAAGGTTAAAGGTATAAAAATGATGTCGTTAAACGTTAATGGAATGAATAATACGATAAAGAGGGGCAAAGATATGCGCGGGAGATTTTAATGTAGTACTGAATCACGACCTAGACACCACGAGTACTGGAAAAGGATGGACACAAATCAGTAGATATATGAATATTCAGATGACGGAAATGGGAATTATAGATGTTTGGAGGGGGATGCACGCCATGGACAGGGAATACACACATTACTCACACCCGCACGTGACATATGCGAGAATAGACTACTTTTTGATGACGACGGGGGACAGTTACAGGGTACGGGAGAGCAGAATAGGAGACATATCACAATCTGATAGGGAAGCTGAAGAAGCTAGAGGGGAGACACCAGATATCAAAAGAACAGGAAACGCTCAGAGAAATCAAAGAAGTAAAGGCCAGGATAAATAGGGAATTATTGACGGAAATAGAAAAGAAAGCGAGGTTCATGAAACAAACGTACTATGAAGGGGGACCAAAAGCGACCAGACTGTTGGCTAGGAGAATTAGGACGCAACAGAAGTTGAACACGATACACACAATAAGGGATACAAAGACTAATGAAATATTGAGAGACCCAGCTGAAATAGAGAGGACATTTAGAGAATACTATGAGAGACTATACACACAGCCAAAAGCAGCGGGAGAAGAGGAAATAGAAGCATATCTGGAGAAGCTAGAGTTACCATCGATCGGGAAAGAACAGAATGAAGAATTAAATAAAATAATTACGGAACGAGAACTGGAAGAGGCAATTAGTAGAGCTAAAAACAACAAATCTCCGGGGAGCGACGGATTCCCATCGGAATTCTACAAGACATTTAGAACGGAATTAGCACCCATGTTAGGGGCGGCGTTCAGACACACGATGGAAGAGGGCAAAATGCCCCCCTCGTGGAAGGAAGCCATAATCACCACGATACCGAAGGAAGGGAAGGATAGAGAATTATGTAGTAGTTTCAGACCTGTGTCCATACTCAACGTGGATTACAAGATGTATACATCGATAATATCAAAGAGATTTGAGACGTTTATGCCAGACATTATAGATGAAGATCAAACTGGATTTATTAAAGGGAGACAGACACAGGACAACGTGAGAAAGACATTACACATTGTAGAGGAGATACAAAAACAAGGTGGTAGCGCGGTACTGATTAGCCTAGATGCAGAAAAAGCATTCGACAGTGTGAGCTGGACATTTTTATATAAAACATTGATGAGGTTCGGACTGAACGGGAGGGCGATGAAGATGATCAAGGCGCTATATCAAGAACCGACAGCGAGGGTTAAGGTGAATGGCAGCCTGACGGATAGAATCAGATTAGAGAGGGCTACCAGACAGGGATGTTGTCTCTCACCAACGCTCTTCGCCGTTTTCATAGAACCACTGGCGCAACTGATCAGACAGACCGAGGACATCAAGGGAGTAAGGATAAAGGGAACGGAATATAAACTAGGCCTATTTGCGGACGACGTGATAGTATACATGAGACAACCAGACAAGAGCTTCCCGGCACTGATGGATCTACTGAAGGAATATGGCCACTACTCAGGATACAAACTAAACGTGACAAAGACACAGACCTTAGCATGGAACTATACCCCAACGACGGAAATTAGGGAACAGTACAGGATAAGATGGGACATGGACAAGATTAAATACTTAGGGGTGAACATCACGAGAGGGGTGGGGAAACTGTTTGAGGCGAACTATACACAGATAAATCAGAACATCAAGAGAGACTTAGAGAGATGGACAGTAATGCCCTTGGACTTCAATTCAAGAATAGAGGTCATTAAAATGAACATACTATCAAGGTTACTGTACCTGTTCCAGTCACTACCGATACAAATACCACAGAATCAATTCAGGGAGTGGGACAGACTGATATCGAGGTTCATATGGGCGGGGAGAAGACCACGGGTCAGATATAAAACACTACAACTACCAAAGGAAGAGGGAGGGATGGCAGTACCCAGCCTACAAGATTATTATTATGCAGCGCAACTGAGAGCAGTGACGTGCTGGTGTAACGACAAATATGAGGCAAGATGGAAAGACATTGAAAAAGAAGGGGAGGGATACAAGGTACAAGCTCTGGTGGGAGATAGGGAACTGTTCAAAGAAAAAGAGGGACTGTTAGATCCTATCACCAAATGCACCTTGACCATATGGAACAGAGTAGTAAAAACACACAAATTAGAGAAGCAGTCAGGGGTTCTGAGATGGATAGCACATGACAAGAGATTCAAACCAGGGAGGCTGGACCATGGATTCAGAAGGTGGGAGAGGGGGGGGGGCGACAGCGATATGCAAAATGATAGAGAAGGGGGAAAGGCAAGCACTACAAAAATTAAAGGAGAAATTTGGACTAGAAAACAAGGACCACTTCAGATATCTACAGATTAGAGATTACTATAATAAAGAAATAAGAGGGGACAAGGAAGAAGAACAGAATGGAATAATTAGGATGATAGTAAGGGCATACGAAGGAGGGAAAGGAAGGGTAATATCAGCACTGTACCGGGCTATAATGACCAGCAAGGGACACACGACCGATTATATAAGGGAGAAATGGGAGAGAGAACTAGAGATAGGAATAACAGGGAAGGAATGGGGGAACATATGCGAGGTGCAACATTCAACAACAGGATCGAGGATATGGAAAGAGTTTGGATGGAAAAACATAATCAGATTCTTTATAACCCCAGAGATGAAGGGAAAATATGCACCAACACAAAGAGCATGCTGGAGGATGCAGGGCCGCCTCAGGGGGTGTGCGAGCAGTGCGGTCGCACATGGCCTCGCGGGAAGGGGGGCCTCGCACAAAAAAATTAATATATATATATATCTTTTATTTATTATTTTTTTTATTTTATTTTTTTTTATTTTATTTTTTTGCGAGGCCCCCCTTCCCGCGAGGCCCTTTTCCATCACAGACCTAAAATCTAGTTTTGCTTATATGCTTATATATTTCACATTAGACACGTTTGTAGAATGTGTCTGACTTGTTCCTGGGTCTGCAGACATACTCACTATTGGAGCTCTGGGGCTCTGCAGCAGACATACTATTGGTTTCAACGAAGGGAGTGGTTACTTACATCATGTGTAGTACGCCGGCGTGCGTCAGCTGCGTTTGACTATTTCGCGCGTGCAGCTTTTGACTATTATGCTTAGTTATGCCAGCCAAGACGAAGAGGTCGGTCATTATCAGTCGGTCGGTCACCAAGGAACGTTGACGAAAGGCCTCTCGCTGGCGGGACAAATGGCCGGAGCCTTGTCATGGTGCAGTCGGGATATAGCCATGATGATGTCGGCTAGTAGCTAGCTTAGCTAAAGGCTAACTAGCGTTAGCTAACCTAGAGACAGCGCATGCAGCCAAGATGAAGAGGATGGTCGTTTGGCAGATGAACTTCGTCAACTCCACGCGGTTGTCTCCATCCTCTTGGACGTTTGGTGAGTTTTTAACCTATTCTATTAACTCTATTCTATTCCCGCCGTGGATATCTCTCTCTCTCTCTCTCTCTCTCTCTCTCTCTCTCTTTGGAGCCAAACTGGCCGACTAGCTGTTGTAGTACTACTAGTAGCTAACGGTGTGTGGCCTGGTGTCAGCACCTGTATGTAGCCGCATAGCTTGCTTCTGCGTTAGCTAATGGTTAGCGATAGCCTGGTTGAGCTAACTGTTAGCCAGTTAGCTGTTTAGCTACGACGTTAGCTGCCGGCTGCGCTCGGCTGGGAACGTTCGCTTGATGCTATCAGTTAGCCTAGAGACTAGTTAGCTGTTAGCTTGTGCTACGACCATTGACATTAGCCGTGAGAATAGCAGGGGGTTCTGGCACTCTGACTACGACATCATCTTTGACAGAAGATGTAGTCGGGCCTGCACCATGACAAGGCTCTGGCCATAGCTTATTTTTGTCCCGCCAGCGAGAGGCCTTTCGTCAACGTGGAGACCTGTGTTGCGGCCTTTCGCCCTGTGTTCCTTGGTGCAGGTAAGATTAATGAAAATGTCATGACATTACCCCACTCTTCCTTCCTTCCCCTCCCGAATGTTTTGTTAATAACGATGTTTTTTTCCAGGCAAAACATATGTTACTTCACAACATTTGGAGATACGACATGTGCTGTGTGTGAATTCATTGTCTTGGTCGTTTGTGTAGCTTGGGTAGCGTTGGGCCGTTGGCCAAAGCTGTGTGTGGCCTGGTGTCAGTAGCCTACCTGGCTAGCCTTTAGCTGATGTCGGCCATTGGCTCCTTGCTGCTTTGTTTTCTCTGGTATAGACCCTCTTCTCTTTGGATTTAAGTGTTGATCTTTGTCCTTTTGGATCTATGTATATTCATGTTGCCTTTGTGAAGTTATCTTTTCCTTCTGTTTTGTTCTTTCATTAAAAGTTGAATATCCGTTCGTCACCAACCCCGGAGCTGTGAGCTGGATTCGCCTGTTCGAATCCAGCTCACAGCTCCGGGGTTGTCACCAGCTTGGCTGGCCGTCTGCACTAATACAATTGGCTGTATTAGAGGGTGGGAGAAGCTGGCGGGGTGGGTCCGGGTCGTTGTAAACAGCGACTCCTACAGTTCGGTCGGGGCGCCTGCTAAGCGCGGATAGGACTTGAGGGGGATAGTGTGGTCCTCCCACACGCTACGCCCTCTCGATGAGAATCCGCGCTGCCAGGTGAAAAGAAGCGGTGATTGGCTGGACGTGTGTCGGAGGAAGCACGTGGTAGCCTCCACTCTCCCAGATGATCTGACTGTGGGGGGTAAGTGCGCAGCGACCAGGAAGGGACTGGGAATTGGCATACGACTAACATTGGGATGGGAGAAAATCGGAGGAAAATGGAGGGGGAAAAAGACAAAAAAAAAAAAAAAAAAAAAAATTTAATATCCTTTAGGGGGTCATCTTTGCTTATCTCTCTCATACATGCTCTCTCTCTAACACACACACACGACAAACACACATGCTCTCTCTCTCTCTCTTTCTAACACACACAGTCTGCCTATGGCGGCCTTTCTCGATGGCTAGGCTGTGCTCGCTAAGTCTGTACCTAGTCAAGGATCTTCAGTCACAGTGCTCAGGTATTCTGCCACTGTGTACTCTCTGTTTAGGGCCAAATAGCATTTCAATTTCTTTCCAATGTGTCTCTCTCTCTGTACACTGTATATTGACTGTAGAACGGGAGCTCTCTCTCGCTCTCTCTCTTGCTATATGTTGACTGTATCATGCCCAGCCTCGGGCAGCGCTATTATTTAAGAATATGTTGACTGTATGAAAAAATAAATAAAATAAAAATTATATATATATATTTTTTTTCCCTTTTGGGGGGGGGGGGGGGGGGGGGGGGGGGGCTCGCGTTTAAATCTCGCACAGGGCCTCGCATTTCTCCCAGGCGGCCCTGGGAGGATGTGTGGGAAGGAGGGGGCAAATCACACGCAACGCACATATTCTGGGGATGTCAGAAGCTGAAGTGATATTGGGAGGAGATAGGGGAGGCAATGATCAGAATATTAGGATACGGGTTACCACAAACAGGACTGGTGCTTTACTTAGGAGACCTGACACACGAGGGAATACAAGGGGGGGACAAATATTTAATAAAGATAATGCTGATAGCGGCCAGAAAAGCAATAACAAGACTGTGGTACAAAGAAGATCCACCGACAATAGCACAATGGGTAGGAATAGTGGAGGAGATACAGGATATGGAGAGGATAACACACATGCTGAGGTTACAGGAAGAGAAATTTGGAGAAAGATGGGGAAAGTGGGAGGATTACAAGGGGAACGAAAACGACATCACAGAGGAAGAACCAAATGCATCACAAGAGGGCGAAGGGTAAAGGAGGAAAGAGGTTCAATGAGGGTCTCTGAACCCATGTCACACACTTTTGACTTAGTTAGCATTTTCTGATTTTATTTTTTATTTTTTTGGGTATTACAATTGTATTATATTTTTTGTACTTTATTATTTATGTCTGTTTAACAATGTTGTATTATGGGTTCCATTTTTGTGTAAGTGTTGTTTGTCTATAAATGTTAATAAAAATGTAAGTTAAAAAAAAAAAAAAAAAAAAAAACACAAAACGAAAAAATTAATCTACATTAAAACATAGAGCCAATCTTGTCGACATAAACATGGTGCATTTGTCAGGTATTATATACTCATGTGCAACGTCGCTGTCTTAGGCAAGTGTGCCCCCCCTCCATTTATAGTGAGTGAAATTGCAGATATTTCCCCCATTTGCTAATATATTTTTCTCCTTTCTCTCCTAAACTAAAATATATCTTCTCATAGGCAGCTACCCTACCCAGTTCTCCACTCCACTCTCGGAATGACGGGCCTTCTGGTGCCTTCCAGCCTCTCATTATGATCGGTTTGCCTATCATAATACTAGTCTGAATCCAATCCGCTAGGGGCTTTGCGATATGGCTAAGACTGCAGGGATCCCCCAGGATATATAAACCAGAGCAGAAATCATACTCCTTCCCTGTGACCTCTGTGATGTAGTCATGTATGTTACTCCAGAAGTCTCTGATTTTCGGACATGACCAGAGTGCATGGACTAGGTCCCCCTCCCCTGTCTGGCATTTCCAGCAATCTGGGTTCTCTTTCAGGCCCAATCTATATATTTTAGAGGGGGTCCAATAAATGCGGTGGAAGATCTTGAATTGTATTAGCCTTGTTCTAATATCCCTGGACACATGTTTGGGGATCCCCGAGATTATATCCCATACACTTCTTTTTGAAGGATGAGTACAGAACCCTGGTGGAGAGCTCCGTAGGGAGGTGCGACAACAACCACCTCCAACTCAACATCAGCAAGACCAAGGAGCTGGTGGTGGACTACCACCAGAGCAAGAAGAGGCCCCCAACTCTTCTTGCTTGGGAGTACATATGGACAATAAACTGGACTGGTCGGACAACACTGAGGCTCTCTACAGAAAGGATCAGAGCAGGCTGTTCTTCCTGAGGGGTCCTTCAACATGTACAATAGGCTGCTGCAGTAATTTTACCAGTCTGTGATAACCAGCATTCTGTTTTGCCGTGGTATGCTGAGGAGGGGATAACATCAAGTCAAGAGATGCCAACAAACTGAACAAGCTGGTGAGGAAGGCCAGCTCTAGTGGGAGTCGGACTGTAGGTGGTTGTGGTAGCTATACTGGAGAACCCCTCCCATCCCCTCTATGAAGAGCAAGTTCAGCCATAGACTCATGTGTTGTGTTTGTGTTAATTACAACTCAATGAAATGATGAAAAAATAGCAATCCCTATTTCAACCCTTATCAAAATGTTTGTATCTACATCATTTCATTGAGCTGTAATTAACACAACATGAGGATTCAGTCCTCTGATATGTGTGAAAAAAATCTGCATCCAAAAGTGCCCCTTTAAGGAAGATTATGTGGTAGCAGTACATACATGAATATACTGTCAGAGTTTCAAACTGTAGTATGGCAATGATGTTAAAATATATATACATTTTTTTATCCACTTTTTCTCCTCATTTTTAAATTTTTCTCCCATCACAATTTCGTATTGCCAATTCTCCCCTCCCCTGTCTTGAACGTTGCTAGACTATGCCCCCCACTGGTCGGTTGTAGTGAGGATAGAAGCCTTGCATCACGTGTCCCCTCCGGTACACGAGGAGGCAGCCTGTCGCATCTTTTCACCAGACAGCGCGGACTCTCAGTGGCGAGGAGTAACGTGTGGGAGGCTCACGCTGCCCCCGATACTTCCTGTCTCTGCTGTGCAGGCGTCACCCAACCGACCTGTAGGAGTCGCTGTCCACAAAGTCCAATCCCCACCCATCGACTTCCACCCGCTGACTCTGCCAAATGAGCCAGTACGACGGCCGGCCCAAGTCGAAGGCAATGCTGAGACTGGGATTCGATACCGGAGTCTCTTGCATTGGTGACGAGCGCAATCTCCGCTACGCCACCCAGCCGCTATGTTAAAATATGTTTTGTTCTTTAACACCTTTTTACAGATGCTAAATCACTTTTGTCTTGTACTATTTAATGCTTTATAATATATAATAATAATAATGGAAACCTGCAGACCTTCTTTTTTTCTCGCATTTGACCAAAATCGCTCTATATCTATATCACTAACGGAAACTCACTCTATATCACTAACGGATTTTTTTTTATAAAATTTGGACATGTACTACACAAGACGTAAGGTTATGTATATAACCTAGTTATATGAGTAGGCCTACTGGCTAAGCGTCCCGCTCTTAAGCCTATCGAGATATACCTCATCTCATGTACCTATTGTACTCCATCAAAGAAAAAAACAAGTACACCTACACCTGCCGGGTCCCGCCCCTATGGAGGCGTAGCCTATAAGACAGTAGGCATGGTCACCAAACACTCTTCCTCGCCAAAAATCCCGTTTCCAGTAAAAGATCCCTCAAAAGGGAACTCAGGGCCGCTTAAGAGCGGGACGCTTAGCCAGTACTCATATAACTAGGTTATATACATAACCTTACGTTATATTATCGTACTTGGCCATCGCGTCCCGCTCTTAAGCCTATCGAGATATGGGTTAGAGCGGACGCGAGGCCCGACAGATGCACCCCCTGAGGACCCGTAAGCCCACATCAAGGGGTTTGGGGAGCCCCGTCACCCATCCTTCCTAATGAAGGGGGGGCGCAGTCAACTCCACTTGAGTGCGAGCAAGAGGGAACTAGAACCCCTTGAACACACAGCACAGGCGGAACCACGTGTGACCTAACACACTGTGGCCCATACCCACACACTCCTGCTACCCTACCAAAGGACGGGAAGCAGGAAAGGCCACAGACCCCAGAACCGCCTGGGAGACAGAACCCCCGGTCATGTCCATGAGGTAAAACCTTACAAAGGGGCCCGGGGAGGACCATGAAGCTGCAGCACAGATGTCCTCCACCGAGGCCCCACCCAGGAGAGCGGCAGAGGCAGCCACACCACAAGTGGAGTGCGCCCTGACGCCCCCAGGGGGATCCTGCCCAGCCAACGTGTAGCAGAGGCACAACCAATGGGACAGGCGCTGTTTCGACAGTGCCTTACCGGCACGAGAACCACCGTGACAGACAAAAAGCTGATCGGTGACCCTGAGGTCCTGAGTACGGCTGAGGTAAATTCCCAAAGCACGGACCGGACATGACAGGTGAAGGCCCGCATCTAACTCACTAGCGTGAGGAGGCGGATGAAAACGCCTGAAACACAATATCCCTGGAGCGGAAAAACTCCGGATATTTTTAGGCACGAAGGCAGGATTAGGCCGCAGAGTGACACCGCAATCGGAACGAAAGACAGGCACTCTGGTCGTACCGAGAGAGCACAAAGCACACCTACGCGTTCAGCGGAGGTGACGGCCAGCAAGAACGCGGTCTTGAACGACAGCTGTTCCAACGGCGCTTGCTCAAGAGGCTCAAACGGGGCCAAGGACAACCGACGAGGACCAATTGAAGATCCCAACTCGGAGCCAAAGAGCGTAGCACCGGCTTAACGCGTTGAGCGCCAAGCAGGAAACGCTTCACAAGAGGGTGGCTGAACAAGACATCCCCCTCAAATCCCTCATGATAGGAGGATATAGCTGCTGCATATACCCTCACCGTCGAAGCCGACAGTCTATCAAGGAGAGACTGGAGGTAACTAAGGACAGCATCCAGGGGGCAGGAGACTGGGAACATACGCCATCTGCCCGCGTAAATCGCGACAGCAGAGGGAGCATGCGCATTCCGGATGGTATCACCATCAGGATCAAGAACCTGCGCCCCTCAACCTACCCGTCCCAACAACTGACCTAACAGATGTATGGGGAAGAATCCCAGGCGGCACGGCATCGGTCCCAGACCTGCCTGGCTATGTCCGGACGTAATCCCCACCCGTCAGGATGAGGACCGCCCCGCGACAGTACACCTGTACCCACATTCACCCTGCCGGGGATGTGGGGAGCCCTCAGGCCGCGCAGATGGAGGACGCCCATAGCCAGCCGCCCGCCGCCTGGTGCAGACGGGGGGAGTGTACTCCTCCCTGTCTGTCGATATACAACACTGATGTCGTATTGTCCGTCCTGATCAACACCGTTTGAGGACCAGAAGGACCGCTTTCAATACCAACACATTGAACGTAGCGCAGACCGGGCAGCATGGTTTGCCAGCTGCCCCCTACTGCGTTGGCCCGACGCGTCACCAGCGAGGGAGGCGTCGGTGAAAAACGTGATGTGAGACAGCGCCGTAACCGTCCTAGGACGGAACCTCCCGAGCGTGTCGACAACACGCTCTGAGAGGGATGCCCATAGCACTCCAACCGTTGACTGGGAAGAGGAGTACTCTACTTCCAGTCTACAGCAAACCCCAGGCTGGTAGGGACCTGCCTGGTACGAGACCCGACGATCCACCTTGACCGCGAAGGACCAGAACGTCGTCAGGGCAGAATACACTTCGTAAACCCTGACGACGCAGAGGCCCCAGTGCGGCCTCCACGCACTTGGTGAAGATGCGGGGAGCCAGAGAAAACCGAACGGCAGCCTATGGTACTCATACGCTAACCCTGCAAAGGAAGCGTAGGTAAGCCCTAGGATGGAAGATCGGAGATGCGAAAACGCATCCTACAGGTCTATGGAGGAGAACCAGACCCCCACCTGACAGTGTTCAACAGGTAGGAGACGATCCAAAAAATGCTGAACCTTCCCATGGGACAGGTCCAGCATGGGTCTGACACCCCCCCCCCCTCCCGATTTCTCAGGCACCAGAGAACACTGGGAGGAGTACGCCACAACGATGGCTTGCTTCGTCCACAGAGATTGGATCTCGTTGACCAGAGCTGTCACTGCTGGTGACCCTGACAATAGGGTCTGTACCAAACCCGAAAACGGGTGGGGTTGTGTAAACACAAGTCCCCGCCTCAGCGTTCTCTCCATCCACCTCGACATATGGTACTGCCGTAGTCATATGTGATGACACTCCCAACGCACCCGCCGCCATGTGGCGCAGGTCCGCCAGTAACTGTAGATAGTTGGCTTGGTCCCACCCGCTGTGCGTAGCCAACCCTGGACCCTTGCGAGCAGAGCGTTCCGTGGAGTCGGGTCGGAACCTGACACTACCCACGAGGCAATCGCACCCAAGGGGGGACCCCGACAGAAAGGGCCGGTTTGATACGGGGGAAGCTGACATCAATCTAGGTGACAAAAGCCCCCCCACTGAACACCCCTCCAGAACATGCTGAGGAGTTGTTCTGCAGCCGGACATGCAAGGCGTGAGGACCCCATGGGTTCCTACACACCGTAGCCCTGCAGTGATATTACTAACACCTAAATCACGCGCACCTCTTCATTTAAGACCACTGCCGATCTCGCGGGAGTGGGAGGTACCAACATGATACCTGGCCTGGCGAAGGCGAGGCCGGGGAAGCCCGCACTGTGTGCCTCAAAAGGTTTCGAGCCCCCCTGCTGACAACACTTATAGTTGACAGACGTAACACCAGGCTCAACCAACACAGCTTATGGTGTGGGAGCCGCTTGACAGCACAACATTCTCACGGACAGACCCAGGCTCAGCCATCAACTGGGTGTCAGCCCCTGTCCCCATGAGAAGCGAAAAAGTGGGGCCGCCCGCGCTTCAACGAAGGCACGTGGCCCGCAGCCAAAGGAAACAATCAGAGCCCCCTTTTTTAGCTGGTGTTGGGGGAGGGAGTGATCGGAGAGCGGGCTGCTCGCGGCAGGACGGCGACGGCTTGTTGTTCAAGCCGAGCCCATCCAACATGGCCAATCCCTCGGCAGCCAAGGCTGTCGGCCTTGTGGACACCTGTCGATTCAACGCCCAGGATACCTCTGGCGGGGGAACCATGGCCGCCTGTCTAGGGCCTCGTCATCGCCGCTGACGAGGCCGTGCTCTCTCTTCTTCTGGCTGCGCGGTGTGAGGCGGTGTGGGGCCTAGGACAATACCGCCCGCGCTCCAGCAGAAGACCAAAATCCCCTGCGGAGAGGGGAACCCTGAGCGGTTATAGCTTGCGGCTAGGTCAAAGCTAATAACGTCAACAACCTCCGATGTGTCGACGTCGGCTGGCCCTCAAGGCCCCGCCACCAGACACCATTTTTTTGATAGAAAAAACAGCAATTCGAACACAGTTACTAATCGCTGCCAATTCCATACCATGGCGGTACAGGCTTTAGCAGCCCACCAGCCACTCGCCAGGCCGACCCACCTCATGGTGTCGGCCGGGCGGGGCACTGTTTCAATATGTCAAAAGCAAAGGACTGATGTTAACACGGAGCACCATTGGTGGTTGCAAACAGCAACCTCCACTGTGGTGTGCACCATGAAGGGGTTAAATGAATAAAAGAACTAACACCACAATACTGTAGAATGAGCAAGCCCATGTACACAACGTTAAGGGGAGGCGGACTAGAAAGAACCAGTCCCGCATTCATTCATAATATTCACAACAGCACACCAGCCCTAGCTTAGCCCATTTACCCAAAAGGTAAACAAAGCCCCCCCCCGCACTACTCCCCCAATAGACACCGATTGACCATCAGCAGGAATGGTTGAGAGGAGAGAAAGCTGTAGCATAGACAGACATTCTCGTAGCGGAGAGACAGAACAAAACAGTAGCCCACTACACTACTATAGCATAGCGTTCAACGCTACTATGGACAGAAAACAGTCAGCTGAGCCACAACACGGGCCGCCGCTAAGTCCCGTCCTGCAGTAGTATAGATCTACTGCCACCCGCCGAGCCTCAAGCATCGGCTTCCGGGTGGAAACCCTGTTCAAAGCTTCGCCGGGGCACAGGTTTAACGCTACCTGGCTAGGCCTACCTAGTCATGGCACACCCTGTTGACAACCCATTTACCCGTAAAAAGGGTAAAATAGGACTCAGCAAAACCCCCACATTAGCTACCGACTGACCTGAACCGGGCAAGAGGAGGGAAAAGCAGCAAAATCCCACGGCGGAGACATTAGAACAGCGTAGCAGTAGTGTTAGCATATAGCATTAGCATTAGCATGTAGCGTTAGCATTAGCTGTTTAGCAGCACGCTTCCAGGATCGTTTGGAACCCGTCCACTGCAGTGAACCGTTCACCAAACCATCCCGCCCCTGGCGCCGACACACAACATGGTTGTGTAACAAAACAAACCAGCATTACTAACACTAACATCAATGCCTCTGATGACACAGGGCCTACCTGTGTACAAGCTGGCCCGATAGCCAAACCTTGCACGCTGATCCTTGGTCTGCTGCCATCAGACGAGGAAACATCAACATAGGCCCGACGTGTCGCTGAAACATGCCCCGAAGATTCCAAGGGTAAGCAAACCTCCGGTAACTTTCAACATTAAGCAATTTCTCATAATCTTTTCATAACAACTAGTTTACATAAGGTGCACTGCGACCATTATGATGGAAACGAAAATAGAGGAAGAGTGTTTGGTGACCATGCCTACTGTCTTATAGGCTACGCCTCCATAGGGGCGGGACCCGGCAGGTGTAGGTGTACTTGTTTTTTTCGTTGATGGAGTACAATAGGTACATGAGATGAGGTAGATCTCGATAGGCTTAAGAGCGGGACGCGATGGCCAAGTACGATAATATAACTGCAGGCTATGGACCCAGGGTGTTTTTTTCAGCCATACCAATTGTTTTGGAAATATACTTTTGGATATTGAAACTACTACAGAAAAACGTGAGTAAGACGTTTTTCTACAACTCAAGTTCAGACCTATGTTACTCTATTTCATTAGCACTAAAAGTGAACTTTCTTTATTGTATTGTAAAAAATAACTTTGAGAATTACCGTACTATTTTCTTCCCCTCGCCAAAGGTAGCATGACATGCCTGATACCAGTGTTGTAGTTGAGTCTGAGTCAAGTCTCGAGTCCCCAGTGTTCGAGTCTGAAGTCCAAATCACCAAAGAAAAGCCAGAGTTGAGTCCCCATTATAAAGGTCTACATTAAACATAAATAACACAGCGGTCACCATTTCAAAGGGAGTTTATTTACTTTGTGACACAAGACACAATAGCCAAAAAAATCCACTCATACATGCGCGCATGCACGCACACACTATTTAGAGCAGTCTGAAATTATTTGACATTCTGAATATTGGATGTGCTTCAAAACACATTGATATCTGTGAATAATGTGACATTAGCAAATGATGGAAACAGTATATTCATTAAAAGTATGTTCTTAGAGGCGGTTAGGTGGCCGAGCGGAGATTGCGTTCGTCACCAGCCCCGGAGCTGTGAGCTGGATTCGAACAGGCGAATCCAGCTCACAGCTCCGGGGCTGGTGACGAACGCAATCTCCGCTCACAGCTCCGGGATTGTCACCAGCTTGGCTGGCCGTCTGCACTGATACAATTGGCTGTATCAGAGGGTGGGAGAAGCTGGCGGGGTGGGTCCGGGTCGTTGTAAACAGCGACTCCTACAGTTCGGTCGGGGCGCCTGCTAAGCGCGGATTGGACGTGAGGGGGATAGTGTGGTCCTCCCACACGCTACGCCCTCTCAATGAGAATCCGCGCTGCCAGGTGAAAAGAAGCGGTGATTGGCTGGACGTGTGTCGGAGGAAGCACGTGGTAGCCTCCACTCTCCCAGATGATCTGACTGTGGGGGGTAAGTGCGCAGCGATCAGGAAGGGACTGGGAATTGGCATACGACTAACATTGGGATGGGAGAAAATCGGAGGAAAATGGAGGGGGAAAAAGACCAAAAAAAAAAAAAAAAAAAAAGTATGTTCTTAGAATAGATTCACAAAAAAACTGTCAAAAGACATGAAAAGGCTGGCGGCACTAGTGTTAAGCATACAGTAGATATTGCATTTCAAAAACATAAGATCTGACAGCATGGAACTACTCAACCTTGCATCAAAATGCCGCTGTGACTATACAAAAAAAACTGTATTTATCAATTAACAAGTCTGGGGGCTAGATCCACAAAGAATGGATTGCACGGAGCAAGTTGCACCCTTACTTACAATTCATTATGAATTGAAAATGGGGGACCCTGATGTAAACAAGAGGAAAGTCTTTCTCTGGTCTGCATCCCCTTAACAATTGTGTGTATATTGAGCCGTACTGTATTGTACCCATTCTGCAATTTGTTAATAAAATGTTCATTCAATCAATCAATCTGCACAGTGATTGATTGAATGAACATTTTATTAACAGATTGCAGAATGGGTACAATACAGTACGGCTCAATACACACAATTGTTAAGGGGATGCAGACCAGAGAAAGACTTTCATCTTGTTTACATCAGGGTCCCCCATTTTCAATTCATAATGAATTGTAAGGGTGCAACTTGCTCCGTGCAATCCATTCTTTGTGGATCTGGGTCTTTGTCTGAATGCAGTCAATGCTCGAGTCCAAGTCCGAGTCATCAGTGCTCAAGTCCGAGTCGAGTCACAAGTCCTGAAAATCAGGACTCGAGTCCTGGACTCGAGTACTACAACACTGCCGGATTCCTTAGGATGTCAAGTTTCATATGACGCCAGTAACATTGAGCTAGCGTAAAAATCAGCCTGCTAGAGCCTGCAACATTTTTCATTTCAGGATGCTGGAGCCCCAACCACTAGTCGGCATATGTGTTCTATATCATCTGCTGTACATATCACAGTACAGTACAATGTGCAATATCAATTAAGTGGTGGGGGTATGGCTAACATATTCTACTACATAAGGAACATAACTCTTAGCAGCAGATGAAAAGCTCATATATCTCTCTCTCCCTCATTTCCTATCTATCTATATATCCCGCTATCTATCTATCTCCCTCTCTATCTATCTCTTTCTCCCTATCTATATCCCTCTCTTTCTCTATAGGCTATCTATCTTTATCTCTCTCCCTCTCTTTCTTCCTTTCTATCTCTCTCCCTCTCTATCTCGCTCTCTCTTTCTCTCCATCTATCTTCCTCTCCCTCTCTTCCTTCATATCTGTATCTGTCCCAAGAGCCCTGCAGCAGCTAAATACCAGCAGCTACCCACCAGCCCTGAAACAGCTAGCTACCAGCATCTACTCCAGCCCTGCAGCAGCTAGCTACCAGCATCTACCCACCAGCCCTGCAGCAGCTAGCTGCCAGCAGCTAGCCCCAGTCCTGCAGCAGCTAGCTACCAGCAGCTACCCTCCAACCCTGTAGCAGCTAGCTACCAGCAACTACCTACCAGCCCTGCATCAGCTAGCTACTAGCAGCTACCCACCAGCCCTGCAGCAGCTAGCTACCAACAGCTACCCACTGAAGAAATGAGTGAACGAACATCTCTGCAGCAGGCGAGTGAGGGAATGAGAACTAAGATGGCCGCTCAGCAATAACAGCGCAGATCAAGGCATGTCCGGTTGGGTGCTGGTAAGACGCTGCCCCCTAGTGGCCGGCGATAAACTCTTCACCCACCATCACTGGTCTGTTCAAACCCTGGTGAGGCCTGCACTACCATACTCCTGGTGTGACCTACACTGCACCCTGGATCATGTTCAACTGCTACCAGCAGCTACCCACCAGCCCTGCAGCAGCTAGCTAGCTACCAGCAGCTACCCACCAGCCCTGCAGCAGCTTGCTACCAGCAGCTACCCGAGGGAACATGTGTCTGGCCTGTTAGTCTCCTGCCTGCCTGCCTGCCTGCTTACTACCAGTCTGGGTCAGCCTTCCTGGGACTGCTTCACTGCCTCGGTCCTGTGGACTGCAAGGTAGGGCACTATGCCTACCTCACCTCCCAGATGCGATGGATGCCTCCGCCTGACCCAGAAAGTGTCCATGCTGGAAGGGAGAATATCCATGCTCTACAGTATCAAGGAAGATGAGCACCTCTTGGACTCCTTGTTTGAGGCATCAAAAATCTGTCGACATGACCTGAGTGACTCAATCATCCCTGAGAAACCAGCCCCTGAGGAACCAGCCCCACGAGACGCAGATCCGACCCCCTCAGCTCCACCCCCTGCAGGTGCAGATACATCTGACCCAGAGGTTTTTCTGGGTCGTGTAGCTGGTACCTCAGTTATGGAGGAGTTGGGTAAGACAGTACTGTACACACAGCCTGAAGAGCGATGGACCCGAGAGGGAGCTAAGTCCAAGCGGCCCCCCATAAGCTCCACCCCGGACCCGTGGTCTTTGGCTGGTCGGGGCCATCCCTGGGGAAACCGTATCCCCCATGTTCACCAGTCTGCCCCTCCGGTATTCACTGCCAATCCCTTCTCTGTCCTGGATGATGACTTCCCCTCGATCACCTCGGCCGTTATCCCAGTCCTCCAGTAAAAGTAGTGAGCGACGTCATCGGTTAAGATTAGCAGTTAAAAAACACTCTGGTCGTTCTCTCTCTCCCAAGTCAGCTGAGGTCTCCCAGACAGTTTTGCCACGACCATCCGGTCCCCCAAGGCCTGGCCTGGCCTCAAAACTGTCCCCGTCTCCACCAGTGACAATCATAATGGACGCTGTAAGACGTCATTGGCAGATTACGCATGGCGGAGAATGACGTGGTAACACGTCATTGGCGGGAGATGGGTTAAATGGCATGCTTTGAAGCAACCTATGTATAGATGTAGCACTGTCTATCTGTAATACAATTTTCAATCAATCAATCAATCATTCCAATAACAACCGCTAACTTCACTGTTAGATGGCATGTTTTGAAGCAACCTATGTATAGATGTAGCACTGTCTATCTTTAATAACATTTTCAATCAATCAATCATTCCAATAACAACCGCTAACTTCACTGTTAGATGGCATGCTTTGAAGCAACCTATGTATAGATGTAGCACTGTCTATCTGTAATAAAATGTTCAATCAATCAATCAATCAATCCAATAGCAACCGCTAACTTCACTGTTAGATGGCATGCTTTGAAACACTGCACCTCCCAGCTGCTTCTAGACACGGAGGCATTTTTTTATTTTTGTACCTACTTTTTCTGCGGATGGTTTTGTGAATAAATCTCCATTATGCTTCAATTAATGTGAGTTTATTGTATATTGTATTTATGTATTGCATAGCAATAAGGTTGGATGAATTCGGCAATTGTATAAAAGACATTACACCACTTGTAGTTGTGTGTTATAAGAATTAGAGTATGCCTAGGGGGGTCTAACGACCCTCGGCTGCGCCTCGGGCCTAACAACCACCCCTAGGCATGCTCTAATTCTTATAACACACTCCTGCACGTGATGTAATGCTTAATTATTGATTACACAAAGGACTTGTAGAAAGCCTGCAGGATTGATGGTGGGACCTGAAGCTTCCTCATCTTCCTGAGGAAGAACAGTCGCTGTTGGCACTTGCGGATTGCAGAGTGGATATTCTCTGCGTTGGTCTTGAAGGTGAGCTTGTGGTCGATGGTGGTGGCAAGGTATTTGTACTCCTCTGTGACAGTGTCTGTGTCCGACAGCCTGTTGCGTCATGTGTAATGAACGGATCTTGGATCCAGTAAAATAGTCAAATTGAAATTTTTTCCGAAATTGTTCAATGAGCCCTTCTATGTGGCTACAGATGATGGGCTTCAAATAATTCTCCAAGAAAAACACCAAGCAGAGTAAATACCCCAAAATTGCAGCTGATTATCGTGGAGTGGCACAAACAGAGTTTCTTAATCCAGCTCTCCATTTGAGCTGTGAGTCCAAACAGGTGAGTGAGTCCAAACCTTGTAGTCCCAGATTCAACACATTAAGTCATCAAAGATGTTGGCTAGATACAAATAATAATAATAATAATAATAATAATAATAATAATAATAATAATAATAATAATAATAATAATAATAATAATAATAATAATAATAATAATAATAATAATAATAATAATAATAATAATAATAAATTAAGCATGTAGTCCTTTTCCGTTGACTGTTGCAGTTTTCAGCACAGTTTTCTCTGCTCCAAAATAGTTTTTTCTTTCTGAAATTCATCATGTCTAGTTCCCAAGTGCCGCTGTAATTTACTTGTCTTTTACTCCGTTTTGTTTTAGTAGTGCTGGTGTCGCTACTAGATTCCGCCTTTCTTTTGGCAGCATTTGGAAAACACGGCCAAATCCATTGCGAGTGTCCAGGTTACAATACCTGTCCTAAATTAATCAAATCAGCTTTATGATTGGCCTGGAAAGTCCCCCCCACCCACCCCTGGAAGTGCTTTAGTTAAGAGACAGTGCCGATTACTAATATCTGAGTACACATTGACTCACAAAAGATCAGACGTGGCCTCCGCGATTACATGCGCAGGATGTAGTGAGATGTGTATTGGAATACTGTGTGTCGGCCTCCGTTGATGAAGGGGCTCGTAGTTTTTTTTGTTTTTGTTGCCAATGCGAGACCCCACTGTCACCTACCAGCGACCCCACTTTGGGTCGCGACCCGTAGTTTGAGAACCGCTGTGTTACACCATGGGTGATTTAATGTGTAAAAAGTGTAGCTCAGTTCCGCATTTTGACATAGCAGGAGCTGTTAAATGAATAATGTTCTTGTGGTTGCTTTCAGCTGCTTTCAGCAATATTCAGCTGTTCAGTGAGGCTGCTGACAGTCACACATTAGGCTAGGCACGGTTTAAGATCAAGATGTGGACGCATGTTACTGTATACGTCAGATATCCTTCCGATTTATGTTAGCAGCAGTAGGCTACAGTACTTCTTCATGATATGACCCAAAACTGTCAATAGTACAGTATATCTGTTTGCATAATCTCATGCATGCAAGAAATGCACAAGGCCTTTACAGTAATAGTACATACAGTATATCTGTATTTGTTGTTTTCAGCTTGGTATTTGATGTGCCTTGCAAACAATGGTGCTTATTTTTCTGTTAAACCAAACAGCAGCCTTTCTCATCTAATCCCACACAAGAACTTATATGAGACATTTTCCAATGAAGACAAATCTCTGGTGTCTTTACATTTCGCATTATATAGATGAACAGGCACATATGGGACTCCTTAAAATTAAGTAGTACCAAATGCACCCCCCCCCCCCCCCCCACACACACACACACACACATATACACACACACACCATGCATCCCACTTTTTTCTTATTTAAAACAATGGGGTAGTGTTGAGCTGGCTGGTTCTGCAGACCTAAGATTTTATCTGGATGGATAGCAGCTGGGTGAAGGCAGCAATAGGTCACAAACACACATCTCCACATGGGCAACTGACATAACGTCTTCTCTCTGTCCAGTGACTTTCATAGGTTTCATTCCACAGGGGGATGGCTCTCCAGGACTTAATGGATCCCGAGACCATCTCTTCTGACACAGGCTCAGTATCAAGTTTCATGCAACCTTCGATGATAGATGGATCCATCTTAATGCATTTGCCCTCGTACTACATGGATGTGATTCAACTCAGCAGTCCGTCTTACAGTAGAACTCAAAGAGCTATAGTTTCCAGATGTAATTCATTCGCCCCCCCCCCCCTTCCCTCCCTCGGTTCCTTTAACTGGAAGCAGAAGCTGTACATTAGAGGGTTGATAGTGTAAAGGAGGGCAGGACTACTGGGTTACATAAGCCTACAGAAGCCTGGAGGGCTTCTCCCAGGTACAGAGAGCAGATCTGGGCCCCCCTCAAAGCACAGCACCCGCTAGAACGACTCACAGAACGACCCACAATGGACCGACCAGGACTATGGCTATGCCTTTTTGCTGAGTCAGTCTCTTGGATTGGACAGTATAATCCATCCCAGGTGCTGTGCGTCATCTACATTGTAAAGAGGACCTATTTTTCCCTCCTTGTGGTTGTTAGTTGGTTATGGAATCAAAGAGACATTAAGACAGTGGTTTCCATTTGGGAGGAAATGGTCCTTTAGTCAAGGTTTTTAGTCAAGTTGTCTGTTTGAAAGAAAGCTTCCGGAACACTGTGCTTGAAGAGGAGGTATCGGGTGTGAGGTGAGGGAAGGATGGAAGGAAAAGAGGTTAAGATGGATGGGTGGATGGATGGATGGACGGATGGATGGATGGGTGTATAAATAAACATAAGGAACGATGAGCACTAGGGGTGTAACTGTACGCAAAAACCACGGTACGGTACGGGTTTTCGGTACAGTGAGGGTAAGTTTAAGTTTATTTATTTGGCTTTCCATGTTCCACTCAGGGGTGATGCAGTAACTGTTAAGTAGGGCTGTCAATGAATATTCTTTTTTTGTGTTTTATTTTTTTATAATTTTTTAAACAAACATAAACAAACATGACAACACACGATACGATATACAAGCATTATTAACAGTGCACATCCAATGAAATCACCATATAGTTAAATGTCTTATACAGGATATACCCCCAATACCTGCTATCTAATACCCTACACACATATGCTCTAGCTCGTACCCCCCCCCCCTCCCGGACCCCCCATTGGATAATCCATCCATTATCCCTCGCTCCTAACCAGACACTACCATTATATGCTAGCTTTTATTTTCTCCACCACTTCTAACCACATTGTCATTTTGGATTCATTGAGACCCAAAATTCTTGCTGTAGATATTTCTTGATAAATCACATCGAGATATGTAATAATCCAGACCTTTCGGCAAATTTTTTCCGGTTGGAACCATCGTGATGCTATCAGCTTTTTAGCCACTGTGATACCCGATAAAACCAATCTCTTTAGCTGTGGATGTACTGCATACTCAAAAACATCATTCAGCAGTAATACAGAGGGGTGTACAGGTATATTCAGAGTTAAGAGATTTGATAATTGCTGGGTCACCTCTTTCCAGAATATCTTAACTGGTGGGCAGTCCCAGTACATGTGCATAAATGTCCCCTCGTCCCCATTTGTACATAAGGAGCATTTGGAGTCTTGTTTAAGACCCATTTTTTTCAGTCTTATAGGAGTCAAGTATGTCCTGTGAATATAGTTAAGATTTATTTGTTGATGGTCCGGGTTCCTTGATGTAAATCGAACATTTGCCCAGGCTTCTTGCCAATCAAAATCGCTTTCCAGGTCTGGTATATCCCTCCTCCAGACGGAGTCTAGGTGGAGGGTTTCATACAAGGATGTTAGTAATTGATGATAAAAATCTGAAACAAAACCTCTCAATGTCTCTCTTTCATAGAAGAATTTGTGGTATCTGTGGTGTTCAATTGGTATCTTTAATGGAACACCGTGAGACTTCAAACATAACAATAACTGTGTGTAAAAAAATATTGTGGACTCGGTGAGATTAAAAACCCTGTTTGTTAAAAACATCACCTAATGAGTGTATGCCTTGCTTTTCCCATATAGGGAATCTTATAGGTCGTTTTCCAATCAAGAGTGCATTGTTATTGAATAAGGGAGTATGATTATGCCATTTATGTGGATTAGAATGTTTTTTTTGTGTTTCACGCCATATCCGGATCGCATGAGTAATTATGGGGCCAACTTTCCGTTCGCATTGCTTAATTGATCATTTAGTGTATGCTATGTCCTTCAGTCTATGTGGGGCTACTATATTTTCTTCAAATTTTCTCCAGGATACTAATGCTTGGGGATCAAACCATGTTGTCAATGGTCTTAAAGTGTACGCCTTAAAATAGTGGAAAAAATCTGGAAATGCCATACCACCATCTGCTTTGTTTCTCTGTGCGGTGGATCTTTTTATACGTGGTGGTTTGTTATTCCAAATAAATTTGTATGTGGAGGAGTGTAATTTTTTGGAGGGGGTAACGGTAATTTTTTGGAGGGGGTAACGGTAGCATTGAGCTGAAGAAGTTGATTCTAGGTAGTACGTCCATCTTAACTATTGATATCCGTGCCTGTACTGAGTTTTTAAGTTTTTACCACCTATCAAGGTCGTCTTTGATTTAGTTTTGGATTTTTATGTAATTGTGCTTCACCATTTGTCTTATGGTGGGGAATATTTCCACTCCCAAGCATCTAAAGTGTTTTACCATAGGTATCTCTACTGGGAGGGTTATATATTTTTTTGCAGGGGCGTTAAGTGGAAGGAAAGCCGACTTCGGCCAATTTATCTTAAATCCCGATAAATCTCCAAAGTCCTCAATCAACTCGAGCAGATGAGGCAATGTGGTGTTGGGGTTTTGCATGAACAGTATTACGTTGTCCGCATATAAACTGATTTTATGTTGTGTGCCCTTGATTACGATTGGTTCTATGGATTGGGATTGTCTTATATATTGTGCTAAAGGCTCTAATGATAGAGCAAATAGTCCGGGACTAAGAGGGCAACCCTGTCTAGCTGAGCGTGATACCGGAAAGATTCCGGAGGTGATTATACCTGTTGTAATCAAGGCCGATGGGGACCTTTGTATACTACTTTAATCATATCAATGAAACCTTTACCTAACCCCATCCTTTCTAATACTGCCCATAGATACGACCATTCCAGCCTGTCAAAAGCTTTCATTGCATCCAAGGACAGCATCGCCTTAGGTATGGTGTCGTCCTTGTCAGCATCTAGTACGTGCAGTATTCGTCTTATGTTATCAGTGATCAAGCGGCCTCTTATGAAGCCAGTTTGGTCCGGATGAACTAAAGACGTCATATGCTTTTGTAATCTGATGGCTAATACCTTAGAGTACAGTTTGATATCGGTTCCGAGTAGGCTTAAGGGTCTATAACTACCGCACTCGGTGGGGTCTTTGTTTTTTTTAAGGAGGACTGTTATGAGTGCAATATTGTCGTTCTTATGGAAGTTCCCCTCCTTGACTGAGTATAAAATCATATTTAGTAATAAGGGTCCAATTATGTCCAAACAAGAGAGGTACATTTCTGGTGGGATACCGTCTCTTCCAGGAGCCTTACCACTTTGCATTTCGGATATGGCCTTCTTGAGTTCCTCTAGTGTGATCGGTGTTTCTAACTGTTTAGCGTCATCCTCTGAAAGTTTAGGGAGATTAATTTGATTAAGATATGTGTCCATTTTGTTTTGATCGAAGGTCGTTTCTGATTTATACAAGTTGGAGTAGAATTCTTTGAATGTCGCGTTTATTTCTTCAGGGTCTGTAACAAGTACTTGTTGTGCTCTAATGGTAGTTATATCTGCAAATTTTGCATTAACTCTTAATCGCATATGTTACAAAGGGTCAGATTAAACCGAATATATATATTTATTACTTGAGATACCTTGTATAATATTTGTATATCGTTTGATATCCCTTGTATATTCTTTGTATATATACACGGAATATCCCTTTACCTAGGTACAAGCCAGACCATAATATTCGTTCTCCTATTGGACAGCGACCCCTAGGCGCCAACGGCCATACCCCCAATGGCAAGTTCAAAGCCACCGCCAAGGCATGTCTCAACATGTCCAGGTTTGCGCAGTAATACGAGACAGAACTGAGGTTGGCACTAGATTATTCACCTTACATATAAATACGTCGCAGGTGGATACAGCAGTGCTGAGTATCCAAAACGTTGAAGCCTTCACCACGATACAACGTGCCGTGAAGTGGGCCTCTTTGCCCCTGAATAGAGCCTTGAGAACCGCGTGCGAATAGATAGCTAAAGTGTCAGAGTTTAACGCCGTATCGTCGAGTTCGACTTATTCTATTGTGAAGTAATAGTCTATTATTTATAGTGTATCGTGCGGCTACCGTTCTCCGTGACCAGCATTACCACCGGTTCGTCGTACCGATAGCTAGTGCACTTATCTAGGCTGGGCGGCCTAAACTCGCACCACCACCCGAGGAGTCCTAGACGGAGAACCGTTGGATATGTACACCGGAGAACCTACACCGGCGAATGCAGAGCCTTTTCCGGCTGGATTATATTGCTTTGGTACTGTGGCTGCTGGAGCAGAGAACCGTCTACCCCACTGCTGTGTGGGATCTACCCCTGTGAGGAGCACCCTCGAGCCCGCCTCTAGGACCACAGAGGCTGGCTAGCTTTCATCCATGCTGTCGTGCATACTGGAGTATAGCTGTTGCTTTGTCTGCGGACCAAGGGAGTACTGCACTGGCTCCTGTATCTGGAGCCTCGTTATTCCGCGTTGATCCAGACTTTGCTCCCGAACATTCCTCTACCCTGCCGGCTTACAACCGGAGGGAACCCCCTAGTGTCTCCAGCTGACTACGAGTGTGCCTTACTATGCTACAGGTGGCGTCAGTTATACCCATCTTACTATTCTCATGGACTTACGCTCTTGACCTACTTTAAGTGTTCTTCGCCTTACAAGCGCAACTATAATTCTCAATCTGTAACCTACCGTTGCTGCTCTAATAATAAATACCTCTAACTAGAACTTTCTTTGTAATTGCCGTATTCTTGTGTGGGTGTTCACCAGATATACCATGTACTGTATGGCCAGTAATTAAAGTACATAACTAAGTAGTGGTTTAATGATACCATACTCTCAATACAGTCAGGGAATTGTACCCCTCAGTTACAATTGGTCCTTCGAGCCGGAGGAATATCAGTGTAATATCTAAATATAATATTGATATTAACCATGGCCAGCGGTGAACACTCCCCAAGCGGCTCTCCTAAGCTAGAACGCCCGCAGCGCAGACGTCAGCCACCTCCTTACCTAGAGGACTACGCTGTCAGTCTAATACCTAGCTTTATACAGACGTTAAATGCGGAAAAAGCGGATAGTAAAAGCATGTCAAATCCTACCGACCAGGCGACCTTGCCAGTAGAGACCCTAGTGGGTTCTAACGTAACTGACCAAGCTCACGGGGGGGACCAGGGGGGACATGACATGACTATACCCCCAGACAACGTCAACGGGACGGTCCCCGGAGAGCTCCAGGATAAAGAAAGCGCTCCAGGGACAGAACCCGACCCACTACCAGAAGAGAAGCGCGCCCAGGAGATAGACCTCGGGGCGCGCCAAGAGAACAGATCTCCAACGAGCACTGTCAGAAGCCGATCACCTCCATCAGTGTCTTCCCCCAGCGAAGCGGACAAGATGCTGGCACAGGCATTCATCGCCACCCTGGCAGCCTCCACTGAACGCGATCCACTCCAAGCACAGACGCTTAGTGAGCGCGAACATTCTTCCATGGAACAGGAGCGCCTCCGGGCGCAACAACTAAGTGAGCGCAAACACTCTACCATGGAAAGAGAACGCCTGCAGGCTCAACAACTGAGTGAGCGCGAACAATCTGCAGACCAACGAGAGCGCCTTCACGCGCAACTCCAAGCGCAAGCCCTTAGTGAACGCCCAGCGAGAGCGCTTCCAGGCGCAGCAAAGGAGTGAGGACGACCGCATACGCCTGGAGACCAGACGCCTCAAGACGGAAGAGAATATTGAAAGAGACCGCGCCGATGCACAGCGCGCCGCCGCCGATGCACAGCGCGATGCCGCCAATGCACAGCGCGACGCAGCCCAAGCCCAGCGCGACATCGCTCACATCAAGCGCGAAGCAGAGCGCGACCGGCTACAGGCGCAGATAATGGAGCAATTGGTTGACAGGGCGACACCCCCTCTCTCCGCACGGAGCTCCAGGGCATCATCACGACAAGGGTCTCGGGCACCTTCCCCTACCCGACCAAGTGACCCGGAGCCCGGCCAACAGAAGGATCCTATCCACGTCTCCGAACCCCCTCCCCGACCGGTCCATACGAGACCCAGCAACCGGGAAGAACCGGCCTATGCCGCCGAGAGACTGAATAGAAGACTTCAAGACCTAGAAGACCTAGCAGAGGAAGAGGAAGAGGAGGAAGGTCAAGCCCACCAGCAGCAACGTACTCCACAGGACCAGGAGGTCCAGTACAGCCCAGACTTCACCCCCGAGGCACTGCGCTACAAACCCCCGACTCAACTCAAGGGTGAGTTTGACGCACAGCCAGCACCGAGGAACAGCACCTGGGTACCCGGGCCTTGGTACCCACCAAGTACCAGCCCACGACAACACGTACGGGGAGACTCGCCCAGGAGGCCTCTCCCCCAACGCTCACCGATGTGCCAGCCATCCATGGCATCGCACCTTGGCACACCGACGTTCCCGGACTTTACGCACGAGGACAGAGCACAGTACACGGAATTACGGATGTGCTTAGAGACTATGATGTCCGACGTCCCTGATGAGTCGTACAAATATGCTATCCTCCTCAAGCATCTCAAGGTGCCCAGAGCGCATAATATAGCGCTGGCATATTCCAACTCAAGTACCCCATACTCCGCGGCTCTAGTAGCCCTCGACCAGCGTTATGGACGCATATGGGACTACGTGATACAAGAAATAATGAATATTGACCGTCTCCTCCCAGCCACAGACAATCGATCATTGGATGACCTCTCTATCAAGGTACAATCCCTGGTAGGGATGCTGGGGTCCCAAAAGGAAAAAGGGAGACACGAACTATATGCTAACTCTAATGTAGAACGAATATTAGAGAAGCTCCCTCCAGCCCGCCAAGAGCGCTTTAGGCGGCAGAGAGACCACCGTGATCCCGACGGTTCCGAGCCATCCCTCCTAGACCTGGCCGACTTCCTCGCGAGAGAAGTCAGCAGCCTACGACTGGATACGTTCGTGCGGAGTGGACCAAGCTCAAGAGATGGACCTCGGAGATCCAATGATAACCGCCGGTTGGTGACCGTTATGCACCAAGCCGAATCAGTACCGCGGCACAAGAACCACAACACCCCCTCGACGAAAGAGAAGTGGAAGATTGTATGCCAGTACTGCGAGAAAGAACATTGGCTGTCTCAATGTGAAACTTTCAAGAAGATGACCGCTGACGAGGTGAGTCAGTGGATCAAAGCCAACCGCCGCTGTTACCGCTGTGCGCGCAGCCATATGGCAGCTGAGTGCCGCCTAAAGAAGAAATGCAGCAGGTGTGACAGCGCCCACTTGGATGTCTTGCATGACAGCAACAGGAAGAAACTCGCACCCCCAAGCAGCACCAGAGTAAACGTCATGTATATCGACCCCGCCAGCAGCGGAAGCTCCCGAGTGCTCTTGAAAGTGGTCCGAGTGATATTAAGCTACGAGGACAAGGTCATGGACACTTACGCCGTCCTTGACGATGGGTCAGAAAAGACTCTCCTCCTCGCATCCGCTGCAGCCCGGCTGGGTCTGCGGGGGAGCGAAGAAACAATGACGATTCGTACTATAAGAGACCTGAAGACAATAAAGGGTGAAAACGTCTCCTTCACTATCGCAGCAAGCGGGCAGCCCGAGAGGCAGTATAGGATTACTAACACTTTCACCAGCCAAGACATAGGCCTGTCACAGTACACCTACCCCATCCCCAAGCTGATGGAAAAATACGTGCACCTACGTCAACTACCTATACCGCTCATCGACGGCGCCACCCCGACCCTGCTCATAGGATCCGACCACGCACACCTCATCGTCCCAATGGACCGGGTCCACATAGGGCCCAGAGGCTGTCCAGCAGCAGTCGAGACCCGCCTAGGATGGACACTACAAGGCCCCCTCTCCAGGTCTCCCAACCGACCAGCAGTCACTCGCTGCCTCCACTCCAGAATGACAGAAGAAGACACCACCCTCTTACAGCATGTCGAGAGGCTATGGACACTAGACACAATGCCCTTTAAGAACGAAAAGAAACACATTCGTTCAAAGGAAGACACTTATGCCATAGCCCTCCTCGAGCAGAGGACAAAGAGAGAAGAGGTCAATGGAGTGATGAGATACGCAACTCCACTCTTGAGGCGAGAGGGTATGCCCACCTTCCACGCCTCAAAAGAAGCGACGGAGCGATATCTACTGAACACCGAGCGGCGTCTAGCCAGAGACCCCACTCAAGCCACTGTGTACCGCACTGAGATTGACAAGCTAATCACAGCGGGACACATAAAGAAAATTGACATTCAAGAGGCCGATCAGACGACCGAATCATGGTACGTGCCCCACCACAAGGTCCACCACAACGGCAAGGATCGTATTGTGTTCAACTGCAGCTACCAGATCGGACTACAGAATCTGAATAAAGAACTCTTGCCCGGCCCAACACTCGGTCCCTCTCTACTAGGCGTGTTGCTACGTTTCCGCCAAAACAAGGTGGCCATCAGCGGCGACATCAAAGGGATGTTCCTGCAGGTGCGACTAGTGGAAGAGGACAAGCCCCTGCTGCGGTTCTTATGGAGAGAGAGGATCGGGGATGAGCAACCATCCATTTACCAATGGGAGGTCCTCCCTTTCGGAACCACATGCAGCCCATGCTGTGCTACGTTCGCACTGCAAAAACATGTCGCAGAGGACCCAGCAGCTGACGAGGAGGTCCGACAAAGTGTAGAGAGGAGTTTCTACGTGGACAACTGTCTACAAAGCGTCTCGACGCCAGAAGAGGCCGAGGCCCTCCTACTCAAGCTCCGCGCCTCCCTGATCAAAGGCGGCTTTGATCTCCGGCAGTGGGCCAGCAGCGACCCTCAAGTACTTCGCAGCCTCTCCCCAGAGAACAAGGCAGCAAGCAGCGAGACCTGGATGGCGACCATCCCAGGTGAAGCCCAAGAAATGACATTAGGACTAGTCTGGCGCTTCAAAACAGACTCGCTCCATTACAGACACACACCCCTGACCAAGGAGCAGGGAAGGTCGATTTCACTACCGACCACCAGACGGAGTGTATACAGAACACTCGCCAGACAATATGACCCGTTGGGATGTATCCTACCTTACACCACCAGGGCAAAAATTATTGTGCGAGAGCTGTGGGACAAGGACCAGGGCTGGGACGACCCCATACCCGACCACCTTGCTTCCACATGGAGAGAGTGGGAAAAGGAACTCAACTCGCTCCCAGGTGTCAACATACGCCGCAGTTACTTCCCACCCACAGTGCGGCTGGAGACGTGCCAGATGGACCTGCACGTCTTCAGCGACGCCTCAGAAGTAGCCTACGGCTCGGTGGCTTACTTGCGGGCCCGAGAGGAGGCCTTCATCCTGGCTCGCTCAAGGATAGCCCCCCGCAAGCAACAATCGATCCCGCGTCTAGAGCTCTGCGCAGCCCTAGTAGGAGCGCAACTCGCCACGTTAATCCAACGTGAACTCACCATCCCGGTGCAAAGAACAATCCTGTGGTCAGACTCCATGACCGTACTCACATGGATCCAGTCCGATTCGTGTAGATACAAGGTCTTCGTGGGAGTCAGAATCACAGAGATCCAAGACTTAACAGAATCAGCATGCTGGAGGTACGTGGACACAAAACAGAACCCAGCAGATGTCATCACACGGGGAATGTCCCTAGATGACCTCACACGTCACAATATCTACAGTGACGGTCCCGAGTTCCTCAATCTCCCGGAAGAAGAGTGGCCTAACCCCCACCCACGGGAGGCTAGTCAAGAGGAGGCAGAGATGAAGAAATCTATGTTCTGTGGGTTGACGCACACACCAGTCCCCACCGACCCTAACATAGACGACTGCCCCACCCTTGAGAGTGCGCAGTTAAAGACATTCCTGTGGCACCACCCTGAGGTTCCCTCCACTACTGACATTAATGCAGCTAATTACGAAGAAGCAGAACTCCTTCTGCTACAGCGAGCCCAAAGAGACTCGTTCCCCGACGAGCTAGACTGTCTGCAGGGATCAAAGCCAGTCCCGTCAGACAGCAGACTGCTCCACTTGGCCCCTGAGCGCGACGCCCATGATCTCATCAGAGTGGGTGGTCGTCTGAGAAGGGCCCCGGACTTAACGGACGACGTCAAGTTCCCTATAGTTCTCAACAGCCGACACAAGGTCACAGAGCTCATCATAAAGAAATACGACGAGGATGTGCACCACGCTGGGGCAGAGAGAGTCTTTGCTGAGATCAGACGTCGCTATTGGATACTGCAAGGAAGAGAAGCAGTACGACGCTTCCAGCGGACCTGTCTAGACTGTCGCAAGTGGCGAGCACAGCCCAGTATACCCAGGATGGCTGACCTGCCTCCCTGTCGCCTCCGACTTGGCGACAAGCCCTTTCACTCCACCGGTATGGACTGCTTCGGCCCGCTGTATGTGAAGAAAGGAAGAGGGACGGAGAAGAGGTGGGGTATTGTATTCAAATGCATGACCACCCGAGCGATACACATAGAACTCCTTCCAACCATGAGTACGGACTCATTCCTTATGGCCTTCCGGAGATTCACAGCGCGGAAAGGAAAACCGTCTATATTACTGTCTGATTACGGGACAAACTTCAAAGGCGGAGAAAGAGAGAAAGAGAGCTTCCAAGCTATGGGCCCAGAACTTAAGACCCACCTCGCTCCCTCTCAGATTGACTTCCAGTTTAACCCCCCGAACGCCCCTCACTTCGGAGGAACCTGGGAACGAGAAGTACGTTCAATAAAGACAGCCCTGTACGCCGTGCTTGGGGCCCAGACCGGGGCTGAAGAAGTCCTCACGACAGTCCTCACAGAGATCGAGGGAGTATTGAACTCAAAGCCCCTCGGTTACGTCTCAAGTGATGTAGCAGATGTCGACCCAGTCACCCCCAACACTCTCTTGATGGGGCGGCTGGACCCCGCGCTCCCACAGACGGTGTACAGACCTGAGGAAGCGAACGGCCGAAGAATGTGGAGGTACAGTCAAGTATTGGCTGACAAGTTTTGGAACAGTTTCCTCCTCCACTATCTACCGTCTCTACAGACCCGCCAGAAATGGGTAAAAGATAGAGACAACTTGACGGAGGGCACAGTCGTCATGATCATAGACCAGTCACTACCCCGAGCTATGTGGCCGGCCGGCCGCGTAAGCAAAGTGATCACTGGTGCCGACGGAAAGGTCAGAGCGGCAGAAGTTCTTGTCCAGGGACGGACATACACCCGACCCGTGGCGAGGCTGATAGAGTTGCCAAGGCTCCCTGACTCCCTTGATGACGACCATGACCCACTGACTTTGTGAATTGCCCTACTCCCCACAACGGACATTGAGTAGTGTGGGATAAAATCAATTTATTTATGTCCCTAGATACATGTATTCATGTCTTCCTATTCTGTGGCCAAACTGAGGTGTCACAATCTATTTGTTACCGGAAGGGTCAGTGCAGCTGTTGGTAAAAAGCCACACAGCCACAAGAACTGATGAGGTGACGGTTTTGGCTGACCACTGACAGGGAGCATTGTCAGGATCTAGAATAATGTATAATACCTATGAATCAATCCATTTATCAATTGTAAAAACCATAAGATATCTACAAATGTGTGTACCATTAAAATGTGTTATTATGATATGGTATTAAAACAGGCCTATGTGTCACCATGACCCCAGCTGTCTGAAACTACCAGGAGACAGATGTAATTCTAGACCCTTGTCATTTCAACTGTTTACCTTATATAGACATTGTTTACAGCCCTGAACCTTTCTTCATGCTAATTTGGAAGAACACCACCTCATTCGCTCAGAACACCAACCAGCTGACTATAAAATTACAATGTGATGGGGGCCGCGGGAGACTTCTGCTCTGCCTTCACCAAAGCTAAGTTGAACTCTCCACTCTCAGCTGTTTGTGTAAATACTCTGTAATATTGAATATTCACTCTGTAATAAATATTTGATTGCTAACACCCTCTCCTCATCTTTCAAGGTCAATAAAAGAATATGCCTTATCAGAAGTGGACAAGACGGTTAATCTGTCTCTGCTTATCTAATTAGGTGCGGACTAATTAGGAGGCGGCTGTTACAAAGGGTCAGATTAAACCGAATATATATATTTATTACTTGAGATACCTTGTATAATATTTGTATATCGTTTGATATCCCTTGTATATTCTTTGTATATATACACGGAATATCCCTTTACCTAGGTACAAGCCAGACCATAATATTCGTTCTCCTATTGGACAGCGACCCCTAGGCGCCAACGGCCATACCCCCAATGGCAAGTTCAAAGCCACCGCCAAGGCATGTCTCAATATGTCCAGGTTTGCGCAGTAATACGAGACAGAACTGAGGTTGGCACTAGATTATTCACCTTACGTATAAATACGTCGCAGGTGGATACAGCAGTGCTGAGTATCCAAAACGTTGAAGCCTTCACCACGATACAACGTGCCGTGAAGTGGGCCTCTTTGCCCCTGAATAGAGCCTTGAGAACCGCGTGCGAATAGATAGCTAAAGTGTCAGAGTTTAACGCCGTATCGTCGAGTTCGACTTATTCTATTGTGAAGTAATAGTCTATTATTTATAGTGTATCGTGCAGCTACCGTTCTCCGTGACCAGCATTACCACCGGTTCGTCGTACCGATAGCTAGTGCACTTATCTAGGCTGGGCGGCCTAAACTCGTGCCACCACCCGAGGAGTCCTAGACGGAGAACCGTTGGATATGTACACCGGAGAACCTACACCGGCGAATGCAGAGCCTTTTCCGGCTGGATTATATTGCTTTGGTACTGTGGCTGCTGGAGCAGAGAACCGTCTACCCCACTGCTGTGTGGGATCTACCCCTGTGAGGAGCACCCTCGAGCCCGCCTCTAGGACCACAGAGGCTGGCTAGCTTTCATCCATGCTGTCGTGCATAGTGGAGTATAGCTGTTGCTTTGTCTGCGGACCAAGGGAGTACTGCACTGGCTCCTGTATCTGGAGCCTCGTTATTCCACGTTGATCCAGACTTTGCTCCCGAACATTCCTCTACCCTGCCGGCTTACAACCGGAGGGAACCCCCTAGTGTCTCCAGCTGACTACGAGTGTGCCTTATGTAATTACTATGCTACAGGTGGCGTCAGTTATACCCATCTTACTATTCTCATGGACTTACGCTCTTGACCTACTTTAAGTGTTCTTCGCCTTACAAGCGCAACTATAATTCTCAATCTGTAACCTACCATTGCTGCTCTAATAATAAATACCTCTAACTAGAACTTTCTTTGTCATTGCCGTATTCTTGTGTGGGTGTTCACCAGATATACCATGTACTGTATGGCCAGTAATTAAAGTACATAACTAAGTAGTGGTTTAATGATACCATACTCTCAATACAGTCAGGGAATTGTACCCCTCAGTTACAGCATAGCTAATAGGTGACTTGGTTTAAAACCTTGAGATTACTGTTGTTGTCTTGTGCTACGTATTTGTATTTCCGATTGTTGTCTGTATATGGCATTAATCTCTTTTTTTAGTACATTAACTTGATTTTCCAGTCGAATCGAGTTGTTGTATTGTAAAGAATTAAATAACGTTGAGTAAAGTGTTTCCAGTTCAGCCAGTTTTGAGCATCGATTCTTGCGCATTTTGGAGGAAAAGCTATCAGTGAAATCCTTGATCATTCCCTTTACCGATATCCATAATATTCTGGGGTCCTGCACCGAGTTTGCATTCCTCCGTAGGAATACTGTAAGAGCTTCTTTGAGTTGTGTAATGAATTCCTTGTTATTAAGCAGCATCGAGTTAAATCGCCATCTTGGGGCTCGGGAAGATAGTATACCAAATGTTCCTTTTCGGAGTAAATAACAGTGATCTGATAATGCATTGGGTATCATTTCCACGTCATATTTATCAAATAGTCTCGGGGATGCAAAAACATAATCTATTCTGGATAGTGTGTTATGTCTCGCAGATCGACAAGAGTACTTCCTGGTCGTGGGGTTAAGTGATCGCCATAAGTAATTTACACCTGTAATCTTCGACCAATCCTTTAATGCATTAGATGATTTTTTTTGTTCGTTGGAAAAGGAGGGGTAAGATTTGTCCATCCTTGGATTCCAAATGGCATTAAAATCCGCACCAATTATAAATGAGTAATCGGGAAGGTCTAACATTGCTTTGGTAAGTGTAGTGAAGAAACCAACTTCGTACAAATTTGGGGCGTATACCGCTACCAACGCTATTTTCCTGTTCTTGTGTACAATCTTAGCTATAGTTATCCGACCATCTGCATCAGACCATACTCCCTTCAATTCAATATTCAACTTCCGTCTAACGACTATGGCTACTCCCCGAGTTCTCGTTCCAAAGGAAGAGTGACTAATGTTATGATATGTGTTGTCCGCTAACGTATCTATGTCTTTCTCTAAAATGTGCGTTTCGCTTAGCAGAGCCACGTCCACCTGTTCTTTTTTCATCAGTGTGAGCACGCTTTTGCGTTTGTGTTGATTATTTATTCCCCCAGTGTTCCAGATCATTATATTCATACTAGCCATAATCTATACATGTTGTTGTGTAGTTGTTGGTAATGCTTCTGGAGTGCGAAGCAACAATAGATATACATCCAACTATTGAGGTCCCGTTGAGAGCCGAGCTTAAAAACATACACATATACAAATAAAAATCCCCTAATCCCCCCTCCCACCGAGAATCGTACAGGACTGTGTTCCATAGACACATCCTACGCGTATGACTCCCTCCCTTAAGCCACCGGGTTGCCCAAAATGAGCTTTGTAACCCTAATCTTCCTATGCTAATTGCCATAGGATCTAAAACTTTCATTCTAATTCAATAGAATGTTGCTTTTTGGTCTTGCGCCTTCCCATTAACACTTTAACCGCCGCGGACGAGTTTACACGTCATTCGGAGCCATGCTCATTCTGCAGAAGACGCCGTAACTCGTCTTTGATGTCAATATTTAAAAAATCTGTCATCGAAATCATATTTCCTTTCTGGAGCCCTGAGATATACGGGTGAGCTCCACTCAACTGTCTAACGGTTCGAGAGCGCCATCTGGTGGCCGATCGGCAGATCGGCCAAGAGGGAGGGGCGCGCCAAACAGGAAGTGCCCATCCATATGTGCTCCGGGCACTCGCGATCGGTAGCCGGACTCCATCTCAACACACTGGATGATCAATCGCTCGCCCTAACTCAATAAACAACGTTATTTGGACGTATATAGTATTATACAACCTGGAAATGGTTCATCAGGATCAACATCCCATAATCGAAAACGGTCTACTCCACGCTGATCGTCCAACAGCGCGAGGAACATACGGTAAGATTCAGCGTTATTTTCTAACCTATTCCATATAAACTGCTATGATGAACATATGACCCACTCTGGATGAATCATCTAACGCTGCCCACGGAATTATAAACGATCCCCCGCCCATCCGGTCATCATCAGATCATACGTAGATCATTCTAGAAGTAGGTCCAGTTGAAATTTTCCATCTCGCGCCGATCGCTACCAAACTGTATTTCATCATCAATATAATGCATTTAGGGCTATAAATCACGTTCTGAAGAAAGCTGCAGAAAACGATAAAAACATACTTATACTTTAGACCATATTTTAGTATGAATATGTGAATGAAAAAGTTTAACGTTGCTACACCCTGAACAATACATATAGGACATTGAATGGGCCATAATAATGGCAATGTAGCAATAGAATTTAAAAAGTTATAGCCCTGCAAAGAAGGGGAACTTCTCCATAGACAAATAGAGCTGGCGAGGGATGGTAAATTATGAATTTAACCCATGGCGATCAAAGTGCTAATGTAATAACAATAGTGTGAAAAATGAAAAATATACCTTCATTGATATATTCATTTGAACCTTCTACTAACTTATGTTGGAACCATCAGAAAGAGGAAAAGAGTGGAGAAAAATATTAACACCACCACAAAAAAAATAAAAAATAGAAATAAAAAGAAAATAAAAAAAAGAGTGAGACTTAAAATAAAACTCATCAAAGAAAAAAGAAAATGAAATAAAAATGAATAAAGAGAAAAACAGAGACTTTTAGAGCTACATTATGCAAATCACTAAATCAATGGAGTAATTATTAAAAATATTAGAATAACCTTGTCATGCTTGTACCTTTAGATGTGGCTGATGTTTTTTTAAAGCCTTATTGAACTTACGTCATTGGATCATATGCTTACGTTATAGGAGTGTATTTATATTCTAGAAGGTTGTAGAATACTCTTGTGAATTCGTAAACACTGCTTTTATGTTCCAGAATGATCTTCCTACCCATGAGTCATGACCTAATAGTATTTTCCGGAATATACCATTGTGCCCCTGAGCAGTCGGGAGAGGATTCCAGAATGTTCCAGAATTTTCCCAATGTCAATATTGGATTATTGTCTCCTCAGAGACCAGAAGTCTATAAATATAATGTCTTACGAACCGTATTAAACACCTTGTGCCTTGGTGTTGCCAGCATGCATATCATCTGTTGCTTTTGTTGAGCCGTGGTAAAGTCATTCTAATAAGAGTACTCAAATACAAAGAGGAAAAAAATTGAGAAAAAGAGAAAGATGAGTAAGCTTATCTGATTCGAGCCTATGTTGCGTCCGGCCCCGGGGGACCAGATCCATGTTGCTTCATGTAATCCTTGGCGTCTTTAGGCGTGCGTAATCCGTGCCTAATACCGTCTTTCCCCAGGATCGATAGTAGTGCCGGGTATTTAAGGCTTGGTTTAAGACCTCTCGTACAATCTCTGCATCACATCCTTGTAGGGGACACGCTGAGCGATGGCCTCCTTGCATAGATCTTCGTAGATAGATATTGAATTATCACCATATTTCAGTTTCCCCCTTTGATTGCGCGCCCCTCTGATGATGGCGTCTCTTATTACTGTCTTGCGCAGAGTAGCAATGATAACCCTCGGACCGTTGCCTCTTTGGTCTCGTGTACCGACTCTGTAACATTGGTCCACTATCGGCGCTGTGGGTAGGGTGTGGTTACCTAGGATCTCTGCTAACACAGTTGGAAAACTGTCGTCTGTGCAATTGACTGATTCATCCAGTCCCACAATACGGATATTATTTCGCCTGTAGTAACGTTGGATCTCGAGCCGCCTCTCCATTGCTTCTTCTTCGATGTCTTGTATTTTCTTCCGAAACGCTTCTTCCACCTTTTCTATCTCCTTCGTTAACTCTGTAAATCCAACGTTAACGGTCTTCTCGTTCTTTTGGACCACCAGTGTAATTCCTATCACCGTTTTCTCCACAGCAGTGATTCGCTCGGCCTGTACAGCGGCCGCTTTTATAACCTCTTCAAATTTAGCATCAATGTGTGCTTTGAATTCATCTTTGAGTTCATTGATGTGTAATTTGAAAGCGACCATCTGATCCTTCCCTACTTGTATCTGATCTTTTATCAGGTTAGTCAGAGAATTGAAGTCGGGTTGTATGATTTCACTGCTTGTATCAGTTGACGTTGTAGGTGCGTTTGGGTACACGGTGGGTTTGATGTACATTTTCTTCTCCAATTCCTCTGCTTTATCTCTAACAGTGTTTTTCCCCGCCGTTACCGCTATGTTGTCGTCTGCTGTCACCCTCTCTGGGCCTGTCGTCGTTGGTCCCGGTGTATTCACCACTATTGTCTCCCCGATGGAGCCAGTCAACAACGGTATTGTTAGACTGGCGACAGCTGTGTCCTTTGAACGTGTCAAAACCTGCGCCGTTGGAATATCGGCTCCGGGTCTCTTTCCACTCTTTTTCTTATCCTTAGAATCCATGTTGAATCTTTATGTCTTTTGATTTAGTTAGTAGAAGGTCTTATTTAATATATACGATGCGGTTTAATCTCATTAGTGTTGTTAAAATAAGGTGTGGTTAAAAGAAATTAACGTTGACGGGAGCGGAGCAATAACAAAACGCGCTCGCTACATACTGCTGTCAAACCGTGTCAATGAATATTCTATATTCAAATAAATAATTGACTTGCTAAATTTTTTTTATATATATATATATATATATATTAGATTGTGGGCATGGGCCTGAATGTGCTGCATGACGGATGGGAGACACGCAACGTCATTGAACTGAATACAACAACAACCGCGACCACCATCCCTCAGGGTAAAACGTTATTGAATAGAGAAAGAAGTGTCATGCAGGTCCCTAATGGTAAATACTATTTCCTGTTTCATGCCAAGGAAAATATATCAATTGTTTATCACACCTTGTTTGGAGGGGCGTTGCTGTGTATGAATGTCCATTCTATATGCCGCAAACTATCATTAATTTGATCTCCGAGAGACAGCCCCTTCCCAATCTAGCACCAAGTGAGAGTGTGTGTGTGTGTGTGTGTGTGTGTACTGTACAGTATGTGTGTGCGTGTGTGTGCATTCGCCACACTATGAGGCTATGCTAGATTACAGGTAATCTCTCAGTGTTGTGCGTGGGCTGAACAAACATCCGGCACTTTGCGCAAGTTATATTTTGGGAAGGCGTGAACAAAAAATTCAAAAAAAAGTTCTGCATGCGTGTTCCGTTGGTGGTTAACGTACCGTTGCATTTGTTTGGATACACAGCGCGTACTGAACCGAAGGTCCAGTACTGAAACGGTTCAGTACAGATACGTGTACCGTTACACCCCTAATGAGCACCCAAGGAGATTGAACCTGCCAGATTTGCAAGCAAGTTTCCAGTGAATGAAATTTGTGGAGCAGAGGGATGTCAAATTAGGGGTGACTTGTATAGAAGAGAGGTGTTGAGACGGTGAGAGTAAAGCATCAAGCGTGGCGTGGAGGTGGGGAACAAGAGAGGAGGGGGTTGAAACCAAGAGGGTGGGGGGGGGAGGTGGTGGAGAGGGGAACAGTTTGAGGGCAGAGAGCGTGCAATGTGACTGGCTGTCTCCCACGGAGTTAGACGTTCATGGAGTGGAATTCTGGACCACTACACTGAGGTTTCATTGTTTGAGCCCTGAGGGTGGGGGGGGGGGGGGGGGGGGGGGGGGGTTGAGGCCAGGGCCCTCTGAGGGTGGGGGTGTGGTGGTTGAGGCCAGGGCCGTGGGGGTGTGGTGGTTGAGGCCAGAGGGTGGGGGTGTGGTGGTTGAGGCCAGGGCCCTGGGGGTGTGGGGGTGGTGGTTGAGGCCAGGGCCCTGGGGGTGTGGTGGTTGAGGCCAGGGCCTAGGGTGCCCACCTGTCCCACGGATGTTTGTCCCGCGTCCCGCTACAACAGAACAATGTCCTGCATATCATGGTAAAAACAATAATAATAATAATTATTATTATTTGATTTTTTTTTAAAATGTTGTTCATTTAATGCCTCGCTCCAATTAAGTGTGTCAGTGTCACTCGAGTCAGAAGAAACACGAACCTCGAGTCTACCCCTGCGGGGCCAGCCGTGTATAGGTGTAACAGTGACAGCCAATGAAATGGGTGCATTTGTCACGCTGTCCAAGGTGCTGAACTGCCTGCTGCCTGTCGCCGACCCCTCTGCCGGTGAACACGCACCTCTACCCCCCAATTGCCATATTTACGCTGCGTCGACTTTAATAAACGGCACGGCTCAAATACTTGACATACCGGAAAGACAGTTGCGCTGTCTTTAAACTGCTAATAATACTCCATGACTCCGGCGAGACGCAGACCTTGCACCGGGGGATGATGATGAGCTGCCAAGGCGCCGCCAGCGAGGGACCGAAGCTGTCCAGAAAACCGTGAGAGAAGCTTGCCACCTCGCCCGCCACTAGCCCCCATCACTCACAGACACCGGGTCAGGTAGAGCCGGTATAGGCTACAGCAGGGCTATTCAACTAAATTGTTCAGGGGGCCACATTGTCAGAAACCCAAGGGGCCAGGGGCCGGACTGCCACGGCGCCTCCCCGTGCTATGAATATATGTACACTTGACACAACACGCAACCACATTTTCACAACTTTTATTTAACTACATTGCAAAAGTAGTATACTTTTCAAAAAAAGTGCTTCATTTATGTGCCACATCTGCAACATCTCCTGCAGAAAGTGCTTCATTTATGACTGTGCAACAACTGCAACATCTCCTCTTCAACATTTCAATATAAAAATAAAATAAAAAACAAACAAGTGCATGATGTGCATCTGAACATTCTAACATCAACACTTGAACAAAAAAACACATTTATAGTGCAGCTGAGCTTATGAAAAAGTGCTTCATGTCTGTGCAACAGCAAATCACAGCATCTTATTAGCACTTATTGTCTTCTTGAAAAAATTCAAATTGTAAACCCAGATTTGTTTTGGCAGTCTGAGAGTTGTATGTTGAGTTGTTTTTTTGTGGAGGACATCTTCGGTTTTGCAGGATTTTTGGAGAAGGCATGGCACCTGAGACAAAACACACTGTATCCTATAATTGTATTTGAATTCACCTTGTTTTTCTGTTTATTTCATTGAGTACAGCTTGTGTTATATTACGTTTTATTGTATTTTCTTGTATTTTTTTTATGGCCATCTTGGTCTATTGTCATTTGTTAAGTAATTGGTAAAGTATATTATTATATACTGATTGTTATGTGTCTTGTAAGCCCATATGGGCTGGGCATACATCTGTATGTAAGACACGAAAATAAAAAATATCAAATCAAATCAAAATCAAATATTGTCCACTCTTAACTCTCAAACATCAGGGGGGTGGGGGGCAGACAGGCCTAGCGTATACATACACACATCTAATGAGAGCGATTGCACTTCTTTGACTGGGCAATGGCAGAGAAAGAGGGTTCATAGGAAGTGAGGGCTACCCGCAAACAGTGATGCAAATGCTCATTTGTCAAGGAGGCACGTTGCTTGTTTTAATGGCATTCATGTGAGAGAAACTGGATTCACAGTTGTATGTTGAGCCAAACATTGTTAGCACAGATATTGCCAGCGTTTTTATTTTGGGGAATGTCTTGACATGAATACACTTTATCCAAAATGTTGTGGTGGATTCATTCTCAAGTGCCTGCTTCAGAGCAGATGATGCTTGCATGTCAATTATTTCAAGTTGCAGGAGACCTTCATCAATGTGAAGTGATGCAAGGAACTCTTGTCCTTTTGTGGAAATAGCAGCTACATTGGCAAATGGGTTGCTCACAAAATGCATCAATTCTCTGGACATGTCAAATTCATCAAATCGACTTGCAAAGTTTTCCCTCAATTTATCAATGAAATCTGTCATTAATTGAGTGACTTTTGGCTCAATTGTGCGTGTTAACGTTGACATGAAAAGAAAAAAGTAAAAAAAAAAAAAAAAAACATTTTTTTTTTTTTTTTGTATTATCATGTAATCTTTGGCGGGCCGGTCAGAATCATCCCGCGGGCCGGATCTGGCCCGCGGGCCGCCAGTTGAATAGCCCTGGGCTACAGAGAGAGAGCCTCGCCGAGCCAGCCAGGGCACGTTAAATAAATCGTGAGGGGAAAGAAGAAAAAAAAGTTAAGCGCAGGCTGTGTGTTCTCAGTGAGAAGATCCTCCAGCAGCGGTGCTTTTGTGCAGTTACAAATCCAGGTGCTAGGTGAAGCATCTACAGTTTAAGATTAATAACTAAATGTGCTATATATAGCCTACCGTCATCGTCGAATATGAAATAAAGGCATTTAAATAATAAATACATTTCTTTAATTTTAATTAGCAATTAAAAAAAAATTATAAAAAAAAAATATTGTTTTCCCCTCACCTACATTGTCCCGTAAAAGCAGTGCTGCTGTCCTGCGACTGAACAATTTTGACCTGGTCACCCTACCAGGGCCCTGGGGGTGGGGGTGTGGTGGTTGAGGCCAGGGCCCTGGGGGTGGGGTGTGGTGGTTGAGGCCAGGGCCCTGAGGGTGGGGTGTGGTGGTTGAGGCCAGAGCTCTGAGGGTGGGGGTGTGGTGGTTGAGGCCAGGGCCCTGGGGGTAGGGCAGTGGGGATTGTGGTGGGCTATGGTGTACACAGACACACAGGACTGACTGTAATGAAAGTCAATTGGTTTAGCCTGAAGCAGACTGCCTCTGGACACCCTGATGGATAAATAATGCACAATCACTTTCAATCAGGGTTAGCGAGTAATGGATTGCAGTGGACTGCCCTTGGAGTTAACACATAAATCAGGTTACATATGTTTTAAGAAAAAGGGATTGCCCTTCGGATTACTAAAAACATATTCTAAGATTTCCCTTTCTGAGATTGTGGAAACAAAGATATTTTTTTTCTTCTTCTTCTTCTTCTTATTTTAAATAACAGTTAATCATTGTTAGTTGGTTATGACATTTAAAATTGCAGTCAAGTAGAATAGAATACATGAATTAATGATTAAAGTCGGATAAACTGTTTGATTTCATATAAGAATTCTGGAGGCACAGCAAACCAAAAATAATTGAAAGTAATCAGATAATGTTAACGAGTTGGTCTAATGGGTCGATGACAATATTGAGCTATATCTGTAATATATCTGTAATATTCTCTAACAGATTAGACTACAGTTTCAAAGTAAAAAACAAATAAATATCCTGTTCAAATTGGATTGTTTTGCACATTTATAAATACAAAAACGAGATGTGGTGACCAACAGCGGGTATATCCCGAAAGGCCCAGATTCTCAATCCACGTTTTGACTATGCTCCTAATCCCAGCTGTTGAGGAGTAATTTTTTTTTGACTTTTATGAGAATAGTGCCACCATGAGGCCAGATGACTCCGAAGTTCATAGGCCTCCTTGCTATTGTAAGGCAAACGTAAGTTTGTTTGAAATTGGACAGTGCATTCAAGATTCAATGAAAGCTATTAGAGTTATCGAGTTCACAAGTAGTGTTGTGAGGGCTGCTTTTGAGCAGGTACCTCAGCCTGTTGGCTCCCCCCTGAGGACGCGTGGCGCATTGACACGACCCCGAGGCGTACGTCTCTCGAGACGTTCACGTCTCACGGCTGGTGCTAATGAACAATTAGAGAATGCTGCCTCTTCCCGGACTATAAACACCTGACCAGCCCCAGCAGTCGATGCGAGTTCGTTCTGTAGGAACAGTAGGTTTGTTGCGCCTTAATTATTTCCTTTTGACATTTCTGTCTAACTTAGTTCTCGTTGATTGTTGTCATTTATTTGTCTGCTACCTAACCTTGTTGTGTTGATGCGCGTGTTCAAATGCTTGTAACCCTAACCTCGTTTTCTTCTCCCCCTCCAGCGTGGGTAGATGTTTACTGGTCAACTAATATCGTGTCTCTTTTTCTCTCTTCCATCTAGTTTGGAAGACGCCGTCTCGGATACTCGTCACGTTCATCCGCCCGTTAATTTATTTTCTCCCCCCTGCCTCGCCAAGTCCCTTGTGTTATTTCCCCTCTCAGGAATCAGTTATTGTTTCGCCCCAGCGTGGCCGAGGCCACATGTTCCACTACATCTTTTCAACACGGTAAGACTTTATTTACATATTAAGTACACACACATAGTCTGCTACATCACACATACTTCGGGTTTTAACACACACCTCATAACCCAGGTCCCGACCTGCTGACACTACATTTCCACCGTTCATTGTTTGTATGCCTTGTAAATTATTCCGTATTGTTGAATTAGTCTCTGTTTATAAAAATAAATACACGCTTGTTTTCGCGTTTAAACTGTTGGACTGTTTCACTCTTATTTGGGTGCCGTTCGTCTGTTCCCATAATAGTACGAACTCGCCCATGTTGGACCCTGAGATTGAAACAGATCCAGCTAGTCTAACCACCTCTGTTGAGGAATTAAGCGCCACAGTTACCGAACTGGTCACTCAGTTACACCGCACGTTTTCTTCTATCGACGGGAGGCTGGCAGGTCTCCCTCGGGTGCTGGTCCCTCGGTAAGTGGCATCGAGGGCACCGCATCCGTAGCCCGTCATGATTCTCATTTTCCCCTACCTTCGTGTTACGACGGTAACTTTGAGGAATGTAAAGGTTTCCTCCTTCAATGTGACCTTGTGTTTGAAAATCAGACTAACAGGTTTCAGGTAGGTAGTTTGAAAGTGGGGTTCGTAGTGGCACTGTTAACTGGTAGAGCCCTCAGATGGGCCACTGCCGTGGTAGCACCAGGTGACGTGTTAGCCTCAGATTATGGTGTGTTTTGTGATGAGTTTCGTTTTATGTTCGATCACCCGAGGGACGGTCCACACGCAGCAGCTCGTCTTCATAGCCTACAAAAGCAGGGGGCTCGCTCGGTGACCGAGGATACGGTCGAGTTTCGTACATTGGCGGCAGGTTGTGGCTGGGGTGATGTGGCTCTACTGAGCGCGTACAGACAGGGTCTTAGCGAGACCATTAAAGACGCAATCCAAAGAGACCGTTCCGAGACTTATTCCGAGCTCATTACCCTCGCGCTGATGATCGACCAGCGTCAGCGTGACCGGCGCAGTGAGCGGGGGTCCCGGCTCTCCACCTCGTCGGCACATAACCCTATGGTCGGTCATACCACCAGGCCACCGTCGGCTCAGTTACCCAAGGCCGCCTCTAGTAATGCACCTATTTTCTCCTCACGTAGAGAGGAGGAACCCATGCAGTTGGGTCGCTCAAGCCTTACCTCTGAGGAGTGCGAGTCTCATTTAAAGGGCGGTTTATGTCTTTATTGTGGGAGGACAAGGCACCGGGTTCGTACTTGCCCAGCGTTGCCAAAAGTTCCGGCTCACTAACGCGAGGGGTGCTAGTGAGTCAAGTGGTATCCAATTTGCGGAGAACCCCTCTTAGACTGTTTCCAGTCACGCTGGCGTGGGCACAGGAGTCGTTATCAATAGGCACTATGATTGACTCCGGGGCGGATGTGTGATGCAGCGTTGGTTAGACAGCTGGGAATCTCCACCTTGCCGTTAAAGGCTCCCGTTCATGTGGGTGCTATTGATGGACGTAACCTAGCTCCATTGACCCATGGCACCCCCTCCATTTCGCTCACGGTGTCAGGTAACCACACAGAGAGTATTCGTTTTTTTGTTTGTTCCGCACCATCTACTCCCCTCATTTTGGGTCGCCCCTGGCTTGAACTTCACAACCCTCAAATTTGTTGGTCCACTGGGAGAATTCTCGGTTGGAGTGTGGCCTGCTACGCCAACTGTTTACGCTCAGCCTCGACTCCTCCCCATGGTCCAAAACTCGACCCCGCGTCTCCGGATCTCCAGGATGTTCCCTTGGAGTATCATGACCTTGCCGCAGTGTTCAGCAAGGAGCGCACCTTGTCTTTGCCCCCTCACCGTCCTTATGACATAGCCATCGAGCTCCTCCCCGGAGCTCTTCTTCCTTCTCATCGGTTGTATAACCTGTCTATGCCTGAAAAGGAGTCAATGCGGGAGTACATCCGTGAGACAGTGGCGTCGGGGCTTATCCGTCCTTCTTCCTCCCCTGTGGCAACAGGTTTTTTTTCATGAAGAAGAAGGATGGAGGGCTCCGCCCTTGCATTGATTTTCGACCCTTAAACGCTATCACGGTGAGAAATAGTTACCCTTTACCTCTTATGAGCTCTACTTTTGAACCCCTTACCCATGCCACCGTTTTCACCAAGTTTGACATCCGTAATGCTTATCACCTCGTCCGCGTTCGGGAGGGCGACGAGTGGAAGACTGCGTTTCGTACCGACCTGGGGCATTTAGAGTATTTGGTAATGCCTTTTGGACACACTAATGCCCCTGCAGTATTCCAGGCCTTGGTTAATGATGTTTTACGCAATATGATCAATGTTTTCGTTGTCGTGTACCTCGACGATATACTTGTGTTCTCTCGTACCGTGGCCAAGCACCCCCAACATGTTCGGCTTGTTCTCCAGCGCCTCCTGGAGAATAAGCTCTTCATTAAGGCTGAGAAGTGCAGTTTCCACACCGCCTCTGTGGAATATTTGGGCCATATTGTGGAGCAAGGTCAGGTGCGTGCTGACCCCTGTAAGATACAGACGGTGGAGGAGTGGCCCCAGCCCATCTCCCGCACCCAGATGCGGCGATTCTTGGGTTTTGCGGGTTTTTACCGCCGGTATATTAAGGGTTTTAGTCGGGTAACCGCACCCCTGAACGCGATCACTTCAACGCTCCGCCCATTTGTTTAGACTCAAGAGGCGCAAGCCGCGTTTACCGCTCTTAAGAGGTTGTTTGTCACGGCACCCGTCCTAGCTCATCCTGATCCGACCCATCCCTTGATTGTGGAGGTAGACGCATCGTATACCGGGGTTGGAGCCGTCCTCTCCCAACGATCCTCAGAGGATGGTACACTTCACCCCTGCGCTTACCTATCTCGTAGGTTCACCCCGGCAGAGCGAAACTACGATATCGGTACACGAGAGCTGCTGGCGGTCCACGCCGCCCTAGAGGAGTGGAGACACTGGCTCGAGGGGGCCAGAGATCCATTTCTTGTGTGGTCAGACCACAAGAATCTCACGTATGTCAAGTCCACCCGGAGAGTTAACTCTCGACAGGCCCTGTTCTTCAGCCGTTTCAATTTCACACTCACCTATTGCCCGGGGTCACGAAATACTAAGGCCAACTCGCTTTCCAGGTTATTTCCGGAGAGTCCTGCTGAGGGGAATTCCGATACTATCCTTCCCCCCTCCCAGGTGATAGGTGTAGTGACTTGGGCGCTGGAGAACAGAGTCCGAACCTCCCCAACACGCTCAACCAGACCCCGATAATGGACCCCCTAACCGATTGTTTGTTCCTGACCTGGTGCGGTCGGAGGTTATTGAATGGGGTCACACCAGTCAGTTTTCTTGCCACCCCGGCATCGGAAGAACCCTATCCTTCCTGCGGCGGAGTTTCTGGTGGTCAACCATGGAGAGAGACATTAGAGAGTATGTGGCGGCCTGTCCGGTTTGCGCCCGCAGTAAGGCCGTTCATCGGCCCCCCGCCGGCCTCCTACGTCCATTACCTGTGCCCACCCATCCATGGTCCCACATAGCACTGGATTTTGTTACTGGACTCCCAGACTCCCTGGGTAAGACTGTTATTCTAACCATTGTGGACCGTTTTTCAAAGGCAGTTCACTTCGCTCCAGATGTAGAAGATGTAGAAGATGGAGAAGTTACCGTCCTCCGCTGAGACCGCGGAGCTCCTTGTGGACCATGTGGTGTGCCTACACGGTATACCCCAAGACATTGTGTCCGACCGGGGTCCGCAGTTTTCCTCCCAGGTGTGGCAAGCTTTCTGTCGAGGGATGGGGGCCACCGTCAGTTTATCCTCCAGTTACCATCCTCAGACGAATGGACAAGCCGAGCGGAGCGGGCTAACCAGAGTCTGGAGACTGCTCTTCGCTGCGTCACCGTGAACAATCCAGCGTCCTGGAGCAAGCATCTTTCCTGAGTGGAGTACTCCCTCAACTCCATGACCAGCGCAGCTACGGGTATGTCCCCCTTTGAGTGCTCGTTGGGCTACCAGCCTCCTATGTTTTCCTCCCAGGAGTTGGAGATTGCCGTGCCGTCCCCTCATGCCCATCTCCAGCGTTGTCTCTGGGTGTGGGAGACTGCCCGCAGTGCTCTGGTCAAGGCTACGGTGCAGGCCCAGCGGAGCGCTAACCGCAGACGCATCCCAGCTCCCGTTTACCACCCGGGCCAGCGCGTCTGGTTGTTGGCGAAGGACCTGCCGCTTCAAGTCCCGTGCCGGAAGCTGGCGCCTCGTTACGTGGGACCGTTCGAAGTGGATCGGATCATCAACCCCTCCGCGGTACGCTACCCCCCTCTCTCAAGGTCCATCCCGTGTTTCACGTCTTCCTACTCAAGCCCGTGTCCGAGAGCGGTTTGTCTTCACCGGTTGCTGCTCCCCCTCCTCCGCGGGTCCTACAGGATGGTGACCCGGTCTGGACGGTGAGGAAGCTGATGGACGTCCGCCATCGGGGTCGGGTTTCCAGTACCTCGTGGACTGGGAGGGGTACAGTCCGGAGGATCGCAGTTGGTCGCAGTCCCCCTCCTCGTACCTGGCCGATCCGGTTCTCCTGGAGGAGTTCTATCGGCAGAATCCTGAGGCCTTGGGAAGGTCACCCGGTGTCTCCCGTCAGAGGGGGGGTACTGTTGTGAGGGCTGCTTTTGAGCAGGTACCTCAGCCTGTTGGCTCCCCCTGAGGACGCGTAGCGCATTGACACGACCCAGAGGCGTATGTCTCTCGAGACGTTCACGTCTCACGGCTGGTGCTAATGAACAATTAGAGAATGCTGCCTCTTCCCGGACTATAAACACCTGACCAGCCCCAGCAGTCGATGCGAGTTCGTTCTGTAGGAACAGTAGGTTTGTTGCGCCTTAATTATTTCCTTTTGACATTTCTGTCTAACTTAGTTCTCGTTGATTGTTGTCATTTATTTGTCTGCTACCTAACCTCGTTGTTTTGATGCGCGTGTTCAAATTCAAGTTTCGACTGACATGCGGGTGAGTACATAATGACAGAAATTATATTTTTTAAAGTGAACCATTCCTTTAAGGTTTGCTGGTTGTTAGGGTATACGTTAAAAGGGTTATGATTAAGGTTAGTTTAAGGCAGCAGGGTTAAGGTTAGGGAAAAGTGTGTCTCTGTAGTGCCGTAGGTCCAAAGCCCTCGCCTACCAACATAGCGCCCCGGGTTCGGTCCCTGGCAGGCGGTTAACCATTTAGTTAACCGGTTGTACAGTTAACCATGTAGCTACGGATAGTACCAAGGGCCATACATAGTGTGTGTCAGACACAGGCCTAATAGTGTCTGAGCGAAAAGAACACACGCAGAGGTTGTGGGACAGACATGATAATGTGACACCCAGGGCATGATGCCCACTATCTGAATGTTCATCACTGGTACATTACAGCCTCTGTGCATTGTACATCATAATTTAACATTGACACTTAACATGGAAACCTGTCCAACACATGGCGCCTGCTTTAATTGTATTGACATTTGGCACTTTATGCACAGTGGTAGGGATTTGGTTGGCTGTTTTATGGCCACAGACAGAAGTGAAAAAGCAAGTCTATTTTTGTCTTCTTGTTTCATCCCAACTTTATGAAATGGATAACCACTGAAAATATACAGAAAATGAGAGTTGGTCAAGCAGAATACACAAAGGTTACAGTTCTTGTGCTTCTTTTAATCATGAAGTTATTGAAAAAACACATCTGTTGAAATCATCACACAATATTTTGGAGCATGTAGCTCAGTATGACACATTTAATAGACTGAGCAGATACAAGGAATATGCTCCTCCATTACAATAGCTAGTAAGCAAATTAAGAGAATTGTTACATCTATGGAAACACCCAACAAAAGGAGGGGGAAAAATCTCTTTCACCGTTCAGTCCTCGACAGACAGAACACCCCAAAGCATTTCCCTTCTCATTTAAAAAGTGCGTCAACACCTTATTAATCTCCAAGGTTAATCCGATAAAACCGAATGTTGGCTGGATGTTGGTTGTTAGGCGAGAGCAGGTGAGGTGAGAGCATTCAGGCATGGTACCTAATGAAAAATAACATGTTAATGACCTCATCAGCTACTTTTAATCCTGATCCTGTTCCTACAGTATGTCTTTCATCACATCGCCTACCCAGAGTCAACAGTACAACCGCATACGCCACATGGACACAAATAACTTAAAACATAACTTTAAGATTTTCGATCATGTGGAATGAGGACACAATTACATTAAATGGTCTTGTAACTGAGTGGTAATTTAGTGCTGGCCTGATGCAATGAGGACTGTGTAGACTCATATTGGATGCAGTTCAGATCTGCAGCTGTGATTGGTCCAAGGTAACATCTGTTTACGGCTTAAAAATACATCAAGTGCAGAGGATGTGGCTGAAGGAGATGAGGTTAGTAATGACCAGTATCTCTTGAGAGAAAGGTAAAATCAGTTGAGTGAAGTTCAATGGCAGGACAAGAACCCAAAGTCAGCCAAGCATCAGTACCCAAGCCACTGAGATTGAGAACTTGGAGCCCAACCAGACACAGACTGCAACAGAGAAGTGGAACCAAGGATACACACCACAAGTGAAGTGGCTGAGAAAGAGTGGGCATAGTCAATTCAGACCTCAGCAAGGTCCTGGAAGGACTTCGGTGAACAGTGGAAAATACATTGGATAGAGGGTGATCTGATATACAGCTACAGGGAAGAAGGGTTTGGAGTGAGAGAACCAGGGAAAAAGCAACCAACACCAACACTCAAGCCCGGAAGGCAACACGAAATTAGAGAACCTCATTCCCCCCCCCCAACTCAGATTTAGGGTTGATACAACCATCATAATAATATTGTTAATAATAATAATAACGATAATAATGTAATAATGTAAAAATTATCATTAAAAATACCTGATTATGAGAAAAAATATTTACGATGCATGGAATATTGTTGAGGCACACTAGTTACAACTATATTTCAAACAGGCACTCCATGTCAAAAAGGTTGCTGACCCCTGATATAGCCAGTGGCGTCGCGTGGGTAAAAGAACAGGGGAAGCCAAAAAAAATGTATTAAAAAAAATGTATTGAATATTTTTATTAATATTTTTATTTTTTATTTTTTTTAAGTCAAGCAGTCACCATGTACACTACAGTATGGCTCGGCAGCCAGTCAAACTTTCTTTTTATTTATTTAACAGATTGAAGAATGGGTACAATACAGTACGGCTCAATACACACAATTGTATAAGGGGATGCAGACCAGAGAAAGATGTTTGTCTTGTTTACATCAGGGTCATTAATACTGCTGGAGCATTGGTTCATTTTTGGTCCGATCTTTCCTTGCACGATTTTGCGCGCCGCGTGGGAGCAAATTCGAGACACATATTCGGTTGCAAAAAGGTGTTCCACGGTCTCCTCTATGGCCGGATCGGAATCACGGCGCGCCCGTGGGACACTTTTCCGTTTCGGCGAGTTTATTCCACGCTTTCGGCTTTCCTTTTCTAAGCATTTTCGGGGCTACATGTGAATGAGTAAAAGTTGCGGGACGCCCAGATGTTTCCACGATAGAAAGCTCACGTGGATCCCATAATAGGCTCACTTAATACAGCGTTTTTAAAATCATGCGACATTTTCAGGGTCGAGAGCCGACCTTTTCCCCTCGTTTTCGATGATGGAAGTGATTTAGGAAAAGCTTCGGCATGCCGAGAGGTACCCGTGGATTTAATATCGCGAGGATCGGGGCAATATTCGGCCCGTGGGAGCAGTCACGGGTTAATACAATTTTCAGAGTGCAGAGGGGAGGTGTGCAGAGGGGATGCCAGACTAATTACTCTGCTCACAGCCCTGTTTTAAACTTTTAAGGTGTGGCAGTCAGCTCGAATCTGATTGGCTAGTATCGGTTTTGGACTCTACATACATGAATCACATGGTTGAGGCTGGAGAAAGACACCTACCCCCTGCCTCTCCTCTAGCTGCAGTGAGCACAGTGAGTCTGACAGTGTGTTAGAGAGAGTGAGAAGGAGAAGAGGGAGACATTTAAAAAAAAAATATATATATATATATATAACACAGATGCACAGATGAAAAAGAATGTAAACTATATTAAAAAAAATTATATATATATATATATATTTTTTTTTCTTCATATTTCATATTTGATATTAATTCATATTTTGATAGGGAGGCCTGGCTTCCGTTGGCTTCCATAAGGATTCGCCACTGCATATAGCCCTTACCTTGACTAGGATGAACCCGAAAAGAATATTCCAATTATCTGATCGCCATTCCAAGTATTGATGTCCATCGTTTCGCCAACATAATCCACCACAGAACAGGGATCGGGAGTAATTGTTTCTCCTCAATCTGAGCGTTATAACCGTTACACTTGTCCGACAAAGAAAAGTAATCAACACACAGCCCAAGACACAGCATTTCAAATGGTGCTCGATACCGCCGTCTGGTAGGATGTGGCCGGTACTGCACCTTCGGAGTCCCATTATGCCTTTTCCATGGAAAATACAGCTCCCTGACATTGAATAGGGTATTAAAATAGAAAAAATGAAAAACGACCCAGAAACGAGAATTCTCGTTTTTTTGGCACTGAACGACTTAGGCCCAGAAACGAGAATCTTTGTTTACGGCACTGAAAGTGTTAAGGAGAGAAGGAAACTAAGGAAACAATGGAGGAACGCTAGAATGGAGGAGGGAGAAGCTAATAACCTCCTACAAGCAGACAGTAGAACATGCTTCTAAAGGAATGGCTTGCAAAACTATGGAGAGCAGAAAACCTCACGAAGGAAAGGACACGTGTTTCTAGAAGGATCCCTTTGGATTTGTGAGAAGACTTTTCACAAAGGAAAAGAGTAGAGGACTCAAAGTGTTAAAGAAGGAACTGAAAGATCATTTGAGGGCCATGCACTGTGAGGAAGGTGAGGAGAGCTTCAGCTCCAGGACCAAATGGGATACCACACCAGCTGTACAAAAGGTTCCTGTGGAGACAAATGAAAGTGACGTGGAAGAAACAAAACATCCCAAAAAACATGGCGAAGAGAAAGGGGAGAGATGCCTCAAACATCGACGGAAAGCCTATTTCAATGGTGTCAGGGGAAACCAGTCAAGAGCTTAGGGCGGTGGTACAATGCACGCCTCAATAACTCAGACCATATTGAAGAGATGAAGGACACAATCAAAGGCCTTCAGAGTATATAGTCAAGACTCAAGACCCTACTTCCTTGAAGTTGAAACGTTGGTGCCTGCAGTTCGGATAGCTGCCTCATCTGATCAATTGTACAGGAGAATGATAGGAAACATACAAGTACCAGCAGCACCTACAGTTGAGGCAATCAGCCATTGGCTTTCAGGGACAAATAAGTGAGTCAGAGTCAAAGTCTCCGGTTTGTCCGATTCATGATTGAGAACATGAGTCAGTTTCTCCAGAGGGAGAACAGCTGAAATCTGTGATATCCACATTATTGACTGTTAGTAGGGTCATCTGTGGCACGTCCATGACCGTGGAGAGCGAAGGTCCGTTTCTCAATGGATTTGTCATCTAGGAGGGTTAATAAACAAATTTAGCCGGGGTGTATTTTTAAAAAAGGCGGGAAAAATTCGTCAGAGACCAAAATCCAAAATGGCTGCTGTGGAAATGAACTTTTTAATGGTTTGACCTACAATGATGCACAATACATGGTTTCAGAGCTTATTTTGATCAAGGAATACATATTTGGTGTTTATATAATGATTTGACCTATTGTTGACCTTCAAATGCAAGATGGCTGCCAATTTTGAGCTCCAAACGGGATTTTTTTCAAAATCATCACAGAGCCTCCATATTAGGCTCTAATGAAAGCTCTCCTCATGATGAGTTGCATTATGGACAGAGGGGATAGGTGGGTATAATCCACCATACTCCATCCATCTGTGAAAGTCAGAGACATGATCACCCCTGTTTGCTTCAGCAGGGTGGCCCCAGATGCTGTTTCCACAAGGTTGTCTGACTGCTTTGTCTGACCTCTCACCCTAGACCTGTCCGGTTTGGTAAAACCTGCTAGGAGTTTCCTCCTACTGGCATAGCTCTCAGGGTTCACTGAGGTACTCAAGCTCCCTTTTTTTTATATATATTTTTTGTAACTATGGTGCTTCAACAAATAGCACTCCAAAATAATAATTGATCAACTAGTAGCCTAATGGCCTCAAGGGCAGATTTGGAGGCAACAGCATCTCCCTCTGGCTGACACAGCAACTGAACCATGTAATGTCAAACTGAAAATATAATTGTTAGAATAAAACACACTAATTTTCACATCACAATATTAAAAAAGGGTGGAGAAAAAAGGCTGGTAGAAAACACAAAATTCAGAGTAGGGATGGATATAAAGTAAGCTAAGCAGACGATATAACGTAACAACTTGTTGTTGATGGATGATGAGAACCGGAGTCAGAATCACTATTCTTCATCAGATTCTCCACACTGACTCCATTCATCATCACTGCTACTCTCATCTGAGCAGTCATGAGATGTGAGCTGCTGGGACAAGAGGGGAAGGGTATGACGCACTGACCGGCACCTCCCATTCACTAGTTCCCAGCCATGACCAATGGGGGAAGGATGTTCTTGAAGGTTGTAATGGAGCTGGCAATATGTAATGTAGTTTGTCCTTTCCACATGAAGATCCAAGGAGTCCTCATCAGGTGGGAGATGAATCGTACACTTCTTCTTCAATTTGTGCCACTTGGAAACTCTGGCCTGGCCACACGTAACATCTGCACTCTCAGCGTAAACAATTGAGAGGACACTTGCTTTCATATCCGCTCTCACTTCATCTTTCAACTCCAGACTCTCACCCACTCGTCCCAGGAGCTCTCTTGCCTCAGGAACAACCATCACCTTCTCCATCACCTTTTTCTTTCCATGGCCATAGAAGCCTGAGGTGTGGTCACTGCCAGTGATCACATGGAGAGGTATGATGATGTCTGCAACCTCTTCAGAGAACATTGCACGGCAGTTGATAAATGCATTCTTGCGCTTGATCAGCAGATCACCTCTGATTTGTTACGAGACATAAGCTGCTTGGACAAACACGTCTGTGTCTCTGCAGTCTAGAACAACAGGTCCAGTGTAGTTGGTGGTCCTCACCTTTGCATAGGCGGAGAGCAGCATTGTATCTGCCTCTGGATGTTTGAAGACATATAGTCTCCATTAGGCACGCCAGTGCTGAGGTTGGTTGACACTTCTCCCTCACAGTATATGATATCACCCTGCACTTGACCAACTTGTGTTTTCACCTGTTCTTTCACAAGTTTTTGCAATCTGACCTTGTTTCCTGAGTTGACCATGAGTTCACTGGATTCAGCAGCACCTGGGAACCTGTCTTCGGGTTTTGGGAAAACATTTGGGACGTGTGGATCACAGTAAGCTGTCTGTAGAGCCTCTTGAGTTTCAGTCAGTGCATTCCGCAGAATGTTGAGGTTCTCCTTGATGTCTTCCGATAGTTCTTGTGCTCAAGAATCTTTGACAGTTGATTTTGGATAAGAACCTCTCTCAAGAGCAGGATGCACTGCACTCCCCGTCTGTAGTGCTTTCCTCCTAGTGCTTGGTCTATCGACCCCTCCACTACTACCCCTGCTGTAACCAGAGTGTCTGCCATTCCAGAGCCCTTGAATCTCTTGTAGATGGCATAGATGTAGGACATCAGCTGGTGGAAAGCTCCGAGGATTGGGATGATGTCCTTGAACATTTCTGGATTATCCGCCTTGAGCTGAGTGATCGTCTTGTAGGTGGGCAGGTCACCAACAAGAAAGAATGGAATATTCTTCAGCCGCATGGCCTCCACATGTTTCACCATGATGTCATTCACCACTGACTTGCTTGGAGGTTCATTGTATGTTGTGTGGTAGTAAGGCTTGCTCTTGTTGGGTGGTGGATGAGAGCAGGACTGGGCACCACTGTATCCTGGAACTCGCTGCTCCTCAGGTGGTGGTCTTGTACCATGATTGTCTACACGAGACGCATGTATCACAGAGCGAGCATGCTGCGGAGCTGACCCATCCACTGGTGGATCTACCCTGGGACGAGCAGGTGGCTCACTCTTGCTACCAGGGGGGCATCTGTACTGGCAAACCTTTGTCAGTTCTGCACACTTCTGCTTTAGCTGTGCAGAGATTTCCTTCTTCTTGGTGAGCGTTTCAGCAGTCTCTTTGCCTGGTTTCTTTTCATATCTCTCTGGCTGCATGTACATGACATTTGTTCGATGGGCTCCTGTAGAGTCACCTGTCATAGTGTTAATCTTGAAGTCGTCATTGTCGATGATCACGATAGCTGGCTTGCTGTCTGCATTCTCCTGTGGGCAGGTTGCTGATGCCTCCATATCCATCAAAGCCCAGTGGTCATAGAGGAGCAGTGTATCTGCATAGCTGATGCAGACACCACTCTTGTGCAGAGTGTCTATTAGATCTTTACTCCTTGTCATGCCATGGACATTTACGCCTATGCATAGCATCATCTGTCTTGAAGACTGTGTGGTGGATATGCTTCATCCAACAGGCTGGCATTTATAATATCACAGACTAGTCTAGGCCACTATAGCTACATCCACGTGATTGGGTTCAGTTCTTATTTATTTATTTTCTGACATGGTTTGTTGAGTCATGACTATATATGTAAAACGTGATTGTTAACACATTGACCGCCACAGCAGGGGGCACTAATACCCCATGCATTGCCAGGTCTTTATTCAATAGTTATAGTTTTAGACTGTGGCATTTGTGAGTGCTTAAAGGGGAGATGAAGCATAGCGATAAACACATAGTCATCAAATTAGTATTTAGATAAACCACAGAAAAAATCACGTTATAAAAATAAGGCGTTTCTATGAAAAAACTATTTGTAATGCTTCAAGATGTCTACCATCATCCCTGTACCGAAGAAACCCTCCCCAACATGTCCAAATGACTACAGACCGGTGGCACTCACCTCTGTGGTCATGAAATGTTTTGAGAGGCTGGTCAAGGACCACATTTGTGCCTCCCTCCCCAGTGATATGGACCCTATGCAATTTGCATACAGGACAAACAGGTCCACTGACGACGCGGTCTCCCAGGTACTGCACAGCACCCTCTCCCACCTTGACCGTCAGAAGGATGTGAGACTGTTGTTCATTGACTACAGCTCAGCGTTCAACACCATAGTCCCCACCAGACTGGTGGACAAGCTGATCGAGCTGGGTCTGAGCTCCGCCCTGAGCGCCTGGGTACTGGACTTTCTGAGTGAAAGACCCCAGGCGGTCAGGGTGGGGGGTCAGACCTCCAACACCATCACCCTGAGCATCGGGTCCCCCCAGGGCTGTGTTCTAAGCCCCCTGCTGTACTCACTCTACACACACGATTGTGTGGCCAAGTTCAGCTCCAACTCCATAGTGAAGTTCGCAGACGACACGGTGGTGGTGGGGCTGATCTCGGACAACGACGAGAAGGCCTACCGGGAGGAGGTTGTGGTACTGGAATGCTGGTGCCAGGACAACAGCCTGCTCCTGAACATTGGTAAAACCAAGGAGCTGATCACACACTAGCAGCCACTTAACACTTTAACATGAGCGGGCACACACTCATGCCGCACACACGCACACTTATGGCCAAAAGGAAAGGCCACTTTAAATTAGAATAACAGGAACAGTGTATTGCACTACCAAAGCTACCTAGCATGTCCTATATGCTCTGTAAATAACTATGTACAGATACCGAGATGCCACACCATGTTACCTGTTACCTGTTTATTGCACAATGTTGTTTTTTATTGGATTCTATTATATGTTGTACCACTGTATTGCACATCGTTGCGGGCAAGACCACCCGCATTTCATTGTATACTTGTATGCCGTGACAATTAAAACATTTTGTTGCTGACGTCACGTGTTGGTTTGGTGTATACACTGCTGGTTAGCTGCATAGTAAACATGGACTGTCGGGTCAATCAAATGTTGCCTACCAAACAACAGGACCGCGTGGTTCTTTTTGTATTGCTCCTGGCTGTTCAAACAAATTTTACCGTGTGAAAGAGAGAGGAAAGTTGGTTAATTTCCACAAACTACCAGTGAAAAAAACAGTGTTGTTGGCACGTTGGCTCAGGCTGGCTGCACTCAGGCGGCGCGATCAGCCTGTTGGACAGGGAATGAAGATCTGCAGCGAACACTTCATTGCCTCGGATTATGTTGTTGGGGGTTGGATGTTTGGTCAGAAGACCACTAATCAGCTGAAGCCTGATGCGGTTCCCTCGGTCTTCGACAGACAGACCGGCGCAGGCAGTTCAGCGTCGGGAGCATTTAGCCTGCTGGCTACCTAGCTCCAGTTCAACCAGCCGAGCGCCGGGACCATTTAGCCTGCTGGCTACCTAGCGCCAGGTACCAGCATTAGCTCCCGGAGCGATGGCTAGTTAGTTAGCACCAGCCGGGTACCAGCGTTAGCTCCCGGAGCGATGGCTAGTTAGTTAGCACAAGCCGGGTAACAGCGTTAGCTCCCGGAGCAATGGCCAGTTAGTTAGCAAGCTGCTGGAGCCAGCTACCGTTAGCTTGCCGAGATAATGCTGGTAGACCGATTGAACCGCATCAGGCTTCAGCTGATTAGTGGTCTTCTGGACAAACCTCCCACCCCCAACAACATAATCCGAGGCAATGAAGTGTTCACTGCAGATCTTCATTCCCTGTCCAACAGGCTGATTGCGCCACCTGAGTGCAGCCAGCCTGAGCCAACGTGTCAACAACACTGTTTTTTTCACTGGTAGTTTGTGGAAATTAACCAACTTTCCTCTCTTTCACACGGTAAAATTAGTTTGAACAGCCAGGAGCAATACAAAAAGAACCATGCGGTCCCGTTGTTTGGTAGGCAACATTTGACTGACCCGACAGTCCATGTTTACTATGCAGCTAACCAGCAGTGTATACACCAAACCAACACCATGACGTCAGCAACAAAATGGCGCCGCCCATGGCGAAAACAGGGAAATTATATTTGATTTTTCAGACAAATAAGCAGGATTTCACATTTTATTATAGGACCCTGTCTTACACAAGGTACACAACAAACAAACTAGGATCACATTGTTCACAACACAACACAATCATCAAATTTGCTGATGACACAGTAGTGGTGGGCCTGATCTCTGCCAACGATGAGAGGGCCTACCTGGAAGAGGTAGAGAATCTGTCACAGTGGTGTCAGGAGAACTGCCTCTCCCTGAACGTCAGCAAAACAAAAGAGATGATTGTGGACTTCAGGAGGTCGGGGGTCAAGGACTACAGCCCCCTCAGCATCGACGGGGCACTGGTTGAGAGAGTGAACAGTTTCAAGTACCTCGGAGCCCACATATCCGAGGACTTGACATGGACCACACACATTGACAGTGTTGTGAAGAAGGCACGACAACGCCTCTACTTCCTCAGGCGCCTAAGGAAGTTCCAAGTCAGTCAGAAGATCCTTAGGAACTTCTACTCATGTACAATAGAGAGCATCCTGACTGGCAACATCACCTCCTGGTTTGGGAATAGCACTGCACAAGACCGTAGCAGACTACAAAGAGTGACACGTTCAGCCGAACGCACAATTGGAGGGGGGCTTCCCACCCTCCAGAACATTTACAACAAGCGGTGCAGGGGGAAGGCTAAGAGAATCATCAAGGACTCCATGCCACCCGAACAACTGCCTCTTTGAACTGCTGCGGTCAGGCAAGCGATACCGGAGTCTTAAGGCGAGCACAGAAAGACTCAGAAGAAGCTTCTATCCCAAGGCCATCAGGCTGCTCAACGAACAATGAACACTACACAACAACCATCAAACGCACATAGCACACACATCCACACGCACACACTCACTTTAAACAAACACACTGTAGCACCCACTCCCCACACTTTATAGCACACACTCACTTTAAACAAACACACTGTAGCACCCACTCCCCACACTTTATATTTATTGATAAAGGATTGCACTACAACTCGTACACCTTACTGTAAATTGTACCTAAATTGTACCTCATCCCATTTCTGCTTTGCACTATATAGTATTGTATATTAGTACACTGCATAGTATTGTATATTATATGGTAACTCAGTTACGTCTATTCTACATCGAACATTGTACATATGTCTATACTGAACACTGTGACCTCATTTTCTACTTCTAATTTACATGCTATACTATGTTATTTGATACTTATCTTGTCTAGCACAGTCTCTGGAGCGTAACAGTAAGAAGCATTTTGTATAAAAGTATTCTGTACTTCTGTATGACAACTATTAAAGAAACTTGAAACTTGAACTTGAAATACAAATGTATGGACAATTTAAAGCCATGATAACAGACCTCCCTGCGTCAATATGTAACTGTTTGAACCGATTTTTCTTAATTTTTTCATCTGTGTTTTCCTATTTATTCAAAGTGTTATTGTTTATTATAAATACAGATTGAATGAATGTTGATGCTGCAAATATAGGATAACAGTTGAACGCTATGACAGTTATGACAGAACGCTAATGTGTAGCATTGGTTTGTGTGCTGGTTCGATTCATAGGATAGGTTCTTAAATTTTCTTTGGCCTAGATGAGCATGTGTAGGCATATAGGAATAAAGAATCAAGAATCAAGAGGTTTATTTTTCACATACATACCAGGGCATACAGTGAAATGCGGGTGGTCAACTGGTTCCTATATACAGTACACTACTATACAATATACAATTTAAACTCTTAATGTATCTAAACTATACTATACAGTACCTCCTTCCTTTAAAGTGACTTTCTATTTGTAGTGACATTTTGTTTAAAGTGATTGTTTTAGCGGTTGCCGCATGAGTGTGTGTGTGTGTGTGTCTGTGTGTGCTCATGTGTGCTTGTGAGTGGAGAGTTCAGTGTTCTGATGGCCTGGGGGAAGAAGCTGAGCCGGAGTCTATCTGTTCTTGCAGCGTGTGACCGTAGGCGCTTGCCTGACCGCAGCAGCTTGAACAGGCTGTTAATTCTGCAGGCTCTGGATTTGCACCTCCTTTTATATAAGTCCTGCAGAGGTGGTAGTGCAATATCCGTAGTACGCTCTGCTGAGTGCACCACTCTCTGGAGTGCCTTCCTGTCCTGTGCCGTGCTGTTTCCAAACCAGGCAGTGATGTTTCTAGTCAGAATGCTCTCTATAGCCCCGGAATAGAAGGAGTGGAGTATCTTCCCTGATACTCTGAACTTCCTTAGCTGTCTCAGGTGATAAAGGCGCTGTTTCGCCTTTTTGACCGCAGAATCTATGTGTGTAGACCATGTCAGGTCCTCTGTGATGTGGACTCCCAGGTACTTGAAACTGCTCACCCTGTCCACGATAGCCCTGTTTATCCACAGTGGCGTGTGTCCCCTGCTGTATTCTCCTAAAATCCACGATCAGCTCTTTGGTTTTACCAATGTTCAGGAGTAGGCTGTTATCCCGGCTCCAGCGTGCCAGTTCATCAACCTCCTCCCGATAGGCCTTCTCGTCATTGTTAGAGATCAGCCCCACCACCACTGTGTTGTCCGCAAACTTCACTATGGAGTTGGAGCTGAACCTGGCCACACAGTCATGTGTGTACAGTGAATACAGCAGGGGGCTCAGAACGCAGCCCTGGGGGGACCCGATACTCAGGGTGATTTTGCTGGAGGTATGACCCCCCACCCTGACCGCCTGGGGCCTGTCACTTAGAAAGTCCAGGATCCAGGCGCTCATGGCGGAGGTCAGACCCAGAACGATCAGCTTCTCAACCAGTCTGGTGGGGACTATGGTGTTGAAAGCTGAACTATAGTCAATGAATAGCAATCTCACATAGCCCCTAGGGGTGGGAATCGCCAGAGATCTCACAATACGATACTATCGCGATACTTGCGTCACGATACGCTGAGTATTGCGGAAAATTTATTATTATTATAATTTTTTTGATCAAATTTTATTTATTACCTTTTTTCAACTGCAAAGTTAAACTTTGTCAACATGTTTTATCTAATAAAATAAAGTTCAGTCTGTTCATCTCACTTCAATCATTTGTATTGCAGAACATGGTATTTTCTCAAGCAGACAGATGTAAACACTGTAATCTGTGTTGCATGTACCTGACAAACTGAACTGTTTGTATTACAGTCATATTACAACTTAACTGAATGCACGTGTGTGTGTGTGTGTGTGTGTGTGTGTGTGTGTGTGTGTGTGTGTGTGTGTGTGTGTGTATGTGGCCTACTGTACTATACAGGTATTGAAATGAACAATGCAACTTCCTTATAATTTTTTTAAAATTTTTTATGAATGATTAAATATCGATACTTGCCGTCCCTGTATCGATACAGTATCGCCACGCAAAGTATCGCGATACTACTACGTATCGATTTCTCCCCCCACCCCTAATAGCCCCCCTTCTGACTGTCAATGTGTGTTGTGTAGTACTTGGGAGACCGCATCGTCAGTGGACCTGTTTGTCCTATACGCGAAATGCAGTGGGTCCATGTTACTAGGGAGAGAGGCACAGATGTGGTCCTTGACCAGCCTCTCAAAGCCTTTTATGACCACAGAGGTGAGTTCCACCGGTCTGTAGTCATTAAGGCCTGCTGGAGAGGAGTTTTTTGGCACAGGGATTATAGTAGGGATGCCCCGATCGATCGGCCACTGATCGTTATCGGCCGATATTCAGTATAAATATGCGATCGGTGATCGGTGATAATGTTTTATTTTCACAGATCGTCAAACCCGATCACTCGCTGTTGCTGAGTTCTGTCTCAGACACCGGTGGTGCGGCGTCTGCTCTCGAGTCCAGCCCCTCCCGCACGCATGTAAACACGGGTCTAGTCTAGTGAGACATGGGAGGACGGCGTGTAGCTCTCTGAGCTAATGTTAGCTTAGCTACCGTTACAAAATTACCCAGTCAACTATTCACTTTTAGTTTAATACATGATGAGGCATTGTCTAACCGAACGATATCTAGCCGGCCAGCTACCAATAGCTCCTGACATCAACAAACGCTCTAGCAAGTATAGTAGGTAGGTATGATACCTGTTAGCTGTTAGCTGTTAGCTCACGTTAGCGCAAGTTAGTTCACTGTTAAAAACGAAATGTCCCATTGAACTAAATAATTCACTGAGGCGTTGTATTAACGTTATATATCCGGCTAGCAGTAGCTACAGATAGCTCCTGATATCAATGTCTTATAACACTGATTCGATGCGTATTCGAGCTGAGGGCTTGCTGAGCACAGTTAAGTAACGTTATACCAATAGGGTCCAGGTGCAGCGCCGGAGAATCCTGGCTGTAGCTCGAGGCTACTCGAGTATAGGTCCAGCTGCAGCTCCGGGGAATCCTGGCTGTAGCTGGAGGCTACTAGAGTACACACAGACAGTGGAGCTTGTTGCGTGGTGGCGATGTCTCGCAGATAATACAAGTACAAGTCTAATTATATAATATATATATTTTATAAAAAAAAAAGAAAAGAAAATTATATAAAATAAATTTTAATTTCTTTTAATCAAAAACGATCGGTATCGGATCGGTATCGGCCGATATGGCTCACGACGATCGGTGATCGGTATCGGTGGCAAAAAACGTGATCGGGGCATCCCTAGATTATAGTGGACATTTTGAAGCAGGCAGGGACCACGGACTCAGCCAGGGATAGAGGCTAATCTTTCCTGTGACAAAATGGCATCCAATGTAATAAAAAAAGTCAACCAACGAACTCGATTCTTGTACCGGATCTCCTCTCTGGTAAAAACAAGAATACCCTGAAGACTCTAGCAGGAGCACTCATTCAAGGGTACTACGACTATGCTTGCACCTCATGGTACCAAAGCACCTCAAAGGCACTAAAAAACTAATTACAAACATCTCAAAACAAGCTAGTCAGACTACTGCTTGACCTGACTCCTAGAACCCACCTCACCCCTGCCCACTTTGACAACCTAGGATGGCTTAGAGTAGACGACAGAGTACAGCAACTTGCAATGGGCCTGGTCTACAAGATACACTACGCGACCAAGGTACCCATGCACATGTCAAAATACTTCCCAAGGTCAGTGAATACCACGATCACAACACCAGAGGGAGCTCCACAAATCATGTTAAACCCAGATTCGGCTCAAACAAGGGACTAAACACGTTTAGCAATTATGCCACATCAATGTGGAACGCCCTACCCAAAGCTGTAAAGGAATGTGAATCACTACCCACTTTCAAAAACACTCTCAAAAAACACCTACGGGAGACTGCAATTAGAAACTGGCCCATACAAATGTCCTAACCCAGTTGCACAGTAAATGACCAAGTATGGCTTTGTCAGTATTCCAATGTACAGTGTCCCCCCTACCCAACCCCCCCCCCCCCCCCCCCCCCACCTCCAATGTACAGCCCCCACCCACCCACCCAACCTCCTCCAATGTACAGTTTCTACGTCAAATGTATATACACTCTTTTTCTGGACACTTTTGTATCACAAACAGTACTGTATTTGCAAATCTGGTATGTCATAAATGTATAGATGTAGCAGTACTGTCTATCTGTATGTCATGTATGTCATATATGTTATGATGAATTGAAAATGGGGGACCCTGATGTAAACAAGACGAAAGTCTTTCTCTGGTCTGCACTGAGCTGTACTGTACTGTACCCATTCTGTAATCTGTTAATAAACTTTTCAATCAATCAATCAATCAATAGATTGAATATGGATGTAAATACTGGGGCTAGCTGATTTGCACAGGACTTAAGTATTCGTCCTGTTATCCCATCTGAGCCTGCAGCTTTCCGAGTATTTACTCCCATGAAAAACTAATCTCACGCTGTGTTCCGTCAATGAGAGAGTGTGTCAGACCCGGCGGCATGGGCGGGCATTAGGGTTCCGGGCCCGCCCACTGAGTCAGCTGTGCCCGCCCTTGTGATATAAAAAAAATAAATAAAAATGTTTGATTTAAAAAAAGATTATAGTCGACTAATAGTCGACTACCGGCTCATTTCGGCCAATCAAAGTCGACTATCCAAATCCTTAGTCGGGGACAGCCCTAGTGGGCACTGATGTCAACAACAACACTACTGAAGCTAGCACGGCACTCTGTGAGAATTCGTTTTCTACCCTCAAGTAGTCTTTACAGAACATCGCCTTAGTATGCTTCATCGACGCAAGGCCAATTTAATTCAGTTGGCATTTGAGAAGGACTTAACAAAAAAGTTCAGGAATGAGTTTTAAGAAGATTTCACTCTGTCCCCAAATGCCGCTTGCCGCTCTACTAACGCCCCTTCCTGACAGGGAGCGACGCGAGCGAGGGTGATTGCGAAAATTATTAAAATGTATTCGTTTCAATCAGACTATCCTGACCTGCCGCGAGCGACAGCGAACTGAGCGGCGATGTCGTTCCCCCCTCAAATATTTGCTCGCTGTGTCTCTAGTTGAGCGATTATGCGGCAGAGTCCCGCCCCTAAACACTTTTTATTGGTCAAGAATTGCAGGCTGCTTTGCCCCCGTTACCACACACACAGACACACTCGGACACACGCCGCCTCATATCAGGACAGTGTCGCGCGCGATTTCGTCTCCAGTTCGCTCGCTCGCTGCCTGTCAGGAACCGGTGTAATGATGGTGGAGGAATTTTGTTTGCTTTTTTATGCACCTTATTTTTGTCAGTTCAGTTCAGTTTGTCAGTGAATTCAGAAGTGTTGAATAAATGGAGACTTTTCAAAAATATAGAATAGAATAGAATAGAAATGTATTATTCTGAGGGAAATTTGACAATGCAAATCACTCAACATTAAACATTTAGACAGAACAAGTCACGAATAAGAATAACAAAACAAATGGCCTAAGAATAGAATAAAATGAAATAGAATACAAATAGAAGTCTACAGTAGGTGTAATATTGCACAGCTTCACCCCAACCACGCTAATGGCCTTCCTGACCATCTTATCCAGCCTGTCCCCTGCTCTCAGTCTGCTGCCCCAGCAGGTCTGTTATATATATCAGTTCAGTCTGTTTTTGTATAAGTGAATGTTCTTAAGAGAGAGAGAAATTAGATTTTTCAATTGCCTCTCTGCTGTTTAGTTCAGCACCGTGGGCAGCGCCAAGCAAGCCACAGCACCGCTGTCCCAGCTGAAACGTATAAAAGGGAACCTGTGTTGAAAAATGGTGCCCCCCCGAAAAGATTTTATGCCCCCCCACTCATTTGTTTCTGCAGCCTGGTCTGGTGTGTGTGTGTGTGCCCCCCCCCCCCCCCCCCCCCGCTGACAAACCCCCTCTCCCTGCGGCAGCCGGCGCGTCAGTGGCGCTGTTAGCCGGTGAGCTAACGTCGCCACTGCTCGCCCCAAACCTGGCGTAAAAGGAGTTGAGTTCATCCGCGAGAGATGTGATAGGTGTGATAGACAGTGAGTGGGCTGGGTATGGAGTGGGTTGGTTCTGGGATGTCAGAACTGTTGAGACTTCCTGAGGTGTCGTGGGTCTAACTCAAGGAAACACCAGTGAAGGGAGGTTCCTACTTAATAACCCCAGTGATATGCTACAGTTACGGGCCATATGGTAGTGTATCGTTATGTAGCATCGGCATTGTCAATACCTGGAGCTCGCTTCAAAGCGTACTTGGGCCTGTTGAAGTTGACACTTCTGTTTGTGCATTTACAGTCGATGATGTAGTGTATTGTTATAGTGTATTGTAACCTAGCCCAGCTAGTTACTGCTGCTGTGAAATGTTTACCCCCTCAATGAATCAAGACTCAAGTAAGTGGCGATTACTACATGAGGGGTTGTAATTCCTATGATTCAAGATTCAAGAGGTTTATTCATCACATACATACACAATACATATAGTGAAATGATGGTGGCCATGCCCGCTTCGATTGTGCAAATAATAATAAAATAAAATATAATAGAAATAAAATAGACATGATAAAAATACTAAGATAAAATACAAAAGGCAATGAGTCCTATGTACACTACTATACAATATACAGTTATACCCTATGTCACTATGCTATCCTAACTATACTATACAAAAACATCCAGTTATGTTTAGTTTTTTCCCTTTAAAGTGACCTTTTTTCTTTACTTTAAAGTGACCTCTTCTCATGTGATTAAAGTGAGTTTGTGTGTGAGAGAGTGCAGAATGTGTGGTGTGTGTTTTCATGTGTGCTTGTGTGTGGAGAGATCAGTGTTCAATGTTCTGATGGCCTGGGGGAAGAAGCTGAGCCTATGCTGCTCAAACAAGACATGTGAGTGTCGACATGTGAAGTGTTCTGATGTTTTTCCTGAGAGATGACCAGCCCTGCACACCCCCATGCTGACGTAATGATCTCATGTACGCGGAAACCTTTTGACCACTATTGATGATGTCTACAGTAGCTCTCCCTTCTATGAGCTGCACTCGCACCTGGCCATTCTGGTATTAGACTAGTCCAGGGGTCAGCAACCTTTACTATCAAAAGAGCCATTTTCCCCCCCTCCCACAAAATAAAATTCCTCTGGAGCCGCAAAACCAATTTACCCTTAAAATGAAGATAACACAGTGTATAACATTTTATATATAGTTATCCCCAAGCATACCCCACATTTAGCATAAAACGCCTGACAACTGCAGTGCATACCCAAAGTAATTTGCGATTTATTATACTTTATACTTATGTGTTTTACTTTTTATTGCTGTTTTTACCAGTTATAACAAAGGAAAACCTCAAACTCTTATGAAGAGAAAAAAGACTGGCGGTGTAGACCTATTTTTAAATAAAACAGAAGAGGAGACAAAACACTGGTGTCTGTAGACCGACTTTGAAATAAAACCCTGAACTATTCAGGTATATTTGAGTCCTTCCCTTATTTGTGAAACATTTATAAAATAAAAAGTAGTCCACTTTGAAAAAAGACTACCATGTGTAGACCTACTTTGAAATAAAACACAGAAGAGGAGAAAAAACACTGGCATCTGTAGACCTACTTTGAAATAAAACCCTGAACTATGCAAGTATATATTTGAGTCTTTCCCTTATTTGTGGAACATTTATCAAATAAAAAGTAGTCCACTTTGAAAAAAGACTACCATGTGTAGACCTACTTTGAAATAAAACCCTGAACTATGCAGCTCTATTTGAGTCCTTCCCTTATTAGTGGAAAATCTATAAAATAAAAAGTACATTTTTTGTTGTTTGCAAATTTCTCACCACATATCAGGCATACAGGTAAGCCTGCATCGTTAGTCGTGAAAGCAAATTAATCTGTCCACGCTGAATTAAACCCTCTATTTTCCTCAGACTTTCCTTTTTTTGGATTTATCCATGGTTAGCTTACTGGGGGGGTCAGAAACTCAAGATTAGCCACTTGCAGACGGCAGGGAGAGGCGCGGGGTGTGACATACTGTATATTTTAGTTGATGAAATATTTTAGTTGATGAAATATTTTTTTCATTTCAGTGTCACAGTATGACATCGATCTCCAAAATAAGAGATACAAAAAAATAAATTAAATATGGACAATATGAGGGCATTAGTGGATCTGTTTGTGCTTTTTTTTTTTACCAGGGAGCCACAGCTGATTGGCTAAAGAGCCGCATGCAGCTCCGGAGCCGCAGGTTGCCGACCCCTGCACTAGTCGTTTGACCTCTGACCTTTGCAGAGGCCACTCCCTCGGTAGGTGACCCCTCATTACCCCAAGGTCACACAGTAAAACAGGCGCCGAGCTATAGTGGCAATTCACTCGCATGCTTTGTTCACACACGGTACAACCAAATAATAATTTTATAAAATAGAGATGTCCTTACTATTTGGCATACACAAAACCGCTGAGCCTAAAACTGGAAACTGGAAGCATTTAGTCAAGTATCCCTATTTAAATAGTAAGTAGTATGTTACTTTGGAGCCCATCTCACTCTTCTTACCATACCTGTATTTGGAAATGCAGCAAATGGACGCCAAAATTATGCCATTCGAAAACTGTCACCGTCAGCATGAGAGCGGCCTTTTAATAACTACAAACTACATGTGCTAGGGGTGCCCTTATACCGTATAGTATGCCCACGCTGGGTAATTGTCTTGTGAATTATTCATCATGTGTTACTATACGTATTCCCCTGAATGGCCCACAGGCAGGTCAAACTGAGTGCCACAGCACGAGACACCCTGTTCATTGTCACAGCGCTAAAACAGATGTGTTGAGACTGAGCGAGGGCTTGCAAGGGTACCTGCTCAGTAACACAGCAGGTTTGTAGGAGGGAAGTGATTTCATGTTTATTTATAGTGGGGTTCAAACAAACAGAAAAAAAAAAAAAAAAAACGTTGCTGATATGAACCAGATGGAACCTTTCACTAATATCCGAGTGAGACTGCGAGATACGTACAAGATGCACGCATTAATGTGTATACTATACGCTCACACCACTCCACATACAAGGACTCACATGTACACGTGTGCATGTGCACTCGCACACATACACACACACACAAACATACACACACACACAAACATACACACACACACACACACACACACACACACAGACACACACATACACACACACAGACCAATCAACCCAAACACACGTACAATAAAGGCCTCTGTGTAACATGAGCACAGTCAGCTGTACAAGCGCCAAGCAATTATCTCTTCATGTATGTGACATGATGTACACAATAGCCACCTCTTTCACTGGGCTTGCTCCCCAGTGCTCCAAACATTGCCTCAGTGGCCTCTCTGCCTCCGGTTAATGGCTGCATTTGGTGAGCTGACACCAGGGAATACATCCCCAATTGACAGCATCAGCAGCTGATGTCACCACACAGCGTTAACGGATCCATGTTGGTGTCATGCCGACACTGTGGACGAGGAGGCTGAGCTCTGTCAGACACAAAACATGCTGTGAAAACAGAGAATCTAATTGATTCATATACAGTATAACCGTAACCTTACCCCCTGACTCTAATATAATCATTCAGAATACTGGAACAACACCCTTTAATCTACTTGAGAGATCAGATTAGATTAGACACACACTAGATGGATAAAACACTTTGTTCACACAGGATCGTCAATCCGCAAGACTATCTCATCCAAATATGTTCTGTAGAGAGAAATGCATGGGGGGGGGGGAGACTAACTGTACAGTACAATGTACTGTACTGTGTCGCTGATCCTATAAGTCAAAAAGGCATTGTGAGTCCTGGCCGAAACAGATGCACAGCCTCATTGATAATGATAATGCATGCAGCTGTTTTCCATTCATGTATGTCCTGTGATTGTACCCATAATGGAACACACATAGAGCTATACTACTATACTGATAGTGTGCTTCCTTCCTGTCTGTGGAAGATGGAACTTATATATAAATAGAATAAAGCCTCATCAAAGCCCAAATTGAGTTTTTTTTTTTTTTTTTTTTTTTTTTTTCTCACTTTTTCTGTATTTTTGCTCCCATCCCAATTTAGTCATTATGCCAATTCCCTTCCTGGCCGTTGCGCGTATTATCCCACTGTCGGCCTAGGGAGGGTGTAAAACGACCACATGCCTCCTCCGATGTGGAGTCAGCCAGCCGCTTCTTTTCACCTGACAGCGAGGACTCTCACTGGGGGAATGTAACGTGTTGTAACTTATGTCGTTTCTGGGCCCCGACCGTAGTGTGCCAAAAACGACTTTTTACGTTTATGGGTTAATATTTGTATTCATTATCCATCCAGGAAGCCTGTTGTTACCATAGGGAATGAGTCTGAGGTTGCCAAAGTGCAATACCGGCCGCATCCAGCTAGACGGTGGTATCGAGCACCGGGTAGTTTTTTCTTTTTTTTGCTCAAGCTGAGCGGTTATAACGGTCAGATTGAGAAGAATCAAATGCTCCTGATGCATGATATGTAGTGGATTATGTTGGCGACACGATGGACATCAATAGTTGGAATCACGATCAGATAATTGGAATATTCTTTTTGGTCTACATCCTAGTCAAGGTAAGGGCTATATGATATCAATCTTGCGTTGATCCAAGCATGTCTTCACCTCGATCCCCCCCCCCCCCCCCCTTTAATGCATTCATGATGAAACATAATACCTATGATATAGATTGGATTTGAGAATAATAGCGGGTCCAGGCAACAAAAGGCAACGGTTATAGTATAATACACTTATAAGGCTATTCCTCAGCATTTCAGGAATGACCCCAGACCGATCTAAAAACATACTTATATTCACCACGGTATAACGCGCAAATGTGTATATGGAAAAATGATCTCTTTTTTGCATCTTAACCGGAAGAAAGTCAAATGACCATAGTATTGTATCCATAGCTATAATATAGAATATAGTTATAGCTCTACAAACAAGGTGACGGACTCCTATCTTTTAAAGCGTGGCAGTGAATAGATGGGGCCCGAAAACAGTGCGGCACTCTGTGTTAAGGCTCTGTAAAGACCCAGTGTAAATAGACACCTGCAGGGAGGAAATAGGTGAACTTTTCTCACATAATATGTGGTGATAAGATGTTGACACTTGCAGTGTAGGCAATGTGGCCTACAGTAGCTCAAACCAGAGGCTGTGTGTTTGTTAGGATACGATTGTTATCTAGGACAGTGGTTCTCAAACTGTGGTACGCGTACCACTAGTGGTACTTGGTGGTACTGCTGGTGGTACTTGAAAACATTTACAAAAAAGCAAAAAAAAAAAGAAAAAAAAAAAAAAAAAAAATTTGCAGTCAGGCCACTGAACTTAGAAGCAGGCCAGGCCAGTGTTTCTGGTTGCGGCAGCGCGATAGTTAGATAACCTAAGTGGGGAACAACCAGGAGATCACTGTGACAGAGAGTAGTGCAGTCTAAACAGTCATAAACCTTTAATTCAACTTCAGCCCTGATCATAACCATTTATCCTTTTAGATTTTTTGTAATGTCAGATAAAAAATGAAATACTCCCACTTTTCTGAAAAGAGTTGGTGTTAAATCTTTTACAAAAAATCCATCAAAATCTGTGTTGCTGCTAATCATTGACACATGCCTAGCCTGTAATAATCCCCCCAGAAAAATTTACTTTGCATTTGATATATTGAAAATACTTTACTTTTTGTGTTTTTTTTTACAATAATTTGTGATGCCATCACCCAAACTGGCATTTAAAGGGTAAACATTCAAAAATGTATTGAATATGTGTTTTCTTTTCTTTTTTACAATAATTTGTGATGCCCATCACAAACACTGGCATTTAAAGGGTAAAAATTCAAAAATTCCTGCACCAGAATGCAGGAAATTAAGTTTTTGTAACAAAATAATTGTGTGTGTGTGTGTGTGTGTGTGTGTGTGTGTGTGTGTGTGTGTGTGTGTGTGTGTGTGTGTGTGTGTGTGTGTGTGTGTGTGTGTGTGTGTGTGTGTGTGTGTGTGTGTGTGTGTGTGTGTGTGTGAGAGAGAGAGAGAGAGAATGACGGACAATTGCTTGCTGTGTGAGAGAGATAGAGAGAGAATTAAGTACATTTGCTGAAATACAGTTGTTCTTAATTTTCTCACTTGCTATGTGAGAATGTTAGTTATTATGTTCTCAATGCCCCTTGCATTGTATGAGTTGTGTGGAAGTGTTTGCTAGTTCTAGTGCTATCCCTTTGTACATTGTGGCTGTGTCTGACAAAAGTTAACAATAAATAATGGTATTAGGAATACATTTGCCTCCTGCGTGAACTGTGCATAGCTGAATAGACTGTATTTTAACGCCGGTCATATGGTGGTACTTGGAGAGCCAGCTACGTTCTCAGGTGGTACTTGGTGTAAAAAGTTTGAGAACCACTGATCTAGGAGACATGTAAAACCTGTAGCAGGGCTATGAAATGACCCTCTGACCCTTTTTGTCAAGGATAATCCTGTGGATTCTCAGCGAAGAAAGTAATCAGGGATGTACAGATCCAGCTCTTAAAAATCGAACCTCTACTGCAAGGGTGCAGTATCGTTAACGCCTCGTTAACAGCACTGCCAGGTTAATGGTGCATGATTACCGCAGTAGTAGGGTCCTGAGAGCTGCATCTGTAGTCTAGAGTCCAACTGGGAGTCCAAGTCAAGTCCTAGACCGGGTCCAGTTGGGTTTGAGTCAAGATCTGTTACGTTCCAAGGCCCGGCCCTGGCTGGACCGGGCATGAGAATAACAGTGGACAGTTCTCTCCTCCTGACATTGGCTCCCTACCTCCCTCTGGTGACCTAAGGCCGATGGTGCGGTCTGCCATTTTATGTTGGTTTCAAATAATTTAGTGGATTTCTAATGATCTGTTATCCTGGGCCATCCCTGTCTGTGTTTGATGTCATCCCCCTGTCTGGTTGTTGTGTGTGTCATTGCCTTTGTGTCTAGTTGTGTTTATGGTGTCATTGCTTTTGTGTCTAGGTTGTGTTTGTGATTCTGTGTTTTGGCCTGGCCCTGCCAGGTGTTGATCGTTGTTAATTAGTGTTGGTATTTAGGTGTCTGTCTGTCATCACTTCCTCGTGGCATCATTGTCTACTCATTCTCCCTGTGTCGTGCCTGCCTTCCCTGTTGATGTCTAGTGAGTCCTTGCCTGTATACTCCTGTCATTTTCTTGTTTTCCTTCGTTGTTTTTGTTAGTAGTAGTTGGAGAATTATCCAGCGCCCTTCCTACAGAGATATTATTATTATTATCATTATTATAGTGGCACTTATTATACAAGTATTATTTATCATCTGGTGCCACCTAGTGGGCGTTTACTGCAACTGTGAGACGCCAGGGGACTGAGATGTGAACAGGTGAGGCTGAATCAGCGTCTGTGTGACGCACTATTTAAGAGACACACGTAGCCATAGGCCTGTAAGGTGAAAAGCCCTGTGGGCGAACAGACTGGCCAACGGTACGTTGCATTGTATGCACCGTTTATTCGTAATTATCCTTTCATATGTATATCTAGTTGCTAACTAATGTCGTTTATTTCCTTTCCTTTTGTATAGGTAAATAATCTGTATCGACTGACAAGTACTGACTACTGCTGAATCGACTCTGAATCGACTCTATCGTCTACTACCAACTGCTACTAAATGCTACTAACTGACTGCTAGCTACCGGCTAACTACTGAATAATTGGCCACCTGGTGTTAATGGCACATACATTTTCTATAAGCACTGGATGTTTGGACATGGAGTCCGAATAAAACAGTTATTGCAAAGTCGGAATTGTTTCCTCTGGTTTATAGTCTCAGTCTTCGCCTACACCCTTTCCAATGGGGACATTTAGTTGACACATTGACTGTGACTGCTAGATAATTGGACAGTAGTGCCTTTCGTTTGTATTGTATATTGGATCAGTGAGTAAACACCCCTTCTTCAAGCATCGCTCCTCGTCTCTGCCTCCGTTCCTTCTCCCTTGTCTGCATATTGTGTTCTCTCCTTCATCATCACCCCCAATCGTAACAGAATGACGCCACCAATCAAGAGCACAGCAGACAAGGTGGCAGACACTTTTTTCATCCTTCATAGCTTGATGGTGATCTGGAACAGTACTCGCCTGCCAAGTGGGTATTCTGGCTCCAGACGATCGACAAGGTTGCAAGGGAGAGTCCGACACAGGAGCCTGCGATGCGGGTTATGGCCGACCACGTCTCTACCCTCATGGAGGGGTTTAGGTCGCTCTCTAGTACCCAACCCACCAGCCGAATCCCAGGTATGGTTCCCATGGCTAGCGTAGCTATGTCAGCTAACCGGTTCCCCATTGTTAGCACAACCCCGCTTGCTAGCTTTCCCCCCACAGCTAGCCAGCCAGCTAGCATACAACTCACGGTCAGCCTAGCTCCTGAAGCTAACCGGGCGTCTCCAGCTAGCGCAGCTCCGCCTGTTAGCGCCGCTCCTGTAGCTGACCATGCGTCTCCAGCTAGCACAGCTCCGCCCATTAGCATTGCTCCTGTAGCTAACCAGGAGTCCCCAGCTAGCACAGCTCCGCCCGTTAGCATTGCTCCTGTAGCTAACCAGGCGTCCCCAGCTAGCTCAATCCCCACTGCTAGCCTAATCTCCAGGTTCACGATCAGCCTAGTACATGAGACGGACCAGATGTCCCTAGTTAGCATTGTCCCTGTAGCTAGCCAGGTTTCCCCAGCTAGCATTGCCCCGACAGCTAGCTCAGAGCCCACGGTTGGCCTAGCCCCCGCAGTTCACAGGCCTCCGAGTCCTGGCAAGGCTCGGATGGCGAGCAGGGCTAGTGCAGCTGACAAGGCCTCCACAGCTGATCCGGTCGTCGCTGCCAGCCTGGTTCTGGTCGGCATAGTCCCGGGTGTCACCGCTCCTCCTCCGGCTTCCACGCCCTGCCCAGCCTCTACGCCTGGTGCGGCTGCTACACTGGGTCCAGGCTCCTCATCCCCGGATCCTACGCCATGCCTCGCCGGAACCGTTGCCTCCACTCCAGCCACAGTTCTGGGCGAGTGAAATCAAAGTTGTCGGGAGGGTTAAACTTGGCCATCTTCACTGGTTTACTTCTGACACCATGTTCAGGTTATGACCAATATAATAAACACTCTTGACGACCTGCTTTAACTCCAGAGGTTGTTGTGTTTATTTGGCTTCTCGTAGACACACACACACAGCGTTGTTTCGGTAGCATACATGGAATTAACTACTTCCAGCGCATGAGCGCCTAATATGGTCTGGTCTTAGAGACACACACACAATTGTACTTCCAGTACATTCATTCACATGACACCAGGCTCCCTGATCCTGTTTCTCTCAAAGCCTCCCCTCTCCGGGCTTCTGTTCCCTTCCCCACCCCCCCTCGTCGGGCCTCTGTTCCCGGGTCCTGCCTCCCTCTCCGGTCATCTGTTCCCGTCCCCACCCCCCCTCTCCGGGCTTCTGCACCCGTCCCCACCCCCCCTCGTCGGGCCTCTGTTCCCAGGTCCAGCCCCCCTCCCCGGGTCTCGGCGCCCATCCCCACCCCCCCTCGTCGGGCCTCTGCTCCCAGCTACAGCTCCCCTCTCCGGCTCCCTGTTTCTCTCCCTGCCTCCCCTCTCCGGGCCTGTGCCCCCGTTTTCAACCCTCCTGGCTGCTATACCCCTCCTGGGTTTTTCGCTCAGCCTCCCGGCCCCAGGTCTCCGTGGTCCTCTCCCTGGGTCCCTTCCGGGGTCCCGGCTTCCTCCCTCGCCTGTGTCCGGACGTTGTTCTCGGGGGTCTGGAAGCCCCCCGTTGAGGGGGAGGTACTGTTACGTTCCAAGGCCCGGCCCTGGCTGGACAGGGCATGCGAATAACAGTGGACAGTTCTCTCCTCCTGACATTGGCTCCCTACCTCCCTCTGGTGACCTAAGGCCGATGGTGCCGTCTGCCATTTTATGTTGGTTTCAAATAATTGAGTGGATTTCTAATTATCTGTTATCCTGGGCCATCCCTGTCTGTGTTTGATGTCATCCCCCTGTCTGGTTGTTGTGTGTGTCATTGCCTTTGTGTCTAGTTGTGTTTATGGTGTCATTGCTTTTGTGTGGGGTCACCAAAAAAAATCCTAAATAAAATGTGGTCGTGGTATAATTGTTTTTGAGAACCCCTGGATTCGAGTCCAAGGTTATACAGGGGCAATCAGCACAGTTAAAACAACAACTTTACAACTTATGCCTCACATTCACCCACATAATTATTCGCACACCGGCGGTGGAGGCAACCATGCAAGGTGCCAACCTGCTCATCGGAAGCATTTAGGAGTTAAGTGTCTTACTCAAGGATACTTCGACACACTGCCGAGGGGAGCCGGAATTTGCCCCTTTTTCCCCAGTTCAGTATGGGCTTCAGGGACTGATAGCAATAATACATTCTGGGAACGCACACAGTAACTGAATGATATAAGTGTTGTCACTTTTGCATGTCATCCCTTGGATTTGTTGTGTCTTTGGATCCATAAATAAAATCAATCAATCAATCAATAGTTACATACGTAGGATGGAAACAAACCAATAACCGCCTTATGAATACAAATATACCAGTGATTACGTCTGCGGGTGGACAGACGTATTGAAATTGATGAATTGAAAATGGGGGACCCTGATGTAAACAAGACAAAAGTCTTTCTCTGGTCTGCATCCCCTTAACAATTGTGTGTATTGAGCTGTACTGTATTGTACCCATTCTGCAATCTGTTAATAACGTTTTCAATCAATCAATCAATCAATCAATCAATAAAACAGAACAGGCCATCCATCCCGAGCATACAATGAGCAATGAGTACAAGTTGTGATGAATCTCAATGCTTCATGATAAACCGTATCCAGAGCATCTAGACCAGGGGTCTCAAACTTGCGGCCCGCTGGATGATATTTTGCGGCCCCCTACTTGACATCAAAGTAAAAAAACGTTAATATTTAACAAAAAAACTTTAATGTTTAATGTTGTGGGACTTGTAGAGCACTTTGTTCAACTTTGTCAGTGCTGTAAAGTTTAAACCTTTTTAAATCTTAGACAAACAAAACACTTTGCTTTCATGAAATATTGTAAACCGTCATTTGAGGCTTTATAAAAGCAGCACAATGAACACAAATCTGTCAGTGCCGAGTCCGACCTCATCTTAAATAACAAACAGCATTGCTTGTTGTAGTTAACAAAGAGAGGCAGAGTTGATTTTGCAAAAAAAGAAAATCATATATATAATATTTGATGCGGCCCAGCCTCACCCAGACTCTACCTCCAGCGGCCCCCAGGTAAATTGAGTTTGAGACCCCTGATCTAGACACTCTGCAGATTCCTGCATTATAGCATCACCATAATCAAGCATAGCCATAAAGGTAACAGCAACAAGTTGTTGGGAAAAAAAGGAGGAAAAGCAAGATTTATTTCTAAAATAAAAACCCAGTTTCAACTTACATTTCTCACCAGTTGCTGAATATGAGGCTTAAAATAGAGAGAATCATCAATTAAGATGCCAATATATTTGTATTGAGATACAGACTCAATTTAATTTCATTATCAAGAGCAGTAATAGAGGCCAGTGGCTTTTTGTTTGAGTTTGTAAAAATCACAAGCTGCAATATATGTACGCTGCACATACACACATGCACATACGCAGGCACACACACACACACAAATGCATGAATGCACACACACACGATTACTGCCCCTATGAGTGGATGAGTGAGTACATACAGCAGACTCTGAGTGAGTCATACAAACACCCTCTTCAGTTTTCCTAACAAGCCTTTCAGGTTCCCTCTACCTGCAGTAGACCATAATGTACGTTAGTAATATGCTATGTTTACTAGCCGACTGATATTTTGGCTGGCACCCGGGCTAATAATGTGGCTGTGCTGTAAGACACTATAAACTCTCAGTCTATGTGAAATATGTATGTACATTACACTAAACATAAACCCGGCAGCTAAACACAGGGTAACATTATGATGGGAAACACTTCACATGCTCTCTCTCTAATCCTCTTGGTTGTATTCCACTGGCAAAAAACATGCACGCCACAAAACGGAACCCTGCTGTTTAAACTCATGAAAAAGTCAAGAGGAGATGGAAAGATACTTTGATTTAATGCAAAGTGCTAAAAGAAAAACAGCAAAAGTGTAGTAAAATGGAAATAAAAGAAAACTTGGATGGACACATTTCAGTTAATGTAACCATTATCAGCGCAGTATCTCTCTGGCTGTATTCCATTGAGTTTCCAATTTATTAGCCATGCCCGTGCTCTGGTAACGAAAGCCTGATGTTCTCTTGAAAACGGGCCAATCAGATCACTGATGATCTCCAGTGTTATTGGGTCATCTTAAGGCTAAAGTGAAACATGTATCTGTGTCCATGGAACATTACATCTTGGACCACAGTGTTCCTTAAAAAATCCTTCAGGACATACTGGTATCCCCATGGCCTGTGGCAGATATGCAGCTGGGTGTGAACTAGAACTGAGACAAGATGGATAGCGGCAGTGACAAGCACCAAACCACCCCCATAGACCTCCACACGCCAAGACTGTACTGGCCAGGCAAGAATGTGGACCCAAGTGCATGCAGTAGACAGGAGGCAGGTTCAGTTCAGTTCATTTTTATTTCGGATATTGGACACATAACAATGGTCATTCCATAAATCGCCAAAGTTTTACCAGCTGCTATTACAGCATTGTCCAATTGTCCGAAAAGGGCTAGGGAGAAGCACTAGGCTTGTTTGGCCCTACACCTGAATACTTACGTTTAGTTTGATTTTAATTAAAAAAAAATTACATTTACATACATGCATTTGTCGGAAATTAACGTCAGACTTTAGGCTTATATCATATATAAATATATTAGTTAATTAGGAACATTGCTTAAGTTAAAAGTCATTGATAAATAGGATTACAGTACAATCAGTATGAACATTTGAGAACACTATGGTTGCCTTTTACAATGAGAGGCTTTTAGGCCAAGGTTACAGGGGCCCCCTTATCTCTAGCAAGGTGGCTGGTCGGCCCGGGAGGGACGCCTGTGCATTTGCCTGTTACATAACTATGCATCCTGGTCTCTGAGCTGGATCATATGGGAAAGGACACAGGTGTCTCACACTTGATTGGTCAGCCAGCAAAGACACCCTAGGTCGGACAGTATATCAGAGCATCTAGAATAGAGGGAAGGAGAGCTCCTTGGCAACTCTGCTATATACTGCATTGCTGTCAACAAGCTTGTCTGTGATCCATGGACCACCCGATAATTCATGTAATTATGCTTTCTGATTATTCAATAAATACCATACATGATGTTTGAACTCATTGTCCTGTGTCTAATATTCGATATCCTTTTGTCCTGATTCGAGGAACACCAAATGATCCCACATTAATGGCGAGCAACAGCCAGGAGAGGTCAGAGGCCGTTAACAGAGCTACTCATCAGGGCGGGTACTGAATTCAGAGACCAGGATTAAGGTAAGCAAACACCTTGCTGACATATGTTTATTGGCTCTGGGTTCAGTATTTTCATTCTGTGAGTAAATCTCCAGGCCTCTCCTCCCAAAAACCTACAGTATTGGATAACAGACTACGTAATTTTTTATTCCTTTCAGTGTGAAGGAAAAGCCTTGGTAGACAGGCTATATACGGTCTTGGTAAATATACTACGTAATTTTTTTCTTTTTATCCACTTTTTCTCCCATTTTCTATATTTTCTCCCATCCCAATTTTCGTATCATCCAATTCAACCCTCCCCTGTCACGAACGCTGTTTCTTGCCTCCCACAAGCCGGCTGCAATGTGGACTAAGTCATACATAGCACAAGTCCCCTCCGGTACTTGAGGTAACAGCAGTCTCGCATCTTTTCACCTGCGCAGCTCGATCACTCAGTGGCGAGGAGTAACGCGTGGGAGGCTCACGCTGCCCCCGACACTTCCTGATTCTACTGCGCAGGCGCACCAACCGACCTGTAGGAGTCACTGTCCACAATGCCCGATCCCCACCCATCAGTTTCCCATCCTCTAATACTGCCAATTGTATTAGTACGGACGACCAGCCAAACTGAAAACAATGTGGAGAGCTGGATTCGAACATGCGAACCCAGCGTCTCCACATTGGTGGCGAGTGCCTTGCCCACTACACCACCTAGCCGCCCACATACTACGTAATTTTTTATTCCTTTCAGTGTGAAGGAAAAGCCTCGGTAGACAGGCTATATACGGTCTTGGTAAACAGACTACGTATTTTTTGTATTCCTTTCAGTTTGAAGGAAAAGCCTTGGTAGACAGGCATACGGTCTTGGTAAACAGACTACATTGATTAATGCTGGCCAGCTAGGAAAATAACACAGTGGTGCACGCTGTTCTTTTATTTATTAATTTTTTTTAACTGCAGCCGTGTTTGAAGTGAAGTCAGCTATTACAGCGGATTGTGTTATCAATCCTACATACACACAACTCTCTCTCTCTCTCTCCCTTTACACACACACACACTTCAGCGCAAATTTGAGTTCTGTATATCAGTCAATTTAAACAAGATAATTAATTGATAAAGTCAATTCAAGGAGGAAATCTCTCTTATTTATTTTTTTCTCTTTTGAGAACAAGGAGCAGCTCAATTAAATACCTCTTTGTAGAAAAGGTTTATTTTGTATATACATTTATGTGTATAAACAAATCGAAATTACAGGACCATACTGGAAAAAATAATAATAGTATATACTGATAAGCACATTCATTTTCTCTCATATTTGTCTATCAAACCATATATCTCTGTCATTTTTCTCTATACACACACACAAACCCCCTGCTCTCTCACTGTTTGCTGATGGAAATGAATGATTGAATGAATTTGAAAGGTCTGCAGACATTGTGTGTGAGGAGGAAAGATTGAAGTTTGTTATTTGTAAAAGTATGTTTGATGTAATTTGTGTTAATTTGAGTGCTTATCTTGTTGGCATTTGGATAGCAAGGTCTGACTGTATCATAACAAGACTTGAGTTTATATCATCAAACAGTTTCTAGGACGATCCATAATTCAATTTAAAGAAAAAAGAGTGAATTAAACTCAGCAAACTGTATCTTCTATTTCTGTCCCTGTAAAAACTTAAATTTGGTCCTTACAGTATAAGTGAACAATGACTGATAACAGGCAAGCGGGCTAGCTGCGTTATCTACAGTATAGTATCATCTGCAGTCTAAATTAAGTATTTAGCTAAGTATTGTTATACAGAACCAAGCACTTTTCTGTAATGTATGTGTACCTTGTATAGTAAACTTTATATCGTTGATTTGAGTTATCGCATATCTGTGATTCAATGCTGATCTTGCGTTGCTGTGCAAATAGTGAGTATTGATCGAGTGGCTCCCCTCTCTCCTGCGGCCGCGGCGAGATTGTGAGCTGTGAGGTCGGTGCACACCTTCTACAGCATTTCAGTGTCGGATTTGTGTGTCATAGTTGTATGTCATAATAAATTAATAAACAAACTTGAAACTTCAACTTGAAACTAGTTGATTATAGATAGACAAACTTTTACTCCGTTAAAGTAAGTTTGAGATGGTGTCTTCAGGCAAACCACACGTCTGAGGACACAGTAAACTGATAAGGCCCTACACAGTGGCTGGCGGAGGTTAATCATTACATTGTCACACAAAGCGCAGGTACACAGACTGTGGAGTGGATGCAGGGCAGTATCTGTCATAATTGAGGTGGACAGATCATTATTGTTGTATTTTAGTAACACTTCTTGTAAGATCACAGGGTATTGCAAGGATTTCATATACACAAAACAAAAAATTGGGGGATATACTCAATTACAATTCTGCAATTAAAACTTTAGATAGTCATTTTACCTTGTGCTTGGACTTTGCAGTTTAGGGTTTGTAATTTAGAACATTTATAAATAAACTTGGCCCATGCTATAACTTGCATCATTGTTCTCCCACGATTAAGTCAAGATCATACACCAATTACACATGATTTGTGGTATTAGTGGAACATTGTAATTGGCTTAGATTGATAAAGGAAATCAGTTGCATTTCAATAAATCAGTCAATTTGGGCAAATTTGTTTACTTACGTTTAGGGATGAAATTGGACTACAAACCTTAATCCGACTTCGGGGGGACTATATTATAAGCCCTCACAGTTAATGCTACTGTATTCTATGATAAATCATACCTAAATTAGATCTGAGTTTGATTTTTAAGTGTTACATTTAGCCTGGCGCAGTATTAAAAAAAATAATAATAATAATATATATATCTGTGTCATTCACATGAAAAATATATATACATCATATATATTTAAATTTGAACAAAAACATAAAAACTGTTATAATTAGCACAATGTCACAACAAAAGAAAGACGGGACTTTTGATACAACACAGCTGCAAACACCTGTAATGACCACAGGATTTCCCCAATAAGTCAATAAGCAGCCACAGAAAGTGGTGGGAAGGGGAAGGTCAGGGGATTACAACACTTTCCCACAACAAGGAAGCGTGATGCAAAGGAGACCAGGAGGGAGGGGCAGAGGTGGTGACACACGTTATATTCACTACAATCAAAGACCTCCACCACAAGGACAGAGAAATGAGTTTGGCCGAGCACAATGTTGGGGCTGCAAGCAAGCAGGACATATAAGACGTGATTGTCAAACAAACCCCTGGAGAGACCAGACTGGGTATCCAGAACAAAAGGGAGGTCCGGGGGAGGGGGAGATATACCTGACATTATCCGCAGATCCTTGTGAAAGTCCCACTGTACCAGTTACAATCAACAATGAAGCGCACAATTTCATGATTGACACCGGGGCCACTTATAGTAGTGATGTGACGAGTCATCGATTTGCATCGGTGCGCCGACATAAACGTTCACGATGCGAGTACACCGGTGGAATAAGTCCGCATCGGCAAAATTTCAGGCTAAACTCACGATGCATCTTGTTGTAGCGTCTTTGCATCGGTCAAAACCGATGCATTAATATAATTTCCTCTCATCCACTTCGGTCAGCAGTGCACTGTGACTGCACACACAGCAGATACTATTGCTTCGCTACTACATAAGGCGAGAGCCGTGTCACAGTTATCAACAAACAGTGGAAGTCGAGGAGGAGACATGAATAGAATTGATCAACATGGCGAAATGTTACAATATAAATACTAATTGGATAGTTGATGATGAACATTTAATTTCATTATCTGAAATATTATAAAATCATTAAGTCTGCTATAAGCCATTATCCCTTTGTGTACGATTATTATTGTCTCACAGTAGTGTGTATGTACATAATGTGTGTTTTTAGCTGAAGCGAGAAAAGACAGTACTATGCAAAAGTCTTCTTAGGCACCCAAGAGGTTTTATATAAATTGTCTTACAGTAGAGTATTTAATTTTTAATAATAATATAAGCTGCATATAAGGAATACAACCAAATCCTCTGGAATACCATAAAATTGTATCATTATTTTGCATCATGTTGAATCGCATCGTATCCAAATTGAACTCGGCCATCTGAAAGATAATGTGTATATATATAAATGTGCGAATTAGCTATAATAAGCGAATTTAAAAACCTGCTGTTATATTTTCTATAATAATATTTCAAATGACATATGGTCCGGATGGGAGAATTCAGTACTGTATCTACAGAACCCTCTGTTTAATCATCTTCCCTTTATTAATTTCCTTAGATCTATTGTACACATGATCTCAAGAAGGTACTGAATAAGATCAGTGGCAGGTTTTAATGTTTAGTCCTTATTAGCAAGTGGTTATTTACTGTCAAAGAGGCAAAGAAAAATCATAATTCATATTCTCCTTTGTTTTATCACAATTTTAGTGGAGACCACAGGTAGGTAGGGTCCTTATTTTCTGGTTGTTTGTCAGCTTCCTGTGTACCACTTACTCCTGGGGCAGTCGGAGAAGTGATTAGTACCATCTACTTGTCTTGTACCATACTATATGCTTGACGGGTGGATGGTCAATATGATCTTTGGCTGGTAGCAGGTGTGGTTGAAGAGGGTTAGGTCTACAGGGCGTTAGCTTAAGGGTAGGTAGGTTAGGGTGCCAGAAAATACAGGTAGTGTGGTAGGGCCTGATGTAGTTTTTTTTTTTAGGATAGACATGTGGTGGGCCGTTTGACTGCAGTTTAGATGTAGAAGCTGTAAGTAGTCATGTCAGGTTACAAGGGGCACCTATTTGAATTTGTTTGTTGTATTTAATTTTTAGTTTTGAGTGTAACTCGGTGTTTGGATAGCCTACCTATTAGCACATGACCTCCTGCGCGTACTACACATCTACTTATTTCAGGGTGGTTGTTTTTTTTATTTTTAAATTTTTTTGCAAATTAGAAAGGTGCGCTCAGTAGAGCACACATCTCCACCACGTCGCACGCCGATCACACAGGCGGACAGGCACAAAGGCTGACTGCTCTCCTTATAGTTAGTAGTATTAGCAGTAGCGTGTAGACACTAACAAGGGGTGCTTTAGTGGTTCTTTATGGGAGTACAAACTAACATTTCCAGCACCGCATGAGAGTTTAAATGACTATTCCCTTATCATAGAAGTACTTTGACTTTGAATTTTCCCACTTATTACTGTACATTCACTGTACGTTTTCATATATTTTTGGCTGGAGGGGTGTGTATTTGGAATTTTAGACGGTATATACATACCGGATTGTGTATGCCAGACCGTATTTTGTTCTCTATTCTATTTTATTTTTAATATTAATTAACTATTAACTATTAACTATTTTAGCACTAGTGACTACCTAAATGTTTATTGTTGTTCAATGTGTGTGATCTGTAGTGCCAAGTTTCCGGCGGGGTCATTCAAGGAGTTTATTTTATTCTATTCTATAATTAGGAAAAATAATTGTCCACATATGTATGATATCTAACTAACTAACTAACACATCTATCAAGCAATCTGTCATCAGGTGAAAGGAGACAGGGAAGAGAAAGCCAATGACGAAAGTGTAACGAGCCCAAGTGAATAAGACCTGAAAAAGGACCAAACCGAACAGCAATTAAGGTGGGAGGTAGGACTGTGTGGCACATGTGAAAAGTAAGAGAATTGAAGTGGAAATTAAGAAGAATCTAGAAAGTATAAAGGAGAACCAGGACAAAGGTTATGCATCACCTCAACAGGAGATGCATAGAGAAGCAGAAGGCTAAGTTGTTTTGTTCAAAGGAGTTTGGACAGATAGCTTAGTGGGAAACAGAAAGCTAGGTTGTTCTGTTCAAAGGAGTTTGGCCAGAGAACTTAGTGGAAAGGGACCCATACCTGGGACTACACCATGTTGGGAGAGGAAAGTGATGATGATGGAAAAAGAAGGCGATTTGATTTGATTTGAGTTGTCTCTGGAAGGACATATCCAACTCAACGAGGACAACAGCTACCGACCCCACCAGAAGATGAGAGACTGGTCTAAGGGACCAGCAACCAACTCACTGAGGATCAGGCTTGTAGAAATCTGACATAATGCTCTTACACAGTATGCAATAAGACACACATCATTGTCTTTAGGACTTCGTATTGGCTATAGTTTTTCCCACGCTGGAATGGAGATGGTGGAACTTTTTTCGGGGTGGGATGTTGTTTGGACTCATTTGCTCAGGCAGGAGGTGGAATCCTTGGAAACGCTGCAAGGAGGGAGATCTGGTTTGGATTACTTGGCAGACGAAAATCAACACCATCCACCTCAACGCCACAGGGTCAACGCCATCCCCTTCGACGCCACAAGGTCAACGCCATCCGCCTTCGATGCCACAACGTCGATGCCATCCCCCTCAACCCCGGAAATCGTCGTCAAACCCCTCGACCACCAGGAGGTCGTCCCCGTTCCCCTCGTCGCCACGACCCCCGTTCCCCTCATCACCATGACCCCCGTTCCCCTCATCACCATGACCCCCGTTCCCCTCATCACCATGACCCCCATTCCCCTCATCACCATGACCCCCATTCTCCTCATCGCCATGACCCCCGTCCCCCCATCACCATCCCCCACCCCAGAAGTCGTCACAAAACCCCCCGAGTCATCCCCTGACCCCCAGACCACGCAGGAACAGGTAGACACGGCTAGGCATATGCTGATACAGATTATTATCGCACATCCCGGAGGACTTCACATTTTCACCTGCCTGAAGAAGTCCACAATTATCCCTGTACCCAAAAAATCCAAGCCTGCTTGCCTCAACGACTACCGCCCTGTAGCTCTCACCTCCATAGCCATGAAGTGCTTTGAGAAGCTAGTAAAGGGCTACATCTGCTCCTCCCTCCCCATCAACATGGACCCCCTGCAATTTGCATACCGCCCCAACAGGTCCACGGAGGACGCCATAGCCCATGTGCTGCACACAGCAGCATCACACCTGGACAAGAGGCAGGGGAACTATGTGAGAATGCTATTCATCGACTACAGCTCGGCATTCAATACCATAGTCCCCTCCATACTCATAGCCAAGCTCAGGGACCTGGGCTTGAACTATGACCTCTGCCAGTGGGTCTTGGACTTCCTGACTGGCAGACCCCAGGTGGTGAGAGCAGGCAACTGCACCTCCTCATCCATCACCCTCAACATAGGGGCCCCCCAGGGCTGTGTTCTGAGCCCCCTCCTCTACTCCCTGTACACACACGACTGTGTGGCTCAGCGGAGTAGCAATACAATCATCAAATTTGCTGACGACACAGTGGTGGTGGGCCTGATCTCTGCCAACGACGAGAGGGCCTACCTGGAAGAGGTCAAGGTCCTGGCGGGATGGTGCCAGGAAAACAGCCTCTCCCTGAACGTCAGCAAAACAAAGGAGATGATTGTGGACTTCAGGAGGTCGGGGGTCAAGGACTACAGCCCCCTCAGCATCGACGGGGCACCGGTTGAGAGAGTCAACAGCTTTAAGTACCTCGGAGCCTACATATCCGAGGATTTGACATGGACCACACACATTGACAGTGTTGTGAAGAAGGCACGACAACGCCTCTACTTCCTCAGGCGCCTAAGGAAGTTCCAAGTCAGTCAGAAGATCCTCAAGAACTTCTACTCATGTACAATAGAGAGCATCTTGACCGGCAACATCACCTCCTGGTTTGGGAATAGCACTGCACAAGACCGAAGCAGACTACAAAGAGTGACACGTTCAGCCGAACGCACAATTGGAGGGGGGCTCCCCACCCTCCAGAACATTTACAACAAGCGTTGCAAGGGCAAGGCGAAGAGAATCATTAAAGACTCCAGTCACCCGAACAACTGCCTCTTTGAACTGCTGCGGTCAGGCAAGCGATACCGGAGTCTCAAGGCGAGCACAGAAAGACTCAGAAGAAGCTTCTATCCCCAGGCCATCAGGCTGCTAAACGAACAATGAATGAACACTACACAACAACAACCACCAAACGCACATAGCACACACATCCACACGCACACACTCACTTTAAACAAACACACTGTAGCACCCACTCCACACACTTTATAGCACACACCCACTTTAAACAAACACACTGTAGCACCCACTCCCCACACTTTATATTTATTGATGAAGGATTGCACTACAACTCGTACACCTTACTGTAAATTGTACCTAAATTGTACCTCATCCCATTTCTGCTTTGCACTATATAGTACTGTACATTAGTACACTGCATAGTATTGTATATTATATGGTAACTCAGAACATTGTACATATGTCTATACCGAACACTGTGACCTCATTTTCTTCTTCTAAAATTACATGCTATACTATGTTATTTGATACTATCTTGTCTAGCACAGTCTCTGGAGCGTAACAGTAAGAAGCATTTTGTATGAAAGTATTCTGTACTTCTGTATGACAACTATTAAAGAAACTAAACTAAGAAACTGAAACTTTATTTATATGACACTGTCACTAGGCGGATGAACAATTCATGTCCAGAGTGCATTGCGTTTTTTTTAGAAGCCACTCTGGACCACTTCAAGTTTCAAGTTTCTTTAATAGTTGTCATACAGAAGTACAGAATACTTTCATACAAAATGCTCCTTACTGTTACGCTCCAGAGACTGTGCTAGACAAGATAGTATCAAATAACATAGTATAGCATGTAATTTTAGAAGAAGAAAATGAGGTCACAGTGTTCGGTATAGACATATGTACAATGTTCTGAGTTACCATATAATATACAATACTATTGTTGTGAAGGGCCAGATTAAACCGAATATATATATTTATTTGTATATATATATTTAATTGTATTTGTATATTCTCTAATATTCCCTGATATCCCTTGTATATTCCTTGTACAATATGCATTGAATATCCATTCTAGCCTACTGAACATCCCATAATAGTCTCCATTCTACTATTGGTCGAGACCTTGGTGCCAGGCTGCCATACCCCCCAGACCCAGTTCAAACGTACCGCTCAACATGTACGAACAAGTCCTAGTTCCGCGTAGGAATCTGGCTACCGCACCACTAATGGGACTATTTGTTCATAGTGCGTATATATACTGCGCTACTAAAGTAGGACTTCCTTTTCAGTCCAGTTTCTTACCCTCCAATAGAGTCACAGACGTAAAGCCTCCCCGCGACGCCACGTGTGGGAGTAAGGCCAAGTTCGGCCTACCATCGGTATTGAGACATCGTGTATATTAATATTTGAATAGTCATATTTGGCACTATATCGTCGAGTTGGACGTAGTCTATTAAGCTAATAATAGTCTGTTAATATATAGTGCTTTGTACGGTGAGAATACTACCGTAGCCAGCACCCCATCGTTTCGGGCAGAGAACTGGCTGCTTATCCAGGATGATCGACCCCATGTGAGGCTGCACCCGAGGAGCCCCAGAGCCGACGAGCGAGTGGACCTGTATACCGGATTATTCTACCGACGACAGCCCGCCTTCCCAGGCACGGATTATGCTTTGTATACAGTGATTATTCCATGGATAAAGACCCCCGACACTGCCGTGTGTTGGAACCCCCCCCCCTGGAGAGGACGCAAGGTGAGGAGACGCTCTGCAAGACGAGGTCGCTTCACATCTCTCCCCCGTGGACCGGAGAGAGCCGGCTCACAGAGAGTCCAACTGCTTTCATCTGTGGTCCAAGGATCGCTGGCGCACCGAACTGCACAACTGTGGGTTCACCCAGGATACCCTTGGCCGGACGAGGCAGCCAGACTCTACCCCCCCCCCCCCTCCTACTCCTGTTGTCTTACAAGCGACCGGATTACCCCCCTAGTGTATCCAGTCTTATAATCATTAAAGTATCATTGCTGTTATTCCTTAACTATTCCAGGTCGTATATTTACCGCCTGCGCCATCAGAGATTGGACATTCTCTATTGATATACCGACGAATACTCTTTGCCATAAAAGTGCATACTATTTCAATTCATAAATGTAATTAAGTGATTAAGTGCTTGCTCTACACACCATTGCTGTGTAGGAATAAATACATACTTCGACTTCGTACATTTGTGTTGGATCCGTTTCATCTACGTGACAGTGTTCATCATAATATATTTATGCCGAGTACTGGGTGGCCGAATATTAAGTACAAAGGTAGTGGTAGTAAGTATCATATCTAGTAATACAGTCAGGGAATTGTACCCCTCAGTTACAATTGGTCCTTCGAGCCGGATGGTAATTAGTGTAATATTAATATAGTGTTATTAATATTGAAATGGCCTATGATGAACACTCCACGAAACGATCCTCCTAACCAACGCCCGCAGCGCGAACGACGGCTCCCTCAGTACTTAGAGGCTTACGCTGTCAGTCAACAACCTAGTCTTCTACTAACAGTAAACGCGGTAAAACTAGAAAGTAAAAGTATGTCTAACCCCAACGCCCAGACTACCCCGACCATAGAGGCCCCTACGGGTTCTAATGTAACTGACCAAGTTCACGGTGGGGACCAGTGGGAACCAGACATGACTTCACACCCCGCCAGTACTGAAGAAGTAGTCCCCGATGAGTCCCGGGAGGAATACAACGCTACCGAGAGAGAACTCGGCACGGAAGAAGACGGGGAGAGCACCGTGGAGATAGAGCTCCAAGGCTCCGCAAGGAGTACCCCGAGGGAAGGCTCCCCTATACAACCGCCTTCTCCCAGCGAGGCAGAGAGGACCCTACAGCAGGCCTTCCTCATCAGCCTGAACGCCGCTGCTGAACGCGACCGACTGCAGATCCAGCAGCGGAGCGAAGAAGAGCATATACGTCTAGAAATAAGACGCATTCAGAGGGAAGAGAATGTGGCCCGAGACCGAGCAGACAGCCAGCGAGCAGCTGCTGGTGCTCTACGGGACGCAGAGCGCGACAGACAGCAAGCGCAACTAATAGAACAGCTGATCAGACGGACAACACCCTCTCCCTCCGCCAGAGGCTCCAGGAACTCGTCTAGACACACCTCCAGGGCGGCATCCCCTAGCCGAGTAAACAACCCTGAACTTGACCAACAGACGAGGTCTATACCCCCCACAGACCACCCCCCCCCACCGGTCCAAGCGAGACCTAGCAACCGGGAAGGAGCAGCATATCCTGTGGAGAGGCTAAACCAGAGACTACAAGCACTGGATGACCTAACTGAAGACGAAGAGGAAGAGGAGGAGAACCACGCCCGACGACAGCACAGTACTCTACCGGACCAGGAGGTCCGGTACAGCCCAGGCTATACTCCTGCGGAGCTGCGCTACAGACCCCCGACTCTATACACGGGTGAGCACGACGCACGACCCGCACCGAGGAACAGCACCTGGACAAGCGGGCCATGGTACACTGCCGGTACCAGCCCATACCAAGGAGCGGGAGGAGACTCGCCTAGGAGGCCTCTCCCCCAACGCTCGCCGATGTATCCACAGTCAGCGTCATACATTGGCACGCCTATGGTACCCGACTTCACCCAAGAGAACCGGGCCCAGTATACAGAACTCCGCATGTGTCTGGAGACCATGTTGGTGGATGTATTGGATGAACGCCATAAATACGCCATCCTACTGAAGCACTTAAAGGTACCCCGCGCACATAATATAGCGCTCGCCTACGCGACTTCCACCACCCCATACACAGCAGCGCTGGTAGCATTGGACCAGAGGTATGGGCGCATATGGGATTACGTGATCCAGGAGATCCGACACATCGACCGCTTACCCCCAGCAATAGACAATCGAGCACTGGACGACCTGTCCATCAGAGTGCAGTCCCTGGTAGGGATGTTGGGAGCGCAGAGAGAGAAGGGGAGGCATGAACTTTACGCCAACTCAAATGTGGAAAGGATCTTGGAGAAGCTGCCGCCCGCTCGACAGGAGCGTTTTAGGCGGCAGAGAGACCACCGAGACCCGAATGGCCCCGAACCGAACCTCCTCGATCTAGCAGACTTCCTGGCGAGAGAAGTCAGCAGCCTACGGCTAGATACATTCGGACGGAGCACCCCTGGCTCCAGAGAAGGAACCAGACGACTAAATGATGGAAGAAGATCGGTGACTGTGATGCACCAATCGGAGTCAGTACCGAGCAGCAGGAGCCACAGTACCCCCTCCAGAACGGAGAAGTGGAAGATAGTGTGCCCCTACTGTGAGAAAGAACACTGGCTAGCGCAATGTGACTCCTTCCCCAAGCTGAACGCGGAGGAAGCAAGTCAATGGATAAAGTCCAACAAGCGCTGTTTTCGCTATGCGCGCTCACACATGGCAGCCGAATGCCGCTTAAAGAAAAGGTGCACCAAGTGCGATGGAGCCCATCTGGACATACTTCACGACAGTAACAGACGGCGCCCTTCACCGGCACCATCCAGCAGCAAAGCGAGCGTCATGTACGTCGATCCCGCCAGCAGCAGTGGAGCCCGAGTACTCCTAAAAGTAGTGCGTGTGACACTAAGCTACCAGAATAAAGTCCTGGACACTTACGCCGTCCTCGATGACGGGTCAGAGAAGACCCTTCTGCTCGCCTCCGCTGCGGCCCAGCTAGGGCTGCGGGGAAGCGAAACCCAAATGACAATTCGGACAATAAGACGAGATTTGAAGACGATAAAGGGCGAGAATGTCTCATTCTCTATCGCAGCAAGCGGCCAGCCTGAGCGACGGTACCAGATTACAGACGCTTTCACCAGCCAAGAAATAGGACTGTCGCGGTACACATACCCCGTCGCCAAGCTGATGGAGAAATATGCACATCTGCGCAAGTTACCGATCCCGCTCATAGACAATGCTATGCCGACCCTGTTGATAGGCTCCGACCATGCAGACCTCATTGTCCCGATAGACCGGGTTCATACCGGACCCCGAGGCTGTCCTGCAGCAGTCGAGACCCGTTTGGGATGGACTCTCCAAGGCCCGCTCGCCAAATCTCTCAACCGAAGTACAGCCACTAGATGTCTCCACTCCCGAGTCACAGAGGGAGAAACCGCACTCCTGCAACACGTAGAGCGGTTATGGACCTTGGAACAAATGCCCTTTAAGAACGGAAAGAAAGACATTCGCTCTAAAGATGACATTTACGCCATTCACCTCCTCGAGACAGGGACCAAGAGAGTCCCGGTCAATGGCGTGTTGAGATACGCCACGCCACTCCTGCGGCGAGAAGGAATGCCTACTTTCCACGCCAAGACAGACGCCACAGAACGGTACCTGCTGAACACGGAGCGGCGCTTAGCCAAGAACCCCGCCCAAGAGAGTGTATACCGCGCTGAGATTGAGAAGCTCATCACAGCGGGACACGTCACAAAGATGGACATTAAAGAGGCTGACCAGACCACTGAATCGTGGTACGTGCCTCACCACAAGGTCCATCACAACGGTAAAGACCGCATAGTATTTAACTGCAGCTACCAGATCGGATCCCAAAATCTGAATAAAGAGTTACTGCCCGGTCCCACACTCGGCCCCTCCCTACTCGGCGTTCTACTCCGCTTCCGCCAGGAAAAGGTGGCCATCAGCGGGGACATTAAAGGAATGTTCCTGCAGGTGAGATTAGTAGAGGAGGACAAGCCCCTGTTGCGGTTCCTATGGAGAGAGAAGCCAGGAGATGAGCACCCAGCCATCTACCAATGGGAAGTCCTCCCCTTCGGAACGACGTGCAGCCCCTGCTGTGCTACATTTGCACTACAGAAACATGTAGCAGAGGACCCAGCAGCGGACGAAGAGGTCCGACACAGCGTAAAGAACAGCTTCTACGTAGACAACTGTCTACAAAGCCTTTCAACCCAGGAAGAAGCCGAGGCTCTCCTGATTAAACTCCGCGCCTCATTGATCAAAGGCGGCTTTGATCTCAGGCAGTGGGCCAGCAGCGATCCGCAAGTACTGCGCAGCCTCTCCTCCGAGGACAAGGCAGCCAGCAGCGAGACCTGGATGGCTACATTCCCGGGAGAAGCCCAGGAGATGACCCTGGGATTGGTGTGGCGATTCAAAACAGATTCGCTTCACTACAGACACAAGCCCCTGACTACGGAGCAGGGAAGGCCGGCGGCGGCGCCGACCACCAGACGGAGTGTGTACACAACACTCGCCCGACAATATGACCCGCTAGGATACCGTACACCACCAGGGCAAAAATGATTGTACGAGCATTGTGGGACAAGGACCAGGGCTGGGACGACCCCATTCCCGCACACCTTGCATCCACCTGGAGAGAGTGGGAGATGGAGTTCCACTCACTCCCAGGCGTTAATATGCGCCGAAGCTACTTCCCACCCACGGTGAGGCCAGAGACATGTAAAATGGACTTACACGTCTTCAGTGACGCCTCAGAGGTCGCATACGGATCAGTAGCCTACTTGCGGGCCCAAGAAGAGGGGGGAGAGATCTACACAGCATTTGTCCTCGCCCGCTCGAGAATAGCCCCACGCAAGCAACAATCTATCCCACGCCTAGAGCTCTGCGCAGCCCTAGCCGGAGCGCACCTAGCCACGCTCATCCAACGTGAGCTCACCATACCGGTGTCTAGGACAATCCTGTGGTCAGATTCCACGACAGTACTCGCCTGGATCAAATCGGACTCATGCAAGTACAAAGTCTTCGTGGGAGTCAGAGTCACCGAGATTCAAGACTTAACCGAAGAGTTAACCGGAGAAACAGAGTGGCGCTACGTTGATACAAAACAGAACCCAGCTGACGTCATCACCCGGGGAATGCCCCTAGATGACCTCACCCGTCGCAATGTCTACAGTGACGGCCCAGCATTCCTAAAGCTCCCGGAAGGAGAGTGGCCCACGCCTATCCCGAGGGAAGCCAGTCAGGAGGAGGCTGAGAACAAGAAGCCTGTGTTCTGTGGATTGAGCACTGTTATCTCCGCAGACCCCAACATAGATGATTGCACTACCATAGAGAGTGCACAACAAAGGACATTCCTGCGGCACCACCCGGAGTGTAAGTCCCCCGCTGAAATGTCAGCAGCTAACTACGAGGAAGCAGAATTGCTTCTACTGCAGCGAGCCCAGAGAGACTCGTTCCCCGATGAATTGGCCTGTCTACAGGGAGGAAAGCCCGTCCCATCCGACAGCAGATTAATTCATCTGGCCCCCGAGAGCGACGCTCATACCCTCATCAGAGTGGGTGGTCGCCTACGCAGAGCCCCCAATCTACCGGATGACATTAAATACCCGATCGTATTGAACAGCCGACACAAGGTCACAGAGCTGATTATAAAGAAATACGATGAGGATGTACATCACGCAGGAGCAGAAAGAGTCTTCGCGGAGATCGAGGGAGTATTGAACTCTAAGCCCCTCGGCTACGTCTCCAGCGATGGGGCGGATATCGACCCAGTTACCCCCAACACACTCCTGATGGGGCGGCTAGATCCCGCGTTACCCCAGACAATGTACCGGCCTGAAGAAGCGAACGGCCGACGAATGTGGAGGTACAGCCAAGTATTAGCCGACAAGTTTTGGAGCAGTTTCCTACTGCACTACCTACCATCTCTACAGACCCGCCAGAAGTGGGTAAAGGAGAGAGACAATTTGACAGAAGGAACAGTCGTCATGATTATTGATCAATCACTGCCCAGAGCTATGTGGCCGGCCGGCCGCGTAAGCAAAGTGATCACCGGTGCCGACGGCAAGGTCCGAGCAGCTGAAGTGCTTGTCCAGGGTCGCACTTACACCCGTCCCGTGGCGAGGCTCATAGAACTGCCCCGACTCCCAGACACAATCGATGATGACCATGACCCTATAACCCTATGACTTTGTGAAGTTGACTGACCCCTACAGCAAACCCTTATGTGTAAATAGACAACGCGATTAATCTGTCTCTGCTTAACTGATTAGGCCTGGGACCAATCAGGGGGTGGCTGTTGTGAAGGGCCAGATTAAACCGAATATATATATTTATTTGTATATATATATTTAATTGTATTTGTATATTCTCTAATATTCCCTGATATCCCTTGTATATTCCTTGTACAATATGCATTGAATATCCATTCTAGCCTACTGAACATCCCATAATAGTCTCCATTCTACTATTGGTCGAGACCTTGGTGCCAGGCTGCCATACCCCCCAGACCCAGTTCAAACGTACCGCTCAACATGTACGAACAAGTCCTAGTTCCGCGTAGGAATCTGGCTACCGCACCACTAATGGGACTATTTGTTCATAGTGCGTATATATACTGCGCTACTAAAGTAGGACTTCCTTTTCAGTCCAGTTTCTTACCCTCCAATAGAGTCACAGACGTAAAGCCTCCCCGCGACGCCACGTGTGGGAGTAAGGCCAAGTTCGGCCTACCATCGGTATTGAGACATCGTGTATATTAATATTTGAATAGTCATATTTGGCACTATATCGTCGAGTTGGACGTAGTCTATTAAGCTAATAATAGTCTGTTAATATATAGTGCTTCGTACGGTGAGAATACTACCGTAGCCAGCACCCCATCGTTTCGGGCAGAGAACTGGCTGCTTATCCAGGATGATCGACCCCATGTGAGGCTGCACCCGAGGAGCCCCAGAGCCGACGAGCGAGTGGACCTGTATACCGGATTATTCTACCGACGACAGCCCGCCTTCCCAGGCACGGATTATGCTTTGTATACAGTGATTATTCCATGGATAAAGACCCCCGACACTGCCGTGTGTTGGAACCCCCCCCCCCTGGAGAGGACGCAAGGTGAGGAGACGCTCTGCAAGACGAGGTCGCTTCACGTCTCTCCCCCGTGGACCGGAGAGAGCCGGCTCACAGAGAGTCCAACTGCTTTCATCTGTGGTCCAAGGATAGCTGGCGCACCGAACTGCACAACTGTGGGTTCACCCAGGATACCCTTGGCCGGACGAGGCAGCCAGACTCTACCCCCCCCCCCCCCCTCCTACTCCTGTTGTCTTACAAGCGACCGGATTACCCCCCTAGTGTATCCAGTCTTATAATCATTAAAGTATCATTGCTGTTATTCCTTAACTATTCCAGGTCGTATATTTACCGCCTGCGCCATCAGAGATTGGACATTCTCTATTGATATACCGACGAATACTCTTTGCCATAAAAGTGCATACTATTTCAATTCATAAATGTAATTAAGTGATTAAGTGCTTGCTCTACACACCATTGCTGTGTAGGAATAAATACATACTTCGACTTCGTACATTTGTGTTGGATCCGTTTCATCTACGTGACAGTGTTCATCATAATATATTTATGCCGAGTACTGGGTGGCCGAATATTAAGTACAAAGGTAGTGGTAGTAAGTATCATATCTAGTAATACAGTCAGGGAATTGTACCCCTCAGTTACAACTATGCAGTGTACTAATGTACAGTACTATATAGTGCAAAGCAGAAATGGGATGAGGTACAATTTAGGTACAATTTACAGTAAGGTGTACGAGTTGTAGTGCAATCCTTCATCAATAAATATAAAGTGTGGGGAGTGGGTGCTACAGTGTGTTTGTTTAAAGTGGGTGTGTGCTATAAAGTGTGTGGAGTGGGTGCTACAGTGTGTTTGTTTAAAGTGAGTGTGTGCGTGTGGATGTGTGTGCTATGTGCGTTTGGTGGTTGTTGTTGTGTAGTGTTCATTCATTGTTCGTTTAGCAGCCTGATGGCCTGGGGATAGAAGCTTCTTCTGAGTCTTTCTGTGCTCGCCTTGAGACTCCGGTATCGCTTGCCTGACCGCAGCAGTTCAAAGAGGCAGTTGTTCGGGTGACTGGAGTCTTTAATGATTCTCTTCGCCTTGCCCTTGCAACGCTTGTTGTAAATGTTCTGGAGGGTGGGGAGCCCCCCTCCAATTGTGCGTTCGGCTGAACGTGTCACTCTTTGTAGTCTGCTTCGGTCTTGTGCAGTGCTATTCCCAAACCAGGAGGTGATGTTGCCGGTCAAGATGCTCTCTATTGTACATGAGTAGAAGTTCTTAAGGATCTTCTGACTGACTTGGAACTTCCTTAGGCGCCTGAGGAAGTAGAGGCGTTGTCGTGCCTTCTTCACAACACTGTCAATGTGTGTGGTCCATGTCAAATCCTCGGATATGTAGGCTCCGAGGTACTTAAAGCTGTTGACTCTCTCAACCGGTGTCCCGTCGATGCTGAGGGGGCTGTAGTCCTTGACCCCCGACCTCCTGAAGTCCACAATCATCTCCTTTGTTTTGCTGACGTTCAGGGAGAGGCTGTTTTCCTTGCACCATCCCGCCAGGACCTTGACCTCTTCCAGGTAGGCCCTCTCGTCGTTGGCAGAGATCAGGCCCACCACCACTGTGTCGTCAGCAAATTTGATGATTGTATTGCTACTCCGCTGAGCCACACAGTCGTGTGTGTACAGGGAGTAGAGGAGGGGACTCAGAACACAGCCCTGGGGGGCCCCTATGTTGAGGGTGATGGATGAGGAGGTGCAGTTGCCTGCTCTCACCACCTGGGGTCTGCCAGTCAGGAAGTCCAAGACCCACTGGCAGAGGTCATAGTTCAAGCCCAGGTCCCTGAGCTTGGCTATGAGTGTGGAGGGGACTATGGTATTGAATGCCGAGCTGTAGTCGATGAATAGCATTCTCACATAGTTCCCCTGCCTCTTGTCCAGGTGTGATGCTGCTGTGTGCAGCACATGGGCTATGGCGTCCTCCGTGGACCTGTTGGGGCGGTATGCAAATTGCAGGGGGTCCATGTTGATGGGGAGGGAGGAGCAGATGTAGCCCTTTACTAGCTTCTCAAAGCACTTCATGGCTATGGAGGTGAGAGCTACAGGGCGGTAGTCGTTGAGGCAAGCAGGCTTGGATTTTTTGGGTACAGGGATAATAGTGGACTTCTTCAGGCAGGTGGGGATGACAGCCTGTTCTAAGGACAGGTTAAATATGTCAGTGAATACTGGGGCCAGTTGGTCGGCACAGACTTTTAGGACGCGGCCGGGGATGCCGTCCGGACCTGCTGCCTTCCTGATATTCACTTTTTTAAAGGTCCGCCTCACCTCATGCTCTGTTACCCTGAACACTGCGCCTCCATCAGCAGCCGACCCCCCCCCCCCCCCCCCCCCATTGCCGTGGCTTGTGAGCTGGTGTTGTTATTACCAGCATCAAACCTCGCATAGAAGGTATTGAGGTCATTTGCTTCAATAGCCATTCCCCAGGGAAGTTTAGACACACACACAGCAGGAAAGATTATGTGGGGAATTCGACCAGGATGATGACTTGTCTGATTGTATGATGTGATACTAATGATTGTCATCATGTTGGTTATTGAATATCTTTTTCCGGGTGGATCCATATGTAGTATGTGTTATTTGCTTGCCATGTTTAGGTCATGAAGGCCACAAAAACAGCATTTTTGACATTATTTGCTGGCCTTAATTTAGGCCATATAGGCCACGAAAACAGCGTATTTCTTGCAATATTTCATTGTTCCCTATGTCATGTTGATTATCCTGATTGGGGGTGCCCGTCTGCAAACAGGTCATGTTACCGCTCAAAAACATCTGAGGGTGGTTGGGGAATTTTACCCTGGTTCACAACATCTAACACTTAAAGGTTTTCGCCCCAACTTGCAGATGTGGACCCCCTCTCACTCTCTGACATAATAAATGAGTAAATTACTAAGTGTAAGCATGATGATGGTCTGATATTACAATTATATATGATGTGTGGTTTTTTTAACGTTAAGTCTGGTTATGTTTAGTCATATTCTAGTTTTCCATTTTCATAGGATGTTACCGCTGACTGAGCTTGATGGATTTTGATATATATATTGGAAGGGCGTTTGCAATTTATAAGTCCAAATTCGATTGAATCTGGGGCTTGACAGCCCCACAGGAGGGCTATGTATTAAGGGTGGGGCCTATAATTCTAATATGTTTTGTCATACTCCATTACTCTCAGTCAGACATTTTTTTGTTTTGTTTAGTTATGTATTTGGTGCTTAAGAGCACCACAGGAGGGATTATGTCGGAAATTAACGTCAGACTTTAGGCTTATATCATATATAAATATATTAGTTAATTAGGAACATTGCTTAAGTTAAAAGTCATTGATAAATAGGATTACAGTACAATCAGTAAGAACATTTGAGAACACTATGGTTGCCTTTTACAATGAGAGGCTTTTAGGCCAAGGTTACAGGGGCCCCCTTATCTCCAGCAAGGTGGCTGGTCAGCCCGGGAGGGACGCCTGTGCATTTGCCTGTTACATAACTATGCATCCTGGTCTCTGAGCTGGATCATATGGGAAAGGACACAGGTGTCTCACACTTGATTGGTCAGCCAGCAAAGACACCCTAGGTCGGACAGTATATCAGAGCATCTAGAATAGAGGGAAGGAGAGCTCACTGGCGACTCTGCTATATACTGCATTGCTGTCAACAAGCTTGTCTGTGATCCATGGACCACCCGATAATTCATGTAATTATGCTTTCTGATTATTCAATAAATACCATACATGATGTTTGAACTCATTGTCCTGTGTCTAATATTCGATATCCTTTTGTCCTGATTCGAGGAACACCAAATGATCCCACACATTATTATACACTATACACATATATACCTGCACATGTCTACATACATACACACCTACCCATATCCATACATGATGTCTATAGCATTGCTCTGTATATATACATATATACACATACATATTATATATATATCAGGGACGTGCTGTCCATATAAGCAGAGTCATATAATAAGAGAGTTGTGACACTCTCATAGGCTTTCATTGTTATCGTGGAATGCGGAAGTGGAGCGCCTCATGTGGCGTACGTAGTTCCAAACTCTGCGAGCAGGACAAGTTTCCAGCTTTGAACGCGATTACTTTTCATTGTTTACGAGGCACTCTTGCTGGTAAGTTTACTTTACTTACTTTTTACATTTTAACGCATTAGCAGACCACTCATGGATTTAGTCAATAGTGGTATTTTATGTAGCAAGCTTTAGTTAATGTTTATCGTAAGTAAATAGCTTGTTAGATTCTAAATGCAGTTAGATAAGGTTACCATACTGACGTTGACCTAACGTTACATTTGTTGTATATTTCCAGAGATTTATTCGCTTGTTGCACCATACAGCATGGACCAACACAAAGATACAACTTACAGCATGAACAGGAAGTACTAATTATCTGTTTACAAGCAGAGGTGGTATTTACTGATAGTGCCATCCAGTGGTAAGGTAAAAGTACTGTATTACAACACTCCCACTTAATTTTACAATGGCATTCAAGTCCCTTTAAATAATATTACAACACTCCCACTTAATTTTACAATGACATTAAGTGCCTTTAAATAATATTACAGAGCCATGCTCTCCTTCATAAAAAGAAATGTCAAGAAAAAATATCTTTAAACAACAAAAAAAATCCTTTTTCTTTAAGAAAAAACGTTTTTACAATGCTTTTACTGGAACTCTTTTTCACATATTTTCAGACTTGCTTTGACCAGGCAGCGTTCGGCATTCACCTGTCAAGCACAAACAACCACTCTATTTAAATAGGAAAAAGTCCAATCTCTCCCCTAAGGTACTCAAACTTCTGTTTAGTCAGTGGCTTGGTAAAGATGTCTGCTTTCATGTCATTTGTTGGACAATATTGCAGTTCTATTTGCCCTTTCTGCACACATTCACGGATGTAGTGGTAGCGAATGTCTATGTGTTTTGTCCTGGAGTGGTTCACGGGATTCTTCGCAATTGTGATGGCTCCTTGGTTGTCTTCCAGGATCACTGTGGACGTAGCCTCCACTCCGAGATCGCTCAGTAGTCGTCTCAGCCAGATACCTTTTTGAGCAGCTTGACTGAGTGCAATGTACTCAGCTTCTGCTGTTGAAAGTGCAACGGTTGCCTGTTTCTTGCTAAGCCAGCTCACCGCTCCTCCACACAGTAGAAATATGTTGCCTGTTGTTGAGCGGCGGTCATCCTGATCACCAGCCCAGTCAGCATCTGAGAATCCAATCAAAGCTCCAGAGTCTGACTGCTCATACTTGAGAGCAAGGTTCACTGTCCCTTTCAAGTATCGAAGTATCCTCTTCACAGCAGTCAGATTTGACACAGCACTCACTGCTTGAGCTATGTCTGGTCGTGTGGCCATTGCAGCATACAGCAGACTTCCTACCATTGACTGATAGGTATGTTGGTGCACTGGCTTACTGACACCATCACTTTTCCTCAATTTGACATTGCCATCAGCAGAAGTTGCTACAGGATTTGCATTATCCATTCCATATTTCTGAAGTATGGTTTCAATGTACTGCTTCTGATGAAGAAATACACTGTTCTTATTTCAGATCACTGAGACGCCCAGGATATAGGACAGCTCACCCATGTCTTTCATCTTGTAGCGCTCCTTGAGAGCCATTTTCAGCTCGTTCATGCTCTCAGTCGACTCCGTTATCAGAATGAGATCATCAACGTAAACTGCGAGTATTTCAAGCTGTTGTCTTGATCTCACAAACACACAGGGGTCTGATGTGCTCTGTTTGAATCCAATTTCCATCATGAACTGTGTGAAAACCTTGCTCCAGCAGCGAGGAGACTGCTTCAGTCCATAGATCGATTTTTTCAGTTTGCATACAAGGTGTTCCTCCCCTGGTTTGATGTAGCCCTCTGGTTGCTCCATGTAGAGTTCCTCTTCCAGGTGTCCATTAAGGAATACAGTTACGACGTCCATCTGGTGCACCTGTAGATTGTTTTGAATAGCAAAGGACAGTAATGTACGATTAGCGCTGAATCGTACCACAGGTGAAAACGTTTCATCATAGTCGGCACCAACTGTGAGTAGCCCTTGGCGACGAGTCTGCATTTGTATCTCTCCACTCGTCCATCACTGTGATGCTTGACTTTGAACACCCATCTTGATCCTACTGCCTTTCTTTCTCTTGGTAAATCCACTAAGTCCCATGTCTCATTTTCCAGCAGCGACTCATATTCCAAATCAGCCGCCTCCTGCCATTCATTTGCATTAGGACTCACCATTGCTTCTTTCAGAATGATTGGCTCTGTCACACGACACATATTGGCATGATGATCAACAGTCACTGTATCAGCAAAGTCATCATATCCATATCTCCTTGGAGCATTTCTGATTCTGCCGCTTGTTCTGACAGTGCTATCGACCTCATCATCTTGTGTTTCACACTCCTCTGTTTTAATGGTTATTTCGTTCTTCACTTCTCGTGTTTCACTCTCACCTGTTTTAATCTCGCTCTTTACTTCCTGTTTACAGTTGAAGTTTGATTAATCAAAGATGACATCACGACGGATTAGAATTCTCCTTTTCTCTTCATAATACAGGCGATAACCCTTGGCATTGTTTGCATATCCCACAAAACGAAGCTTCACAGCCTTTTTGTCCAGTTTCCTTCTCTCTGAATCTGGGATATGTGCATAAGCAACACAGCCAAACACCTTCATGTGACTCATGTCAGGTTTTTTTCCACACCATCTCTCATAGGTAGTCTCTTGCTTCAGGACAGATGTGGGCAGCCTGTTCTGTATGTAAGCTGCGGTGGCTACAGCCTCTGCCCAGTACATCTTCGGCAACTTAGCATGTGACAGCATGCTTCTAGCTGCTTCAACTAATGTCCTATTTTTTCTTTCTGCAACACCATTTTGCTGTGGTGAGTGAGGTACAGTCATTTCATGGTGGATGCCTTGAGCTTTCAAATATTCTTGAAACTCCTTTGATGTGTACTCACCACCATTGTCTGTTCTCAGCCTCATGACACTCTGCCCACACTCATTTGAGAATGTTTTCTCAAACTCCTTGAATTTGTGTAACACCTCATTCTTCTGTTTCAGAAAGTATACCTTGCAGCATCTAGAGTAATCATCAATGAAAGTCACAAAATATTTTGCTCCACTTACAGATTCAGTCTGCATAGGACCACAGACATCACTGTACAGCTGCATCTTGCGTTTGGAACGGATTCCTCCAATCGACTTGTATGGCTTTTTAGCCAGCTTGCCTTCCACACATCCTTCACAGAAGGGAACCTCTTTCTCTGCAGAGAAGTCCACTCCATTCACCAGATATTTTAGTTCCTTCAGCTTGGTGGTGTGACCAAGGCGCTGGTGCCACAGGCTGGCTGCTACTGATGCACTATGACAGACAGATGAACTTCCTTCAACATCCAGTTGATAGAGCCTGTCAGCTCTTTGTGTTCCCATTCCATAAAGAGTTCCATCTTTTCCACGTATGTAGCAGCGAGACTTCCTGCACTGCACTGTATTTCCTTTCTTGGTAGCAGCTCCCACTGAGAATAGATTCCCAGATAGCTTTGGAACATACAGCACATCATACATTGTGAAATTTTTTACATCACTTGATTTAAAATTCATTTTCATGTTGACATGTCCAATTCCTAGGGCTTCAACCACCCTGCCATCACCGAGTCTCACAGACTGTGCTTTTGAGAATTGCTGGTATCCTTGAATAACTTTTTTATCACATGTCATGTGCTTTGATGCTCCAGAATCAATTAACCACTCAGCATGTTGTGGTCTGTCAGTCGGGTTTGCCTCTCTGGCGACAAAGGCACTTTCAGATGAATCTTCATCATCGTAATACATCATGTTTTTGGCCTTGTGGGTTTTCTTTTTAGTTTTGTATTTCAAGCTTGGACAGTCACGCTTAATATGTCCTTCTTTCCCACACTTGTAACATCTCCATGTGCTTGCTCTTTCTACTCCCATTGACTGACCACCACTGGAGTTATTCTGCACATTTCCTAGAAATCGTGAAGACATGGCTGATGCACCATCTGATGTAGCACTACTTGAGTTAACATTAGCATTCACTCACTTTTGCTCTTCATTAATTAATGCTTACTGAACAAACTGCAGTGTCAGACTGTCAATCTTTGTTTCTAGTGCAGTGACAATTGTAGCATAACATGGTGGCAAACTACCCAAAAGTGTTACAATTTGGTCTTCCTCTTCAATTACAGCTCCTATTGCTGATAGCTGGTCAGTCAGCTCCAATATCCATTTTAAATGTTCAGCTAAACCATCTCCTTCCTTCATTTCAAAAATACTTTTTCTTCAGAAACAGTTTATTTGCCAAAGTATCTCTCTCAAAATGGCCTTTCAGCGTGGTCCACGCCTCTTTGGGAGCCTGGCAGCTTGTTATCAGGTACAACTGGGGTGTACTTACATTTAGCACTAACATAGAGAATGCCTTCTCTCTCTGTTTATCAAACTCAGCCCGTGCTTGAGCATTAGCATCTGCAGCTAATGTATCCGTCTAATGTATCCGTCTCAATTAGCATACCCCATAGTCCTTTAGCTTTTAGCAAGTGCTCCATCTGAAACTTCCATGTTGCCCAGTTCTCTGGTCCGCTCAGCCAGACAATAAACAGCGTGTCATCCATTGTGAAATCCCACAACACTGTTCATCTCACACAAAACTCTGTGTAGCTTCTTAGCGTTGTTCTGCGCCCATAACCTGTTGTATATTTCCAGAGCTTTATTCGCTTGTTGCACCATACAGCATGGACCAAAACAAAGATACAACTTACAGCATGAACAGGAAGTACTAATTATCTGTTTACAAGCAGAGGTGGTATTTACTGATAGTGCCATCCAGTGGTAAGGTAAAAGTACTGTATTGCAACAACATTTACCAAATTATTTGCAGTTATTGGTGTTCGTTAGTTTATCTTCGTTTATTAGATTTATTGTTAAAGTGAGCAACACGTAGTTTCGATCATATTCGTATTAGTACATCTGATTACAATCAAGAATCAAGAGGTTTATTTGTCACATACTACATACCAGGGCATACAGTGAAATGCGGGTGGCCATGCCGGCATTGATTGTGCAAAATACAATAATAAAATAGGCATAGAAAAGAATACCATGCATGGTAAAAAAAAAAAGACATGCTAGGTTCCTGAGAAACTGGTTCCTATATACACTTCTATACAATTTACAATGTTAACTCTTAATGTATCTAAACTATACTAAACAGTACCTCCTTCTTTTAAAGTGACTTAACACTTAGTTAGTTAGTTGCTCAACTAACATTAACCTTTCAGATGAAGAACCATACAAGTCTGAACAATTAATCTGTGATCATCCACATTTATGCTGCTGTTATGTTTATGTTTTTGTGGGGTCAGGTGCAGGGCTGCACTCCATCAGCTCCTCCATTCTGAGACCAGGACTGGGAAATGTCTCCTTTGCGTCCAGGAAGTCTGCCAAAAGGCTGGAGGAACTTGATGGCCTTTTGGTATTCCTCCATCTTGTGCCTACTCAGTGCCATTACTGGGTGGTGAGAGGACATGAGGTCAAACCAATGGTTCACATTGTTAGATTCTGATCAATCGGCCAGTATCACGTCTTCATCTGTTTGGCTTGTGTAATCATCTCCCCATCTGCGTTGTGTACTTTTAATGGTCCTGACGTCTCATACACTGGCTGATACAATCCTTATCTCTCCCCGTTAGTGCGATCCGCAAACCATAATAATCCTCCACCTTCGTAAGAATTCGACACTTTGACACAGCGTAATACCTTTCTTGGAAGAGCGTTGTTTATTCAATAAACAGAACCTCATAATCAGATGTTATCAAATTGTATCGTCCTTGCTATCGTCCTTCTGCTATTCAGTCCAATGGTGGTCAGGCCTGGTCGTTAGCCAAGACCATCCTCGTGGTAGCCGAAGCTAATAATGATGTGGCATCCTTCCTCCCCCCCCCCCTCTCCGTGATGAGAGGAGAGAGTCTCTAGTCAGATTGTAGTCTGCCCTTAGCCGCTCTTGGTCTGGCTTACACCCGGAACCACTGTCCGCTTTATAGGATCTTCGTCATAGCAATGATAGCCCCGCCCCTCTTCTGGTTATCATGCGACGCGCTGTTATGACAACTGCTAATAACCTTTCACACATTTCAAAACGTTTCATTACTGTGAAAACCTCCATCGCGCTCTGCCTCTGTGTCTCCTGCCCTGCTCCGTTATCTTTGTGTCTTGGATCGGAATTCAAAACATTCTGCTCTGCTAACGCGGCCTGTGCCTGTGAAACCGCTGGTTCACCACCGTCTATATCATCCCGTGATGATAATGGTATTACCCTCTTAAAGCGTCTCTTTATATCAGTTTATAAACCAAATATACATTGAAAAAACACTGTTTTCTCTCATTCCCCCCTTGATTCTATTCAGCCTTCAGAATCATAAATCATTATTTGGTTTTTCAATTAATTATACCCAAAAATAGACTCATAACAATTAGGGCCCCTCCGTCTGCTGTTTGCCTTATTGTTTTCCATTACACGCATCACACCTAAACCAAACAGGCTAAACAACTGTCAGGGAGGAGAGAGAGAGAGAGAGAGACAGAGAAAGACACAGAGTTGCAACTTTTCAGACAACACACCTAAACCCTTTGGCCCCCCCTACTTCAAATCAGAGCGCTCCCTTCCCTCTTACAGTACACCCCCCATCTTGGGCCGGTCCCGTCTTCTAGGGCAAGCGCCCCTTTCAGCGACGGCTCCTTTCCTGAGCTGGTCCCCGTTCCAGGGCGCGGTCCCCTAGGCAAAAATGTCTCCCCTGGTCTGCTACTGCTCAGTGTCTCTGGCTGTCCTCTCCACATCTGCTCTCCCACCGCCGCCGTCTCCTCCCTCTTGTTGTAGATGATCTGTGTACCAGGCTGCGGTGCCTGGCCCCTGCTGCTTCCTCCTGCTCCAGTCTGTCTCCTGGTCGTCTCCACCGCGGTCGGACATCTCCAGACCCTAAAAGCAGAAAACAACACCAGCTGTTTTCTGTACACTCGACCCTTGTGTTTTCTATTAGTCTACGACCTTCTCCACACCCATATCTGTCCCTGTTTGTTGTCTTCCGTCGTGACACCAGCAGCTAACCGATTCCCACTTCCGTCGCCCTATCTCTTCATCCCAGGTTGACCCCCAGCGCGCGCCAGTTCTTCTGGTGATGTGTCGTCTGAAGACTCTGCCTATTTATTAGGTGTGAGAAAGCCCCACTAGAATTCAAACTCCCTCTTTATTCCATAATTAACCCATTCAAATAACTGCACCTCCTCTCTCTGTGCAATTCTTATTTACTCCATTGTATAATTAAACTCTATTTAATTAACCTGTATATCTAATATTATTATTATAATAATCCACTATCTGTGCTCCAGTAGATTCGCTAACTTGAATCACTCCCCCACTCCGCCACTAGATGGTAGTACAGACCTATCTTCAAAAATGTGCCTGCATTATCCCACTGTCCCCCCTAGATGGTGGCAAACTCAGTCTAGAGTATTTTAGCTGACGTCACTCTCTGACTCTTATCTGTTGTTATCTCCTCGTGGCTCTGCGGCCATCTTGTCTACTCAATTTGTTGACATTTCCTCTCATCTTATCTCATCCTCCTCGTGGCTCTTTGCGGCCATCTTGTCTCTGTGCCTAATGGCTGACCCTTTTTATGAATCTTTTCCCACTGTCCCTTTAATGCCTCAAACACTATTTTCTACCTATTAGGGGACGCTATCTCAGACTAATACTCTTGCCTGATCGGACATAATACACACTGGTACAATCTCCTTTCGGCTTTCCTCCTGCCATGACAACAGTCCCACCATAACAATTTTTCGATCTGGTTCAAGCGTCCCCCCCCCCCCTTTCATCATCTCGCCTTTATGGCTCCTTCTGCCCTATTTTGCTTTCTTTCGTCATCTATGACTGTTTTGGTTCCCTTTCAGATAACACCTTCGATTTTCAAAACACCATGGCTCTCTGCTCATATTATTACAGCTGGCTTCTCTGTCGCTACTTATTTACGGATGCACTATCTGTTTGTTTTTTATTTGGCTTAAAAGATCAAAACAACCGTGTGTGCACAGTGAACTCACATCTTTCTTCTAAGCGCTGTTTCTCCTACAGCGCTGGTTCGCCTCCTGACCGCTCCGGCTTGGCTCAAGTCCATGATGGCTGTTGTTCACTTGTCACCACATTGAAAAGTATTTTTCTGTTGTTCTTATCTCTTGCAAATCCGGCTGTCATCGGCAACCAACTGTTAGATTCTGATCAATCGGCCAGTATCATGTCTTCATCTGTTTGGCTTGTGTAATCATCTCCCCATCTGCGTTGTGTACTTTTAATGGTCCTGACGTCTCATACACTGGCTGATACAATCCTTATCTCTCCCCGTTAGTGCGATCCGCAAACCATAATAATCCTCCACCTTCGTAAGAATTCGACACTTTGACACAGCGTAATACCTTTCTTGGAAGAGCGTTGTTTATTCAATAAACAGAACCTCATAATCAGATGTTATCAAATTGTATCGTCCTTGCTATCGTCCTTCTGCTATTCAGTCCAATGATGGTCAGGCCTGGTCATTAGCCAAGACCATCCTCGTGGTAGCCGAAGCTAATAATGATGTGGCATCCTTCCCCCCCCCCCCCCTCTCTGTGATGAGAGGAGAGAGTCTCTAGTCAGATTGTAGTCTGCCCTTAGCCGCTCTTGGTCTGGCTTACACCCGGAACCACTGTCCGCTTTATAGGATCTTTGTCATAGCAACGATAGCCCCGCCCCTCTTCTGGTTGTCATGCGACGCGCTGTCATGACAACTGCTAATAACTTTTCACACATTTCAAAACGTTTCATTACGTTTTAGTAGTAGTAGTAGTGGCGCCGAGGTGAGTGGCAGCCTTTTCATAGCAGCTCCCACCCCCTTTACTTCTTATCCCGTTTACTACTTTCTTACTTATTTCTTTTTGTGATTCTACTTACTTAATAGGTGTCTAAGTGACTGTGCGTTGCTTTACACCAAGTTAAGGCAATTGTTAACAACTTCTGTGAAGTTAGCTGAGTTAGGCAAGTTCGGTCGAGCACAGCTGAACAATGGACAACAACACCCGCGGGAGGACAACAACAACACCGGCGGGCTGGTTTACCCGCGGGAGGCTCTCCTCTGCTTTCGAGACAGAGTTGCAGAGCCACCGAGGGATCTACCAGCCGAAATAAGTATACGCAGACGGGGAAATCGAGCTGGCACGATCGTGAGGGACAGGAGGAAGGATAGCAGGAGATTCAAGCCTTACCTGCCCTCTGTCGTTATGGGGAACGTGCGATCGCTGGCCAACAAGACGGACAAGCTCTCAGCCCTGATGAACAACCAGCGTGAGTACAAGGAGGCAAGCCTACTGTGCTTTACAGAATCCTGGCTGAACGATAACATCCCGGACAGTGCAATCGAACAGGAGGGCTTCACGGTGGTGCGCGCCGACCGGGGTAAACAGAGCGGCAAGCGGAGAGGCAGAGGGCTTGTTGTCTTTGTTAACTCCAAATGGTGCCACCCGGGGCACATCACCATTAAGGAGCGTATCTGTTCCCCCGACATTGAACTATTGGCACTGAGTCTGCGGCCATAATATCTACCGCGAGAAATAACACACGTCCTGGCTCTGACTGTTTACATCCCACCCAGCGCGGCGGCGGCGCAGGCGAGTGACGTCATACACTCCACTGTCACGGCGCTTCAGACAAAACACCCGGATGCATTTATTTTTATCAATGGGGACTTCAACCATGTCAGACTGAACAAGACCCTGACAAACTTCACCCAGTATGTCACCTGCAAAACCAGGAGAGACAAAACACTGGACCTCATGTATGCTAACGTGAAGGAGGCTTTCAGTGCGACTTCCCTGCCCCCCCTCGGCCAGTCAGACCACAACCTTGTGAGGCTTGTATCTACATACACGCCTCTCATTAAGAGACAGCCACCGACCACCATGTCTGTCCCACAGTGGTCTGACGACGTCGAGGAGGAGCTACAGGAGTGTTTCAGGTCGACAGACTGGGACATGTTTGAGAGGGTCCATGGAGATGACATTGATGGACTATCCCACTGCATCACAGACTACATCAGGTTCTGTGAGGAGAGCATCGTACCCACAAAGAAGGTACGCTGCTTTTCAAACAATAAACCCTGGATTAGCAAGGACATTAAACACCTGCTAAACAGGAAAAAGAGGGCCTTCATGGCAGGGGACACTGAGCATGCCAGGGCTGTCCAAAGGGAGCTCAAAAAAGAGCTAAGGGCAGCCAAGGTCAGCTACAAGGACAGGCTGGAGGGCAGACTACAGGCCAACAACACCAGGGAGGTGAGGGCGGGCATCAGGAAGATCACTGGGTTCAAACAGCAGGGCACAGCTGTTGAGGGCCCCCCAGAGCGTGCAAACGAGTTCAACTTGTTTTTCAACCGCTCTGACCAGAGTGGCCTCCCCACACCCCTCCCCCCACCCATCGACACCAGCACCAGATCACACCTACAAAGCAGCCCCCCCACCCTCCACCCACCCACACCCATCAGCACCGGCACCCCACCCCCAACCCTGACGATCACAATCAGTCAGGTCAGTAGGCAGCTCTCCAGGATTAGTGTAAACAAGGCCAGAGGACCGGACAACACCAATCCCAGGGTGCTCAAAGTATGTGCGGAGCAGCTGGCAGCACCGCTCCAGCATCTTTTCAACCTCTCCCTGAGGCTGGAGAGGGTGCCCCAGCTCTGGAAGACCTCCTGCATTGTCTCGGTGCCCAAGAAGGGACGACCCAGCACCCTCAACGACTACAGGCCAGTCGCTCTGACATCACACGTCATGAAGAAGTTTGAGAGACTGGTCCTGCAACACCTCAAGCCCCTGGTGCGTGACTCCCTCGACCCCCTGCAGTTTGCATACCAGGCAAACATCGGGGTGGAGGATGCCATCATCTACATGCTCCACAGAGCGTACACGCACCTGGAGAAGCCGCGCAGCTCAGTGAGGATTATTTTCTTTGATTTCTCCAGAGCCTTCAACACCATCCAGCCGTCACTGCTAGTGGAGAAGCTCTCCGCGATGCAGCTGGAGCACGGCTTGGTGGCTTGGATCAAGGACTACCTCACTGAGAGGCTGCAGTACGTCAGACTAAAGGACAGTCAGTCTGACGTACTGGTGAGCAACACCGGCGCCCCCCAAGGAACTGTGCTGTCACCCTTCCTCTTCACCCTCTACACCTCAGACTTCTGCCGCAACTCAAGCGGGTGCCACCTGCAGAAGTTCTCAGACGACTCCTCCATCGTAAGCTACATCACCGACGATGATGAGGAGGAGTACAGAGCCCTGGTGGAGAGCTTCGTGGGGTGGAGCGACAGCAACCACCTCCAACTCAAAACCAGTAAGACCAAGGAGCTGGTGGTGGACTTCCGGAGGGGCAAGAAGAGGCCCCCCCCCGATTCCCATCTCCATCCGAGGGGTGGATGTGGAGATGGTGGACTCATATAAGTTCCTTGGGGTACACCTGAACAATAAACTGGACTGGTCGGATAACACAGAGGCCCTCTACAGGAAAGGACAGAGCAGGCTGTTCTTCCTGAGGAGACTCAGGTCCTTCAATGTGTGCAACAGACTGCTGCAGTCTTTTTACCAGTCTGTAGTGGCCAGCATCCTCTTCTATGCTGTGGCATGCTGGGGAGGCTACATCAACTCAAGGGACACCAACAAGCTCAACAAGCTGGTGAGGAAGGCTAGCTCAGACTTGAGGTGATGGCAGAGAGGGGGATGATAAGGAAGCTGGCTGCCATCATGGAGAACCCCTACCACCCCCTCTACGATGAGCTAGTCAAGATGAGAAGCTCGTTCAGCCACAGACTCATTCCCCCCCGACACTCAACTAACCGCCTCGGACAGTGCTTCATACCAACGGCCATCAGGCTCCACAACAGTGGGCAGCGACTAGCAGCCTCCAGGCTCCACAACAGGGGGCAGCGACAGCGACTGCTACCAGACATTGACCTGGTTGACAAATTAAGATGACAAATTAATAACAGATAATGACAAGAAAGGTAAACAAAGGTGAGATTATGGGTTTTGTCATATCTGTCACAAGATTGATATGAAGACAACGAGAAAAACAACAAGATGTGATTTACTTGGACATGTCATATCTAAGTCAAGCTGACCTGACCTTTAAGTTGTTGTCTGAGCTGTATACTAGTTAAACAATGAACTAGTCAACATTTTTCTTCTCCTGTCTGTGTCCAAATTCTGTAAGATGTCGATCTATAAAAGTTAGATGTTATGATTAAGCAAGCAAAATATGTATACTAAAATACCAAGTTTCCCACAGCAGAAACTCTAAACCCTCTAAAATATTGAAATCAAATAGAGTTTTATTGTCACATACACAATCATACACCTCTTGAAGCAGGATGCTTGCATGCTGTGGAATGGAAATGTTAGAGATGAGGAGATACAAGATGTGTGTTGTTGTAGAGTGCATGAGCAACTCCATAACTCTCTATCTCCCTGTTTTGTTTTCTAGGATAAATTACCACTATAATGACGTGCGTACGTGTGTCCAGTCTGAGGTGAGCAGCAGTCGTGACAGAAAGGCCCTAGCACTACAAACAACAGGAGTGGAAGACTGGACCTCTACCTGGACATATTATAAGCCTATAATAATAAAAAAAATTGTGGAATGCAATTGCTTGCCTTGTATTTTTTTCTACTGTTGAAGTCAAAAGAGGGTTCTTAACAGCTGTTATGGCCCGCATTCCAGAGGAATAAGAGACTGCTTCGTATTGACCAAAGGAGCCTTCCATTTTATAAAATACCTACAGCACCTTGCCTGGCAGGATTACATTCACCTGAGAGTTTCTACCTGTCACTCCTGTCTCCTGTCACAAGGGACAGCGTTACACAGGAGGATATTCAACCGGAGCTTCACAGAACTGTCGCCAAAGCCAGAACCACTAATCGGAAGAGAGGGAGAAGAGGCGGGATTCGTGTGAGACTCAAGAACATGAGCCTCCAAGAGCTGCCAGCTCTTTCTTCAATCATGCTCTGTAATACAGTCTCTCCGCAACAAGTTGGATGAACTGCTGGCCTTGGCTAAATTTAAACACGAAGTGAAGGACACCTGTTTACTGGACTTCACTGAAACCTGGTTAAATGACCTATACCGGGATGAGGACCTGTCACTTAGTGGGTTCGGTGCTCAGCTTCGTTTGGACCGATCATCAGAGATCACCAACAAGCGACGGGGAGGTGGTGTGTGCTGCTACATCAACCAGAGGTACTGTCAGGGCCGCCTCAAGGGGCGTGCGAGCAGTGCGGTCGCACAGGGCCTCGCAGGGAGGGGGGCCTCAAAAAACAAAAAAAACAAAAAATAGAATGTTAACAATCACTTTCCATCACAGACCTAAAATCTAGTTTTGCTTACATGCTTATATATTTCACATTAGACACGTTTGTAGAATGTGTCTGACTTGTTGCGGGCTCTGCGGCTCTGCAGATATACTATTGGAGCTCTGCGGCTCTGCAGATACACTATTGGAGCTCTGCGGCTCTGCAGATATAATATTGGTTTCAACGAGGGGAGGGGTTACAGGTACGGGGTCTGACTATTCGGCGCTATCCACGGGAGCGCTGTGCAGCATCGGAGCAGAAGAAATAACGGTGCGTGCCGTAAGCTTATCAATACCAAGTATAGTGATTAGGTTATGCCAAGACGAAGAGGACGTTCGGCAGATGGACTGAAGATGAAAGTTGTTGCGTGTTAGAAAGTTCAGTCAGGCTAGCCATGTCGGCTTAGCTAAAGGCAGGGACAGCTAACTAGCGTTAGCTACGTTATCGAGTGCTAACGTGTGGCAGATAAACTAGGAACAGACTCCCAAGTTCATCCCAACGGGGGGGACAATATGGACTGGTGAACTTTGTCATCTCCACGGTTGTCTCCTTCCTCTTGGACATTTGGTGAGTTTTTAATGCAATCTATTCTGTTCCCGCCGTGGATCTCTCTCTCTCTCTTTCTCTTGCTCTCTCTCTCTCTCTCTCTCTCTCTCTCTCTCACGCTCTCTCTCTCTCTCTTGCTCTCTCTCTCTCTTGCTTTCTCTCTCTCTTGCTCTCTCTCTCTCTCTTGCTCTCTCTCTCTCTGTCTCTCTCTGTTTCTCTTTCTCACTCGGTGTGTTGCATCATGCAAGGGTCTGCTCACACTGTACTCGTGCAGTTTGTGACGTGTGTACTAAGCTTATAGAGTTCGATTCAAATAAGGCAAAACTGCAAATCTGCATGTCGTGCTTGAAAAATGAACCTGGCTTTAAGCTTGTTTATCAGGTTCCAGGGGTGTTTTATGCATTTGCCCTGTTACTGCCAGGTGTACGACTGTACAGGTGCATTGCCACTAAGCCTCGGGCAGCGCTATTATTTAAGAATACGTTGACTGTATCATATGCCCAGCCTCGGGCAGCGCTGTTATTTAAGAATATGTTGACTGTATGCCCAGCCTCAGGCAGTGCTATTATTTAAGAATACGTTGACTGTATGCAAAAAAAAATTATTAAAAGAAAATTATTAATAATAAAAAAAGAAAAAAAAAGAATATAAATTTGTTTTACCTTTAGGGGGGGGGGAGGGCTCACGTTTAAATCTCGCACAGGGCCTCACATTTCTCCCAGACGGCACTGGGTACTGTAATACTGTCGTGATTCGGGAGAAGATTTGCACACCTGACATTGAACTTTTGACTGTTTCACTCCGTCCCTTTTACTTGCCTCTGGAGTTTCCAGTTATTTTTTACTATTGTTTACATTCACCCTCCGTTGATACCCAGCTGATTGCTGACATTACGCACCGTCTTGACGCAATCAGCCTAGAGCCTCCAAAATTTGTCCTCTGTGATTTTAATCATTGTCGTTTGAACACTACTTTGAGGACATAATGAACAGTATGTGACCTGTGCCATCACACAGAGGAACGCCATCATAGACCTGTGTTATGGCCAGTGATGCCACTAACGCGTTACTAAGTAACGCGTTATTGTAATCTGATTACTTTTCCCCGAAAATAGTAATCTAACGCGTTTTTTACAAGCCAGTAATCTGATTGCAGTTACTTGTCCAAGTGGCTGTGCGTTACTATTTCGTTACTATCTCATCATAATGCAGGCGGAATGCAGTATTTTCGTTCGTTCTCGACAGTCAAATATACTTTTGGAGAGCTTTTCCTTGTATTGGGGAGTGACGTCACAGCACGCAACCTCTCGTGTTGATCCATGCTGGTGGGCGCGGCTGTTATTGTTATTATCAGGCTGACCTAAACTGCGAGCTAGCAGGGAAACGCTTGCGCTGGTAACGCTTTCTTGCACTGGAAGTTCACTAGTCTACTTAACGTTTGTGTCAGCTAAGCCGGGTGAAAAAAACATTCACTTTGCGGAGGAAACAAAATACTGTCTACCGCATATGGAATATACAGCACAGCACGACCATCGACTTCTACAGGACTCGGAGATGCACCAGCCAAACAGTATGTTCCACCTTTGAGTTAAACATCTTTTGCATTGCACTATTCATGAACATGGAACACCATACTGCCAGTGATGGGCAAGCTACTTGGAAAATGTAGCAAGCTACACTACAAGTTACTCTCGATTAAATATAGCACAACTACAATGGAAGCTATCCCCAGAGAAATGTAGCAAGCTACACTACAAGAATATGGCAAAAATAGCTAGCTACATCGGCACTACTTTTTTATTTTATTTTTTACTTCGTGACCAAGTTTCCACCAAACAAATAGGCAGGAAAAAAAATTCTCAGTTTGATTGTTTATTATAAAACTGAAACAAGCCCTCGGTCTGGCTTTTTGTGTCATCCTTTTAACATGAACTTGTATTACACACTTCTTCAATATCTGAATTGTTTTACTTCATTTTACTAGTATTATGCTACCATGTATATACTACTACTCAGAGTATAACACTCAAGCTTGACACTGACAAACAATACTACTTATCCTTGGCTGCTAGATATGTACCACTCCTACTGACTTGTTGTACACAATTTGTAAGTTGCTTTGAATGAAAGTGTCAGCTAAATGACCAAATGTATTTAAATATGTAACTCACAAAACATTCCATGGCCCCAAAATCATGTGGGGACCGCCCCTGGGGGTCCTGTCCCACAGGTTGAGAACCACTGCTTTTCCCTCTTTTTTTCTTTTCTCCACCCCAATAATATTGTTCATTTTCTGCCTACAGTGAAACATCATGATAGCAGCTATCTTAGTTAAAGCTGTTGACAAAGTGTACTGACTTGTGTACTGTTTGGGAACAGTTGATTTTCATCAGCTCACCTGAATGTGTCTTCAAGTTGAGAGCAGCATAGTTTTAGCAGTTTTTTCAGTCAAACTCATAAATGTGTCCCAGATAGGGCCATGGAGAGTCATTGTTGTTATTGACATCATCATCTTCATCAATGCCATCGAACCCCTCTGCCATTTCGCTCAGACTGGTTCTTGTTCATGTAATCCGTTAAATTGCATTCATTCAATACGTCTGTTTTGATTTTCACTTCCTGCTTTGCGGCTGGAGTCCCGCCCTATCCTGCCTCTGATTGGCCTACCCATAACGTTTTGGCCTACCATACCCAATCGTGAAGTCGCACTCATATCTAAACAAACAACCAACCAATCATAGTGGGTTTTTTACGGGGATTTTTTTTCTCCTCGCAGATATTCTAGTGAATGAATGAATGAATGAATGACTGTTTCTCTCTAAAGTAGCGTGTAACGTTTCTCGTCGCTACGTTACTACTTCGTTATATAAATAGCTCCGCTACAGAGACTGCTACCCTGGTTAAAAAGTAGCGAGCTACCAGCACGCTACTGAGAATTGTAGTTAAGCTATGTAGCGTCGCTACTTGTAGCAAGCTACTGCCCAACACTGCATACTGCAGTATGTAGGTTGTCAGTAGCAGAAGGAACAGACTTTCTGACAAGAGGTTTGAGAAGATTCTGTTACTGAGATATAATCACTGGTTTACTCACCCCTCTCCCCTGTTTCACTAGGAACATTAGAACCATATCTGAATGGGGCAGGCCTCAAAGGTAGGCTACATATCAGCCTACATGTGGTGTTATTGACCATTTATCTTTTGTGAAATCTATAGATCTATAGATAGGCCTACCTGCCCTATTAGTACATTTTACTCAAACTGAATGAATGAATGAATGAAAACTTTATTTAACAGATTGCAGAATGGGTACAATACAGTACGGCTCAATACATACAATTGTTAAGGGGATGCAGACCTGAGAAAGACGTTTGTCTTGTTTCCATCAGGGTCCCCCATTTTCAGTTCATATAGACATTTATGACATACACAACATACATGACATTTATGGCATAGGGACATATAGGTATTTAGTACTGATACATTTGTGACATAAGCGGTATTCAAATATACAGTACTGTTACCCCTAGATCCTGACAGAGTATATACATATGATGGGGAGGGGACTGTACATTAGGAGGGGGTGGGTGGGTGGGAGGGAAATATACATACGGCGGGGAGGGAATATATACATTTTACTCATTTTTTTTTGTCATTCTTATGTTGTGGCAGCAGCAGGGGGGACGACTTCGTAACCTAGTTACTTTCAAAGTAACTAAGTTACTCTGATAATCAAGTAATCAGTAAAGTAACTAAGATTACTTTTTAAAGGAGTAATCAGTAATCAGATTACTTTTACAAGTAATCTGTGGCATCACTGGTTATGGCTCAGTGAGCAGTGCTTACAGATCGCTACCACTGCCTGGGATCTTCCTACCACAATAGCATGTATCTGATTCCCATGTACACACCCACTTTCAGGCGGCTTTATTTTGTGTAGACTTCATTATCCTGGAGTGGTTGTTATTTATCCAAATAATAAACCTTGGATAACCAAGGAGTTAAAAGCAGTTATCAACCAAAATAAACTGGCCTATTGTACGGGTAATGCCCTAGAGAAAAAGGCTGCTTCTAGAGAAGTTAGCGTTGCTATTAAGAAGGCCAAGCAAAGGCGGTTAGGTGGCCGAGTGGAGATTGCGTTCGTCACCAACCCCGGAGCTGTGAGCTGGATTCGCCTGTTCGAATCCAGCTCACAGCTCCGGGGTTGTCACCAGCTTGGCTGGCCGTCTGCACTAATACAATTGGCTGTATTAGAGGGTGGGAGAAGCTGGCGGGGTGGGTCCGGGTCGTTGTAAACAGCGACTCCTACAGTTCGGTCGGGGCGCCTGCTAAGCGCGGATAGGACTTGAGGGGGATAGTGTGATCCTCCCACACGCTACGCCCTCTCGATGAGAATCCGCGCTGCCAGGTGAAAAGAAGCGGTGATTGGCTGGACGTGTGTCGGAGGAAGCACGTGGTAGCCTCCACTCTCCCAGATGATCTGACTGTGGGGGGTAAGTGCGCAGCGACCAGGAAGGGACTGGGAATTGGCATACGACTAACATTGGGATGGGAGAAAATCGGAGGAAAATGGAGGGGGAAAAAGACAAAAAAAAAAAAAAAAAAAAAAGAAGGCCAAGCAAAGGTATAAACACAAGATAGAAGCTCAATATAGCAGTGGAGACCAGGCAAGGTATAAAGAATATGTTAGTTAAAGTTAGTTTAGGTTCGTGTTAACGTTAGATAATGTACAAAATAAACATTTTCCGCTGCTATAAACATTGCACTTTTATTTTGAAAACCCCAGAAAGGAAGTCATTATATTTGTTTTACCATCCTGTTCTGTGTTAGCTCCGGTTAGCTCCGAGCGTGCAGCAGTTAGTATTATATTATCAATACCAGCCATTGGATTACTGTTTTCTAAATTGGGGAGGCTTTTAATTGTCAAGGTAAGAGGATTTTAAGTCATGGTATCCATAAACTTCAATCGGTTCGGATCCTTTGAAGGAATGAGAATATCAACAAACCTGTAGGGAACGTCAGGCTACTGTCCTCCCTCACTTCCAGTGATGAAGCTAAGCTACGCTAACGGAGCGACTGTTCCCAAAGCTAAATGCACGCACAGAGACAAAAAAGGTATGTATCTTCTTGTCTAACTCCAGGGAAGATATTAAATAAGCTAATTTCCCAAAATGTTGGAGTTTTCCTTTAACACTAACTGGGAGGAGTAAGTAAGTAAGTAAGTAAGTAAGTAAGTAAGTAAGTAAGTAAGTAAGTAAGTAAGTACGGCTTTATTTGTATAGCACCCTTCCCAGCACGAATGCTTCACAAGTTTAAAAACAAAAAAGAAAATGAACAAGGCAATTCATAAAAAAACATCCAATGTAAAAACAGTGTAAAAACAATGCTTCACAAGTTTAAAAAACAATTCATAAAAACATACAATATAAAAACAGGCACTGACAAAAACAGAAGAAACTAAATCACGTATGTACATGGCCAAACGCCAACCTGAACAGGTGGGTTTTTAGCTGCCCCTTGAACGAGTCCACAGAGGGGGTGGCTCTCAAGACCTGGGGGAGCTCATCCCAGAGCCTAGGGGCCACTGCTTCAACAGCTTGGTCCCCCTTAGTCTTTAGCCGGGTTCACCACCAGGAGGCCCTGATCAGAAAACCTCAGGGACCGGCTGGAATTATAGGGGTGTATGAGGCTCGTTTTCCCCCTACGCTGGCAACGCGCGCATGCGCATTTTCGTTTTGACGGCACTCAAACTCGCGGAAATAGGCTGCTCGCGGAAATGTAATGTTATGTTCGAATCCGCATTTATCAAAACAACATATTTATCAAAACAACTACCAGATTCACTCATAACGTTATTTCGCGTGACAACACAGCCCAGCTGTCAGAAACTGTACATTGTAACGTTATATAACGCAACGTTATATAATGTTATTTCGCGCTTTTATTCATAACGTTATTTCGCGTGACAACACAGCACAGCTGTCAGAAACTGCACATTGAGGGGGTTTGAATCACTGTACATCAGTGGAGGCTGCTGACTGATTAACTACATTACCTGCTGTGCTGTAGGCCAAAGCAGAGGTACAGTAAAAGCACAGGTACAGTAGGTTACATGATTGATTGATTAACTACATTACAACTCAGGAGCAGAACAGGAAAAAGCATTTCATATAAAAGTATTCTGTATTTTTGTATGACAACTAATAAAGAAACTAAACACTGGAAAAGGCCATTTATAAGACATGGGACCTTTACTAACGGAGCATTGCAAATGTGAATCCTGCAGGGATATTTTTAATGAATGAAACTGTCGCGTTCTTTAGATTGACCTTGAAGGATGAGGAGAAGGTTTAGCAATCAAATATTTATTACAGAGTGAATATTCAATATTACAGAGTATTTACACAAACAGCTGAGAGTGGACACAGGTTCTACTTAGCTCTGGACTCAGCAGGAGTGCGTCCAGCTTCTTCCATCACATTGACATTTATACTTTTCTGGTTGGTGTTCTGAGTGAATGAGGTGGCTCTCCTCCAAATTAGCAGCGTGGTTCAGGGCTTAACAAACAACTTAACAAGGTAACAGTTAAAAAAGCAAGGATCTAGAATTACAGTCCGTCTCCTGGTGGTTCAGAAGGACAGCTGGGGTCATGGTGACACATAGGCCTTTGCTTGTTTTAATACAATATAATAACACATTTTAATGGTACACACATTTGTAGCTATTTGTCTATACATTCTTACAATAGATAAATGGATTGATTCATAGATATTATACATATCGCTGCTGTCGGGACAAAACCTCATAACTCCATTTTTAATATATTTTTTTTATATAAATCAACTCCGTAGATCATCCTCCATGTGTGTGTGTGGATTTTACAAAGTTTAAACAATGGGAAAGCATTAAACCGATCATCTGTCTAAACCTCCTAACTCTATTCACCCTCAAATCTGTGTTCGTTTTTTTCATCTGCTGAAAAGTTGGGTTTTTGGAGTTATGAGGTTTTGTCCCGACAGCAGCGATATTGCAGATCCTGACATTAGTTCCTCTGGTCAGCCAAAACCGTTGTCTCATCAGTCCTTGGTCTGTGGGCCTGTGAGCATCTGGTCACAAATAGATATTGACCACTTCAGTAGCTACAGACAGGCTGAGATGTACACACAGGCTGAGATTTACATGAAGACATGATAATGAAAGACATGGATAAATGTATCTAGGGTCATGAATAAATGGATCTTAGCCCACAAAACCGATTGGCTCTGATTTGTTTTATATTCTCCGCTGTGGATGTATTTGCTTAACGGAGCACCCGGATTGTGTTTCATTCAAGCATAAATTGAAGCGTCTTTATGCGTGGATTGTGGATGTGAATTATGACGAATCTGAATCTGTGGATTGTTGAATTGTATCACTGTCACTTACACGTTATTGTGATATTGTAACTGTTAACTGGGATTAAAATGTTTGAGGAGATGCGCTGTTTGACGGATTTGATGACGTGGACGTGATTTGAGAAAAGTGAATGAGCAATTTAAGAAAATGCATCTATCTGTTCAAGCACTGTTATCTGATGATGAACAAGAGGGTGATGAACATGACTGGTGTCACTGGTATAAACCAAAGGTTAATCAATTCAATGCATGTATGGATGATGTCCGAAACAGATTAAAACCTGATTAATAGTGAAACTGTATAGCCTCCAAGCCTCTCTGACACGATATTTTGGGGGTCGCGCCTTGAAAACATTGGGAACCATGTATTTATATAGTACATGATACTAGGGGTGGACGGTATGGTCTAAAATTTATATCACGGTATAATTTGAAGCATAGACGGTAACGGTATATATCACGGTATCATCGTTTTTGATAAAAAAAATTTTTTTATTTTATATAATTTTTTTTTTTTTTTATAAAATATATATATTATATAATTAGACTTGTACTGGTATTATCTGCGAGACATCGCCACCACGCAACAAGCTCCACTGTCTGTGTGTACTCTAGTAGCCTCCAGCTACGGCCAGAATTCTCCGGAGCTGCACCTGGACCTATACTCGAGTAGCCTCGAGCAGAGCTCAAGGCTACACAGGAGTCTCAAGGCGAGCACAGAAAGACTCAGAAGTAGCTTCTATCCCCAGGCCATCAGGCTGCTAAACGAACAATGAATGAACACTACACAACAACAACCACCAAACGCACATAGCACACACATCCACACGCACACACTCACTTTAAACAAACACACTGTAGCACCCACTCCACACACTTTATAGCACACACCCACTTTAAACAAACACACTGTAGCACCCACTCCCCACACTTTATATTTATGGATGAAGGATTGCACTACAACTCGTACACCTTACTGTAAATTGTACCTAAAATTGTACCTCATCCCATTTCTGCTTTGCACTAGATAGTACTGTACATTAGTACACTGCATAGTATTGTGTATTGTATATTATATGGTAACTCAGAACATTGTACATATGTCTATACCGAACACTGTGACCTCATTTTCTTCTTCTAAATTCATGCTATATTATGTTATTATGTTATTTGATACTATCTTGTCTAGCACAGTCTCTGGAGCGTAACAGTAAGAAGCATTTTGTATGAAAGTATTCTGTACTTCTGTATGACAACTATTAAAGAACTTGAACTTGAAGCTACGGCCAGGATTCTCCGGCGCTGCACCTGGACCCTATTGTATTGGTATTATAACGTTAGCAAGCCCTCAGCTCGAATACGCATCGAATCAGTGTTATAAGACATTGATATCATGAGCTATCTGTAGCTACTGCATATATAACGTTAATACAACGCCTCAGTGAATTATTTAGTTCAATGGGACATTTCGTTTTGAACGGTGAACTAACTTGTGTTAACGTGAGCTAACAGGTAGCATACACGTCTCTAGTACTAGACTTTGTGGAGCGTTTGTTGATGTCAGGAGCTATCGGTAGCTGGCCGACTAGATACCGTTCGGTTAGACAATGCCCCATCATGTATTAAACTAAAAGTGAATAGTTGACTGGGTCATTTTGTAACGGTAGCTAAGCTAACGTTAGCTCAGGGAGACGCCGACAGCTCCCGTGTCCCGTCCCACTAGACTACTAGACCCGTGTTTACATGCGTGCGGTAGGGGCTGGCACGCCCACTGCGCAAAGCCTCCTAAATAACTTTTTCCAGTTCGCACATATCTATTATCTATGACTAATTCTATCTATTTTTAGGGGCAAATGCCAGTGAAATAGTCGCGCTGTGGTTACATGACGTCATTGCTATTTTAGAGCTGCACTACCGGTTACACGGTATACTCAAAATCCATACCGTAGAGCAAATTCATACCGTTTATACCGTATACCGTTTATACCGTCCACCCCTACATGATACCAAAGCGCATACAGTACAGATATCCTCATAAGTATCTATTAATTTTTATCAATTAGATACTCTTTGGGCTTGTTTTTATCTACTTATTCTGAAAGAGTTGAACTAATTATTTTCGCTATCAAGATCTCATTAGATTATTCATTCCATTAAGCCTACTGCCAGCAGGCACATTTAAATAAATATAATCTGATTGATTGGGGTAATGAGGGATTTAAAATTAGCCTATAGATTATGCATTTAACTTGTCGGCGAGGCTATTGACCTGCACTGTATTGTACCCATTCTGCAATCTGTTAATAAAGTTGTCAATTGTCATGTACAAAGGTCTAAGGACCACACAGAATAATAACTGGAGCCGGCTGCACATGAACAAAAAACAGCCTCTCTCAGTAAATGCGTTTAAAGCAATGTCCCAGGTAGGTAAGAAAGCCACAACACAAGATGTTTTCCAAATAGTAAATTATATATTTATGGTGATAGGGATTTAAACCTCCACCATAATGCACAAGGGGAAAAGGTAGGGGAGGACAAACAAGACATACATATATACAAACAAACACTTAGTAAATAATATAATGATATTATGCATGAGCATGATAGCATGAGGTGAGGCGGACCTTTAAAAAAGTGAATATCAGGAAGGCAGCAGGTCCGGACGGCATCCCCGGCCGCGTCCTAAAAGTCTGTGCCGACCAACTGGCCCCAGTATTCACTGACATATTTAACCTGTCCTTAGAACAGGCTGTCATCCCCACCTGCCTGAAGAAGTCCACTATTATCCCTGTACCCAAAAAATCCAAGCCTGCTTGCCTCAACGACTACCGCCCTGTAGCTCTCACCTCCATAGCCATGAAGTGCTTTGAGAAGCTAGTAAAGGGCTACATCTGCTCCTCCCTCCCCATCAACATGGACCCCCTGCAATTTGCATACCGCCCCAACAGGTCCACGGAGGACGCCATATCCCATGTGCTGCACACAGCAGCATCACACCTGGACAAGAGGCAGGGGAACTATGTGAGAATGCTATTCATCGACTACAGCTCGGCATTCAATACCATAGTCCCCTCCATACTCATAGCCAAGCTCAGGGACCTGGGCTTGGGCTATGACCTCTGCCAGTGGGTCTTGGACTTCCTGACTGGCAGACCCCAGGTGGTGAGAGCAGGCAACTGCACCTCCTCATCCATCACCCTCAACATAGGGGCCCCCCAGGGCTGTGTTCTGAGTCCCCTCCTCTACTCCCTGTACACACACGACTGTGTGGCTCAGCAGAGTAGCAATACAATCGTCAAATTTGCTGACGACACAGTGGTGGTGGGCCTGATCTCTGCCAACGACGAGAGGGCCTACCTGGAAGAGGTCAAGGTCCTGGCGGGATGGTGCCAGGAAAACAGCCTCTCCCTGAACGTCAGCAAAACAAAGGAGATGATTGTGGACTTCAGGAGGTCGGGGGTCAAGGACTACAGCCCCCTCAGCATCGACGGGGCACCGGTTGAGAGAGTCAACAGCTTCAAGTACCTCGGAGCCCACATATCCGAGGACTTGACATGGACCACACACATTAACAGTGTGGTGAAGAAGGCACGACAACGCCTCTACTTCCTCAGGCGCCTAAGGAAGTTCCAAGTCAGCCAGAAGATCCTTAAGAACTTCTACTCATGTACAATAGAGAGCATCTTGACCGGCAACATCACCTCCTGGTTTGGGAATAGCACTGCAAAAGACCAAAGCAGACTACAAAGAGTGACACGTTCAGCCGAACGCACAATTGGAGGGGGGCTCCCCACCCTCCAGAACATTTACTACAAGCGTTGCAAGGGGAAGGCTAAGAGAATTATTAAGGACTCGAGCCACCCGAACAACTGCCTCTTTGAACTGCTGCCGTCAGGCAAGCGATACAGGAGTCTCAAGGCGAGCACAGAAAGACTCAGAAGTAGCTTCTATCCCCAGGCCATCAGGCTGCTAAACGAACAATGAATGAACACTACACAACAACAACCACCAAACACACATAGCACACACATCCGCACGCACACACTCACTTTAAACAAACACACTGTAGCACCCACTACACACACTTTATAGCACACACCACTTTAAACAAACACACTGTAGCACCCACTCCCCACACTTTATATTTATGGATGAAGGATTGCACTACAACTCGTACACCTTACTGTAAATTGTACCTAAAATTGTACCTCATCCCATTTCTGCTTTGCACTAGATAGTACTGTACATTAGTACACTGCATAGTATTGTGTATTGTATATTATATGGTAACTCAGAACATTGTACATATGTCTATACCGAACACTGTGACCTCATTTTCTTCTTCTAAATTCATGCTATATTATGTTATTATGTTATTTGATACTATCTTGTCTAGCACAGTCTCTGGAGCGTAACAGTAAGAAGCATTTTGTATGAAAGTATTCTGTACTTCTGTATGACAACTATTAAAGAACTTGAACTTGATATAAATGTAACTGTGCCAGTCATGGGACACAAAGAGAAAGCCACACTATATCATTCCAACAGCTACAGCTAGGCGAGAGGGCAACCTCCTCACTCCACTCTGGAACGTGGCAGTGATCCAAATGAGGCGCCAGGACGTGTGTCATTTCCCACTCTGTTATTCACTCATCTCCACTGCCTGCCTGAAGATGCACCAATCAGGTGCAACCAATCCAATCAGGGAGATGAGTGGCATCTGCGGAACAGAACAGAAGATTAGGAGATGACACAACATCACACATACAAAACAACACATTTACATATACTAACCTGATGTTCAGATGGTGTCATAAATACAGTAATAATGGTAATGACCAACCCACATACCCATGTACGTCACATCAATCAATCAACGAAAATCAGGATTTCTGTGATCGACACCTGCTGTCTTTTCAGGTGAGGCGGCCGCGTGCAATTATCCTGAGTATCAAGTCTGGTTCGAATTAACAAGAGTGAATCAGCGTTCGAGGAACAGGAAAAGCCTGGTTTCAAACATCGGGTTAATTGAATCTGGCTAATGGGACTTTAGATCTACTTAGTTGAACCAGGTACGGGGAATAGGGCCCTGGAGCTCATGCAAGATTTTTATTTGCAGATTTCTCTTCTGCTTTTAACAAAATGCAGCCCCACATTTTTATTGAGAGGCTTGACTCTTATTTTAATCTCCCACACCAGCTTCTCATGCTGATTCAAAATGTTCCTCATTGAGAGGGTCCAGCAGGTATTTGTCAATGGACAGATGTCCAATATGTCTATCTCTAACACTGGCTCCCTGCAAGGTTGTGTTGTCTCCCCTTTTATTTATTATGTATACGGACAGCTGCACGTTTTCAGATGACACCGTCCTTGTATCCTATACTGCAGCCCTGTGAAATGGTGTGATGATAATTACTTGGACCTCAATGTCTCTAAAACTAAAGATATGATAATTGACTTCAGACACAACTCTGTTCATCAAGCCAGTGTTATTCACGACGAGGATGTCCAGATTGTTGAATCCTACAAATATCTGGGAACTGTGTTTGATTGTAAACTGAAATTCAACATATAGCCTACAGAGTCCATTGTTAAAAAAAAAAGTCAGCAGAGTATCTACTTGTTGACAAAGCTGAACTCTTTTAATGTTAGTGAGAAGATCCTGAGTACTTTTATGGTTATTTTATTGAAAGCCTCTTAACATTTTCTTTTATCTGTTGGTTCAGTGGTCTATCTATTAAAGATAAGAACAGCCTACAGAACATAGTTAGAGTGTGCTTCAAAATAATTGGAGTCAAACAGAGAGACCTACAGTATGTTCTCTCGGGACGGACCAGGTGGTCAAGAAGGCGATGAGCATCAGTAACCCACTTCTCCATGCTCTGTCTCAGCGGCTTTCGCTTTTACCTTCTGGCCGCCTTTATAATGTTCCTTTGAGTAAGACCAACAGTTACTCTAAATATTTTATCCCCTCGGCTATCAGACTTCTAAATTCAAACAGTAGTCACTTTAAGTAGCCTATACAAATAGTTGTCTGTTTTACTGGACTGTGTATATCATGGAATGTTGTTGGTACTGTTGTTGTTAAAATGTTGTGTTACTCGTGCAAAGCTACAAATAAATTGTCCCACATTGTCTGTATCTGAATCGGAGTTATTTGTATAACTCTGAGCAGCAACCTGTGTAATATCGCCATAGTATTGCATTCAAAGGGTGTAACTTTATACTGTATCTATCCAATGGGCAATGATGTAAATTATTTCCAATAAAATACTTGTCATGATATTCTAGAATTCAGGTCCTGGGCCTGTTGTGCGATGTTTCATCCAAATCGGAACTGTAGAAGTTATGGCTGGTGCAGATAAAGCAATTACTGAGTGTAATAAAGCAAACTAAACATGCACGAAGAGAGATGAACAGACAGTGACAGATTCATGCTTGGATGCATCAAACATACACAGGCACACCCATACTGTACACACAGACACATACCAACACAAACACAAGCTCTCTCGCTCTCTCTCACACACACATACAGTACATGTGTGCTCACTCGTGCACACATACAGTACATATCACATATACACACATGTTTTAATATACACACACACACTCACCAAAACCATCACCCTCTCTCACACTTGCTAGTAAATGACAAAATCCAAACATGCAGACACAGTAAAACTTTTCAAAGATATTATTCACAATCTGACATTAACAACACAGACACATACACAGCACATATACACACACACACACCACACACACGCACACACGTGAGCAGTGTTTAACAGTGACGCAACAGTGTGGACCCAGCTGTAAGGCGGCACACTCCTAACTCAAGGCAGAGGACAGAGCAGTTATACTTGGATGTGAGATAGTCTGACTACACAGTAACACCCACTGTAGATAATAAGCACGTGTACGCTTTTCTCCAGTTACTGGTCCTTCAACAAGGACAATCTTTTCTATAATAAACAAAGTGACAATCAATTCCTAGTCGCCTAATAGTCATACTTAATTTGGTCAACTATTCAATTTGTTGATTTAATCGTAAAATGTATACATTTGTGTTTTCCCACAAGTGTGTTTTTGACGAACTAACTCGGCAGGGGGGGGGGGAAATCCATAGAAAAAGACTAACAATGTCTTGCTAAGACCACATCTACTGATTAATTGGTAAGAGGGTTTATAGAAGTGGGGGTAAAAGTGGAACTGACTTCCCGGGGACCAAAGCTGGGGGAGGGTGCTCTGGGGGTCTTTTTTAAACATTCATAAATTCCTATTTTCCTGTGCAGGCTATTTGCCTTCTTTACTTTGCCGCCATATTGGTCGAGTTTGATGTGAGGTACGGATGCGGAAGTGCCAGTTCACTTAAATGTTTGTGTTTTGAAATACATAGAAGTGACTTAGTCATCATAGCGAAACAAAGATAGCGGCGAGGCATATATTAGGTGAACTGAGGCTTAAGCAAAATTGTCCTTTCATGAAAGATAAAAAAGAAAATGTGAAGGTCTGGTAACAACAGTGCTGCCCTTATTCCTACTTTGGATTGCGTTTGTATAATCGTTGTCAATTAATTTGGTTAGATTGTCTGGAGGTGCAAGCACATGAGTTGTGGATGGGGACGTGAGAGAGGGGGTCCAGAGACACATAATGTGCAAAAAACCCAACATGTCTTGCTACGCCCCTGCCCCCAATCAAGTCCTTACTTTCAGTATGTGCTATATTATGCAAGTTCATTCATTGTGGGATTGAGAGGTGGTGAGAAGAAGCACCCCTCAAATACAGTTCAACAAGGTGTTTGAGGTATTACTTTCTGATAGAATGTGATCAACATTGAATTTACAGAGAGCACAGTATTTGAAGCCATCAGTGATCATTTACGGTATAAACGGCTGGCAGAATGCAGTCAAAAGGCAAATGAGGCCCAGCTTTCAAAGTGTGTGTGACATGTACACATTAAAGAAGCCAAATGTTACCCAGAGGAAGTGACTTAGTCCTGATAATTGGAAGCAAACTTCAAAACAATTACAGCAAGTTCAAAAAGAACCCTTCCCCCCCGTTTCCTCTGTGGACATAATAACTCTCGATCCTACTCCTCGGGCACTATGTGACATTCAGACTACAACCACACCACATCTGCCACGACAGCCTCCTGACTCTCTCTCTCTCCCTCTCACACGGTACCTCTCCCGTCCCCCTCTCACTCGCTCATCCCTAATGATTTGACTCTTTTATCAGTTCCAGGTTTTTCAATAACAATGAGCTACTGTACATAGTTGACGCTCATTGGAAAGGTTTAGTCATTCCAGCAAGTCCGGCTCAATGTATGGAGTTTGTTTTAGAACAATGGGAGATACAATATAGCCAATGCAGCAGAAGATGATTCTTCCCCTCATGGTAAGTTGTAGACTATGATAGCAGGCCAATGAAACACCCTGGCCAATTTCAAAGTTGTAAAAAAAGAAATGCCATTGCAAGCCATTGCTCTAGATATCGTCAGTCATGCTGGCAGAATGAACAAGGCCCCTTTCAGAATCACACTGAGCTGACAAGATTGTAAAAAAAAAAAAAAAAAAACGGCATCACATGTGTCGGCAATGGTCCTCCGTGGGGAAGAAGAATGACGCTGTTCTGAGTCGTGACAAATGAGGGGATGTCGAGTTGGAATCCAGGTGACATTCTCTGGCTGACTGCCTTTTCTCTTGCCCACCCAGGAGAGTAATCTTGCACTGGCGAGAGGTTCCACATTCTTCAAGCTGAGCAGTGGCTGAAATGGATGAATTCCCACTGGTGTGGCTGGCAATAGGTCCAGGGTTGAAGAGTTTCACGGATTACAGAACAGGTAGTTCCCTTGCAGCAATAAACCAAGGTGAAAAAGGAGTGTGGAATGTTCCCTGAATAAGAGCTGACCTGCTACATTAGTTTAACAAGAGGGTTGATATAAGAGCTACACCTGGAAGTTGTAAGCAGCAATTGAAGAGCCCAGGATATTAGAGAAGCAGCAGTATTGAAGCATCTGCTTGACATTATGTGCCTAGTTTTATTATGATTGGGAAAACAGAGCTATGGACACTTTAGTGTGAGGGAGGGGCACACTTCTTGGTCATTCGTGGCACCCCCTGTGGGTACATTTCTCGAATATATTTGCAAAGATAATAATTGGTACCTCGATATTCATAGTATTCTCATGGTGTGTTTTGCCATATAATATGACACAATGCTGCAGTGGTCAAGGTTGTCGAATACTATGAATACCATGTTTTGTTAATCTGGGATTTATGATTCTTGTACTGGGTTTGGCCTTTGGTTCCAGCAAAAATTTAACTCTCACTGAATGCTCGTTAGTGTTCATGCACTCTTCTTGCGATTACTGGTCTCGTCTTTCCCTTTATTTCCCTATCCTCTTCTCCATTCCTCCTCTCCTCTGATGATAATATTATGGGAACAGAGGGGGAGGTGACACGAGAGACTCCAGGACACTCTAAGGTGACGCCAGCCCTATCTGTTTCTGGGTGGATTCTCTTTGGCTTTATCTACTGTCTCGCAGTCGCAGCTATATTTTGACAGGCAGACTGAACAGTGCTAGCTTGTTTTCCTTGCTACGATAGAGCACCCAGAGCAATGGAAACTGCTTTGTTGGCTATCATCAAAGGCCACAATATTCCCCTAAGGTTGAAATAAGAAATCAAATAATATGTCACTTTTATTGTATTACTTCTTGAATTGTGAAATCAATCAGTCATTGACGGAATGCTTAACGTCAAACCTGTTGATGTTGATTGACATTTTCTTCCCCACATCTACTGATGAGCAATGATACAATAGCTCCCCTTAGATCAAAGCCAAATATATTAACATACTATTATGCAAGAAAATTATTTCTGCTGACTGAAGCAAGCTGCAGTCTGTAGACTATAAAATAACCCCCTCAGAGGCTCTCTCTCTCGCACCACTGGCCTCCTCAGACGGAGCAATGCCATGGGGCAGGGAAGTAGCTAACATGAGCTAGTGTGAGAGAATACCTTAAAAATAACTCCTTTAACCATTTCAGGAGTACAGTAAGTGCCCCTCCACACACACACTTCAGAATTCTATCTTAGAATCCTATACCTCTCTATGGCTTTCAATGACCAGTAGCCACTGTGATCATTAGAATGTTAAAACGTTAAATCTTACATGTGAGATTGTACACCTTAATATATTGGTTAGTGACTGTAAAGATATTTGGTTCACTGTTTATGCTCCTAGTCTAATTCATACCAGTCAGTGGGGTACATAATGGAGCCAAGGAGAAATACCAGAGGCCTGGTATGGGACACATTCAATGAATGAGCTCTTTCTGTTCCCGTTTGCTCTGGGTCAAAGGTCAGGCTTGAGTATTTTGAACCAGCATGCAAGCATGTAAGCAGGAAACAAACTGCTGTGGGACAATTACAGGGTCCCCACTCTTTTTGAGAAAATATTTCACAGGACATTTCCAGGAATTCTTCTTGACAATCCAGGACAGCACTTGAATTGCTCACAAACGGTCATATAATAAGCCTGGTATCGACACCCAAGTTTTATTCCTTTTTAATAATGCAGGGTTCATGATGAAGCGACTCATGTTTATTACAGGTAACTGCTATACCCATCACTGCTAACTACAACTCCTGTCTGCCAACAATTCTTCGTAAATTACGTAATTTAATAGGGAAGTAGCACTGTGCCATACATTGTCGTACAACTCAGATGATGTACTTTTAGCCTCACAAAATTTACATTTTGCAGTCATTATGGTTTTGATTTTACAGCACTTTAGAAATAAGAGGGGAAAAAGTATGAGCTTGTCAAATGCCATGGCAGGCCAAAATAAAGTGAGCATGGGCCACAGTTTGGGCAGCACTGCTATAACAACAGTCAAGTTTCAAACTAAATACACACACCTAGCTTTACATAGGCCATCTGAGTGAGGGGCTAACATACTATTAAAATGCCCAGTACAACATAGTAAGATTTTTTTTTATATTTTCCAGGTTTTCCATGACTGGAAATCAATCTCTGAATTTCCAGGTTTTCCAGGATGAGTGGGAACCTTGAATTACAAATGATCCTAATGATTCAGGCCAAATTGTACTAAATTGCAAGTGAAAAAGTGTGTGGCTGCATATGGTGGAAAAGGTTATGGAAGCAGTGGTTTATATTCCGACATTCATCTATTATTCATATTTTATTCACAGCCTTCTTTTCTTTTTTGTATCCTCCTCAATGCACACACCTCACAATCAAATCCGCAATCATCTAACACCTGTCCATTTATGAAATCTCTAGAGTCTTAGACAAGTGTGCCCCCCCCCTCCTTTTATAGTGAGTGAAATTGCAAATATTTCCCCCATTTGCTAATATATTTGTCTCCTTTCTCTCCTAAACTAAAAGATATTTTCTCATAGGCAGCTACCCTACCCAGTTCTCCACTCCACTCTCGGAATGACGGGCCTTCTGGTGCCTTCCAGCCTCTCATTATGATCTGTTTGCCTATCATAATACTAGTCTGTATCCAATCAGCTAGGGGCTTTGCGATATGGCTAAGACTGCAGGGATCCCCCAGGATATATAAACCAGAGCAGAAATCATACTCCGTCCCTGTGACCTCTGTGATGTAGTCATGTATGTTACTCCAGAAGTCTCTGATTTTCGGACATGACCAGAGTGCATGGACTAGGTCCCCCTCCCCTGTCTGACATTTCCAGCAATCTGGGTTCTCTTTCAGGCCCAGTCTATACATTTTAGAGGGGGTCCAATAAATGCGGTGGAAGATCTTGAATTGTATTAGCCTTGTTCTAATATCCCTGGACACTTGTTTGGGGATCCCCGAGATTATATCCCAGTCCTCTTGCTCAAATGTGACCCCTAGATCCTTTTCCCAGACTATTTTGAGAGCAGAGGATATCCCACTGCCCTCCCTGTCGATAAACATGGAATAGTAGACCGAGGCCTCATGTCCCAACCCAGAAATAGCCAAAATCTTATTCAGCAGGTCTGTACCCTGGGGGAGGGTCTGTGGAGAGCCAAATGTGCCTATGAGAAGATGCCTCAATTGTAAATATCTCCAAAATTGATTGTTGGCCAGCTGATATTGTTGAATCAGTTTTTCAAAAGATTTTAATGCATCATCTTCATAGAGGTCCCCCAGGGTGAGGATGCCTTTGTCTATCCATTCCTTCCACATAAAGGGGGATCTGCATATACACAATTTTGGGTTGGCCCATAAGCCTGCTGACAGGCTTAAATGTGGGTTGATATGTAAGATGCGAGACACCTTCTTCCATACGGCCTGTAGGTGAGAGATAATAGGGTGAGTTCGGGCAGCTCAAGCGCTAAACAGAAGAGCAAAGGAGAAAGGGGCGAACCTTGGCGTGTCCCGCGGCCTAGTTTGAAATATGAGGAGATTATCCCATTTGTTTGCACCGCTGCCTCCGGTTGGTTATACAACAACTTCACCCATTTTATAAAGGTCCGACCGAAACCAAACGCCTCCAGGGTTGAAAATAAGTACTCCCATTCTACACTGTCAAACGCCTTTTCCGCGTCCAGTGAGATGGCGGCCGTTGGTTCATTATCGCTACTGACTGCCCACATTACATTGATAAGGCGTCTGACGTTATCAGACGAATTTCTTTTGCGAATAAACCCAACTTGGTCAGGATGCACCAGGGAGGATATTACTCCATCCAAACGGTTTGCCAGTATTTTGGAAAGCACTTTTACATCCTGGGAAATCAGGGAAATTGGACGATAATTCTTGCACTCGGAGGGTTCCTTATCTTTTTTCAATATTAAAGATATCAAGGCCTGTGATAGGGTGGGGGGTAAATAGCCTCTATCCAAAGCTTCAATATACATACTCTGCAGTAGAGGTGTCAACTCTGTTGAGAAGCATTTAAAGAACTCAGCTGTAAAACCATCAGGCCCCGGCGCTTTACCGGACGGCAATTTCCTAATAACCTCTGCTATTTCATCCTCTGTTATTGGGGCGTCTAAGTACTCACGTTGAGCCGCGTCTAATGTAGGGAGATCCAGCCCACAAAAAAATAAAGGAATTTCCTGCTGTGTCGCCTTAGAAGAGGAAGTGTAAAGACCCATGTAGAATTCTTTAAAAGTATTGTTAATATCACTAGCCTTAGTCACGAGGGCTCCCCCCTGTACCTGTATAGCCGAAATAGTGGATGATGACTCCTTGTGTTTAATATACCTGGCCAGCAACTTCCCGGCTTTGTCCCCCGATTCAAAGTAATTCTGCCTGGCCCTAAACAGTCAAAACTCTATCTTCTGTGAAAGGATACAATTATACTCATACTTTAATCGAGTTACAAGCCTTAAGTTATTTGGTGATATTTTTTGTTTGAGCTGACCCTCCGCAACCAGCAACCTTTTTTCTAAATCGCCAATTTTTTTGGCGTTCTGCTTTTTCTTATATGATGCATATTGAATTACGTGACCCCTCACAAAAGCCTTCAGAGCTTCCCAAGCAACCCCTGCTGATGGCGCAGAAGGAACATTTGTCTCTATATACATATCAATCTGATTTTTCAGCATGGCTTTAAAGTCTATATCCTGCAGTAGAGACGAGTTAAATCTCCATCTAGAGGACCTCTTTGCACGGTCAATGGGGAGCAGCTCAAGGGTCACCCTTGCATGATCTGACACTATAATGTTGCCAATTGAACAGGCCAATGTAGATGGGAGCAGATCTTTCGAGATAAAAAAAATAATCAAGCCTTGAGAATACACCGTGAACCGAAGAAAAAAAAGTATAGTCCCTCCCCTTAGGATTTAGAGTACGCCAAGCATCTACCAGCCCCAATGCAGAACACATTCCTCCCACTGTGGAGGTTGATCTGGGGGGTCTAGCAGTGGTTGGTGTACTTCTATCCAGAACAGCATCCATAGTAATATTCATGTCCCCTGCCCATATGATTGGATAGTCACCCATGTCATTTAATTTACCTTCCAGGTCAGTAAAAAACATTGGGACATCCCCATTAGGAGCATATGTATTGGCTAGGATAAATACTTTCCCCTGAATCTCAGCCAAAATAATAACAATCCTCCCTTCTTCATCTTTGAGTTCTCTCAGACATTTAAATTGCAGCTGTTTGTTCACTAGTATAATGACTCCCCTACTTTGACTGGTACCGGCACTGCAGAACACGTGACCCACCCATCCCTTACATAAGCGCTTTGATTCATCCAATGACAAATGACATTCCTAATTTATAAAGTACCTTGTTCCTCTTGATTACATTACCCAAACCATTTACATTCCATGTGGCGAGGGACAGTTTCTTATTATTCTGAGCAGACATGGGCGTGCAGAATAGTAATAATGACCGATAATATCCTGACAACTAACAAGTGAAGTATTTTTAACCATGTCGACAAATGCAGGGCTCTTGACAGAAAACAATAAAAAAAAACCATGACACGCTGTAAACAAAACATAGCGTGATGAAAAAAACACACCAAAAAAACTAAAACAAAAACACAGACAAATACGATTCTGGTCCATGACCCGTCGGTAGAGTGGTTCGCTCTGACGTGGTTTTGCCATTGTTTTGGCAAAAGTTTGCGCACGTTTGTCATAAAGTGACATCATTCGATTCTCAATGAATTAGAGAGAGTCCAGCTCGTTTAACGCTAAAGGAACGCTAATGGGATATTGAAGGACAGCCGGTAGGCTAGTAAAAGGAAAGGAGAAGAAATCAAAATAAAAAATAAAAATATCAACCCCGCTCATCCATAACGAGCGAATATAGAACAAGTCATACCGCAAATGTCATACGTGGGGGAGAAGTAGCAAGTAACCAAGTCACTGCGTTATTCAATAGTCTTGTAGGCTAGTCCCCAGTTGGCTCACAGTCAATATACTACACCTTACCGGCTAGGATGATTCCCTTTCATACCGCTGCACTCAGCTGGACCTTGATCAGGCTAGCAGTAGCAGCCCTCAGATAAGCTAGCGAGCTAGCCAGCCAGCTTGCTCAGCGAGCTTCGGATGAAATCCATGGCTTTCTTCGGGTTGTCAAAGCGCCTGGATCCCTCGCCGGTGTCAATTCTGAGCGTGGCAGGGCGCTAGGGTGACCAGATGCAAAAAGTCCAAAAGTGGGACAACAGTAAGATTTTGGTGGGACAAAGTGGGACAACAGTACGATTTTGGTGGGACAAAGTGGGACAAAGTGGGACAGATAGATAATGTAAATTTTTGTATTAGAATAACTGCCATGGTCTTCACTGAATAGATTTAAATCAAAGGTTAAAGGTTAAATCAAAATAAATACAAATTAAATACCACCTAACATCTGTTTTAAATATTCAAACGTCATCACTTGACAGGAATGTCTTGTGTTTGATATTCCCTGTTAACACAGAACTAGGGAAAACAGTGTAGTATAATACAAAAATAATAATACAAATAAATTGTGTTTCTATATTAGAATAACTGCCATGGTCTTCACCGAATAGATTTAAATCAAAGGTTAAAGGTTACCACAGTCGGCTGACCTGTATGAATGGGAGTGTTGTACTGTGTGATAGACACTTGTTATCTCAGCTGCAGTGACCTTGTCCGTCTGGCTATCATTGTTTGGTTTAAAAAGAAACGTATCCATAGATCTGGATGTTTCTTTTTGGTGAGCCACTTTCAAGTGAGACTCACGTCCACTGTGGCGCTTCAAGTTGTATTCTCCTCCATGCGCAATTGAAAACGAACTATGACACAAAACACAGAAAGCCTGCTGCGGATTGCCTGCCATCTACCTCACCCAGTCATGTGTCGTTTGCCAGTCTTGGTTGTAACTGCAGGTCCGTTTCTTTTTACTGCTTTCCATCTTGAACTAGTTTGCTTGTAATGTTGTTGTGTTTTTTTTGACCAATCAGATTTGCGATATGAGGTAGCGTCACGACTCAGTCTCAGTCACGTCACAAGCAGGCAAGCAGCACGCTAAAGTACTATAACCAATCAGAGCAATGTGTGTGGACAAGAGGCGGGTTGCTACGTTTACTGTCTGTAGGGAGGGGCTTTTAGACGCATGTTTTTTTTGGCTTCGAAAAGAGGGACATCCTCTCAATATGAGGGACAGTACAACCAAAAGGGGGACACCTGGTCACCCTACAGGGCGCTGCAAAGCAAATTTAACCTGCCGTTCATGTAGGGCTTTCTTGCAGTCTTTGAAGGCATCCCTCTTAGCCTGTGTGCCCCTGGAATAGTCAGGGAAAATCATGACTCGTTTTCCATTCCATCTCAGCTCTCCCTTCTCCTGCGAGGCACTTAGGATCTTGTCTCTATCTCCCGAGCGAAAGAATCTTGCGATCAACGTGCGGCTTCTGCTTCGGTCCTCCGGGGCGGAGCGGGGAGTCAGTCTGTGAGCACGCTCGATGTACCACCCCTTAGCGGGGGTAGTGATGCCCAGCAGCTCCGGTATGAGATTCTCAAGGAAGGTAGTTGCGTCCCCTGTCTCGCTGCCCTCCGGTATCCCGACGAAGCGTAGGTTATTGCGTCTGCTTCTGTCCTCCATGTCGTCCATTTTATCACGGATAGCCTCCATCTCAGCTCTGGTAGCGGGTGGTTCAGCCTGTAGCTGTTTGTCGGCATCCTCCAGAAAGCCCAGTCTCCCCTCCACGTCACTGATCCTTGACACGAGTGATGTCAGTTTCCCTTCCATCGACATGGTGGCTTTGCGAATTTCACCCAAGCTTTGCATCTCTTTAGATATTTTCTTCAGGATTATAAAAATATTCGCTATGTCCTCCCCCGTCGAATTCGCACTTTCTTCTGTCGTCGGAGGTTCATCATCGCCATCTTGGTCCACGTTGGGACCCCCCGAGCGTAAACCTTCCTTTTTAGTGGTACTCTGAGGTGGATTTTTCTGTTTGCTCGCCATTTTCAGACTCCCAAGATGATCGCTCCTCTATGACGACTTTGTTGTGTCTATTTGCCGACTAAGGATACTGTTTTCGGATATATATCTAGATGCCGCTGCGAGCAGCTCTCTCTCAAGCGGCCATCTTCTTCACCGCGTCACGTGACCCACACTTGTCTAAGACAGCGACGATGCACATGAGTATATAATACCTGACAAATGCACCATGTGTATGTCGACAAGAATGGCTCTATGTTTTAATGTAGATTTATTTTTTCGTTTGGTGTTTTCTTTTTGTTTTGGTATGACTTCCCATTTTATTCTCGGCTTAGTCTAATTTATCTTTCATTTTTTTTCTCTTTTTTATGGTAGAATTTTTCGTTTGTTTAGGTTTACTTATTCTTATGTCTTTATTTTTATCTTTATTTTTATTTTTTTCTGTCTTCCCCCCCATATGGGGGTTATCAGTGTAACCTAGACGTTAGGGGTCTAGGTGTCTGTGTGGTCCTTCAGGACTGACCCATGCTGATGCAAAATATGTCATTCATTGTATTGTCCTGAAGTACTGTGTGCAAAAAGAAAAAATATGCAATAAAGTATAAGTCGTAAAAAAAAATGAAATCTCTAGAGTCCAGCCACCCTCAGAGCTGGACATAGCGCCACAGCGAGAGAGTTAAATTCCACAGTTATCGGGGCTTGTGGTCATCCGAAGGAAGTGAAAGGCGGCCAAGCCAAGGTAACAAAGTAGGAGACCACGGTCAATATTGACTCTGTCTGTGTGGCTGCATTCTTCCTGTTGGGAGGCATGGGGCACAGAATAGAACCCATTTGTTTTACAAGGACGGCAGGGTCTCCATTTCATCTCCTTGTGCATCACCAAGTGGAAAAGAAAAGATGCAAAGAAAAGGAAAAAAGGTTGTGTGACTTCTGAGGAAAGAAAAATATACCCAAACTATGAGGAGGGTTTCATGGGGCAGGACAAGTAAACTCCTTCACCCAGCTGAGCAAATTCTAACATTGCTTATGAAAAGGGCGGGTAAAACCCTTCACGTGTGCAAGTACTACTTTGATGGGCAGATAGACCGTAGTAGTGTATAGACCTGCCTGCCAGTTAGACCGTAGTAGTGTATAGACCTGCCTGCCAGTTAAAGCTACAGGTACACACCTGTTCCTCAAAGCAAATTCTTTAGTTGCCAGATGGTACGTGGTACAGTGTGTTTTTAGAGAGCAAACAAAAGCATGAAGGAATCACACGCATTATGTGCATCACATCACATCAGGCAATAGACAGACACTTACCGTAAATGTTCAAAAGCGTGCATCAGGCAAAACCCCCCCCAAGGGTATTAAGACGATGTCAATATATCAGTCTTTGAGTATTATCTTCTCTCTCTGCGGATAGAGATACAGGCATAAACACATCAAAGATTAACTGTTACAGCTGTCCTGTCACACTTTTGCTTTGACTAGTTGCACATGACCAGGCCTGATGCTGAAGTCCTTGCTGCTTAGCGTTGGTGTTATTGAGCTATGATTGGCTGTTCACATTGACCCCGGCACATCATCCATCTTGGCTGCCTCCTGGTGCCCCAGTTTTTTCTCCCCTTATTAGTCTCTGAGAGGCCAGGGGCATGATGGATGTTGCCATGGGGATACCGTTCATCATGGGGAGGTGGTGGTGGGGGGTAATGGGGTGGGACCACCCCCACATTCAGTTACCAAGATGAAGAGATGGTAAGACAGAGCTTAAAGGCAGGAGACCACAAAGAGGAAGGCAGGGGGGAAGTTAAACGACACACCACGGAGGAGCCTATTTGTTATGATAGATCAGGGGCTGATGCTCTCCGTTGAGTAAGATATGTGTAGGTCCTGCTCACTCCAAGGAACACGCTATGCTGTGCGGAAGATTACTACACATAACTCCATTATAGGCCCACAGATAGGATGCACTGTAAGACAGATAGCTACTCTATAAGTAGTTGTACACAAGATAACATCTATTCTGGCCCATTTGTGGTTCAACGTGCAAGCTAAGTCATCTGTGGTGGGCTATAATAAATAAAGCATAAACAGCAGGTGGAGCTGTCTCTATAGTTAATGGACCCAAAACAAGCCCCTAGATTCTCTTTACACTGAAGTAGACGGCACTGCCTATTTGAACAGATTGGTGGGATCTGAATATATCTCGTTGACAGATCTGTGACATAATTTATGTTAATTATAATGTATAATTTAGGGGTACTTGTTAGATATGTTGTTTATGAGGATAATTCTACACATTGGGTAACTTGGACTATATCGCTGATAAGAGACGTGAATGTGAAATATATATTTTAAGCTTTGCATGGTGATGCTTTCTGAACAGGAACATTGGGATTGGTGTCTCAATGCAGTGTTCAGCCAGGTGCAGTGTGAGGTGGTGAGCAGCAGATAGCGCCATTGGACTCTTCATTCTCACATTGTCCTTAGTTAGGAGTATACTGTAGAAGCAGGCTGAGGGAGGCATGTTGTTGGTCAGACTTGCTCCCTGCATGCTGATTAAGAATGCCTGGACTAGGGTGTCGCTCCTGATCTGTGGTGCCCTGATATATCACACACTGTGATGTGTGTTGTTGAGTCTGTTCTTTTTTTTATGATTATCTAAAAGAGAATATCAAGGGCAAGAAAAACCCAATTTACAATTCAACAGACCAGCATCAAAAGAGGAAACATCAAAAACAAAGACAGAGGGTTGGGAGGAGAGACAAATAGAAGAGGAGGAGGAGGGTTGTCTCATTCAATCTAACTGTAGATACTATACTGTAAATGACCTATTGTGTTACATAATGGTTACCTGGACTTTCTAAGTGACAGGCACCAGGCGGTCAGGGTGGGGGGTCATACCTCCAGCAAAATCACCCTGAGTATCGGGTCCCCCCAGGGCTGCGTTCTGAGCCCCCTGCTGCATTCACTGTACACACATGACTGTGTGGCCAGGTTCAGCTCCAACTCCATAGTGAAGTTTGCGGACGACACAGTGGTGGTGGGGCTGATCTCTAACAATGACGAGAAGGCCTATTGGGAGGAGGTTGATGAACTGGCACGCTGCATGGTGCCGGGATAACAGCCTACTCCTGAACATTGGTAAAACTCATCATGGATTTTAGGAGAATACAGCAGGGGACACACACGCCACTGTGGATAAATGGCGCTATCGTGGACAGGGTGAGCTTTTCAAGTACCTGGGAGTCCACATCACAGAGGACCTGACATGGTCAACACACATAGATTCTGTGGTGAAAAAGGCGAAACAGCACCTCTATCACCTGAGACAGTTAAGGAAGATACTCCACTCCTTCTATTCCCGGGCTGTAGAGAGCAGGGCTCCAGACTAACTTTTTACATTGGTTGCACCAGTGCGCCTAACTTTTTCATTTAGGTGCACCAGCACATAATTTAGGTGCACCCAAACATTTTCACCGTGCCTTTTGCCGCTGCAATAATACATTTTAAGCGTTACCTTTACCATTACCTTTTTTGTCAGTTCCCATACACATTAGTAATTTCTTAAGATGTTATGTAAATTATTGTAAAAAATAACATTGTATTACAGTTAGCTCACAAAGTCCAATCCTTCACTTTTTTATGTCTATTTTAACACATTCAGCTCAGCTCCAGTTAGAGCTGTCCCCAAGCCTGTTTTTGGGATTCGAACATTTGCCAGGGTTTTTCGAACGGATGTTCGAACAATCGTTTTTAATCATGCAAACAATTTGCTCCTAAATAGGGAGGTGTAGTCTGACATCACTTTGGACCGCCCGCGAGGTCCACCCGTATAGGGATTTATCTTTGGGAAAATGGATTATCGGCTATTGTAACAATTCTACCTCATGAACATTGGAAAGCTTTCCATGTTTGTACAAAATGAGTTCCCTTCTATCACTAACATTATTTGTTAAGCATTTTTGGTTGAAAAAGAATTTGGCGTTTTATAATTCTTTTTTACAATTAATTGCGAATATTTTCATGTTGAGCTATAGATTGTGGATGAATACGCACAGAAAGGTACACCATGCAAATGTTGATGCTTTATTTGTTTTAAACAAGACGATTTAGAAATGGGCAATGGGCAAATTTCATTGTGTTTTCAAGATGGACCGGCCGGAAACAGCAATCACGTAACCACTACACCTCATTCAAGGGTACTACGACTATACTTGCACCTCATGGTACCAAAGCACCTCAAAGGCGCTAAAAACAAGATTACAAACATCACAAAACAAACTGGTCAGACTACTACTTGACCTTACTCCTAGAACCCACCTCACCCCTGCCCACTTTGACTACCTAGGATGGCTTAGAGTAGATGACAGAGTACAGCAACTTGCAATGGGCCTGGTCTACAAGATACACTACACCACACAGGTACCCATGTACATGGCGAAATACTTCCCAAAGGTCAGTGAACACCAGAGGGACTTCCACAAATCAAGTGCAACCCAGATTCGGCACAAACAAGGGACTAAACACATTTAGCAATTATGCCACATAATTGGTGAATCCCTACCCACATTCAAAACCGCTCTTAAGTATCTCGAGGCTGGGGGGGCAGCATGTCCTCTTTTTTGGAAATCAAAATATGGTCACCCTAGCTAAACAGAGAGTATAACTGTTATTATGACTCTGCCAGACAAAACTACCTCTTCCACAAGATCGGTTCTGTTACAGTAGGCCATATTAATTTAATGTATGAGTCTATTTACATTAAGCACATTAAGCAGAAGCCTTATGTGCACCAGCAATTATGCTGAAGATAGGCCTGTGATGTATTTAGCACACCGTTATAGTAGGCCATATTAATTTGCACATGAATCTATTGATCTCTCCACACACACACAAACATGAACACACATACCACACATCCTGCACACACAAACAAGTCACTTAATTTTAAAAAAAATTTAAAGGACACTTTAAAAAACACAACTGTGTTTTTGTATAGTACAGTTAGTATAGTATAGTTATATATAGTATAACTGTATATTGTATAGTATTGTATATATAAGACTCATTACCTTTCATTCTTAAGCTTAGCATTGTATTGTATTTTATCTTAGTACTTTTTATCATGTCTATTTTATTCTATTATTTGTATTTTTTGCACAATCAAGGCGGGCATGGCCACCTTCATTTCACTACATGTCTCGTGTATGTATGTGACGAATACATCTCTTGAATCTATTCACATTAACACTTTCAGCGCCAGGGGTCGCTATGGGCGTTGGGCCATTGTGTGCCAGCGCTCTGTTCAATGGGGATAAGTTCCGGTGTTTGCAGTGCTAAACCTATATTAAATATTATAGCTATGGATATAATAACAACGTCGATTGTCATTGAGTTTCTTCCGGTCAACATGCAAAAAACAGATAATTTTTTTATCCATACATTTCCGTTTTATACCGTGGTGAATATGAGTATAGTTTTAGAGTGATCCTGTGTAATCCCAGGAAACTCTGCGCTTTACTGCATTTCATTATAAATCGTGCCATTTCTCACCTGATTATTGAATCAATCTGAAATCAACGCTAGATTATCGGTATTAAGTTTCATCATGCATGCACGAAAGGGTGGGGGGGAGGTCGTTTTTCTATGCTTCGAGCGCCACCAACGGCATACATTACACAGTATATTACAGACACCCGCTGCGATCGCGGGGAAAAAAATATCGCATCAACGCAAGATTGATAATATATAGTCCTTACCTTGTCTATGATGTACTGCAAAAAGAATAATCCAATTATCTGATCGCCATTCCAAATACTGATCGCTATCATGTGTCCTACATTATCCACCAAAACACATGAACCTGCGGTGCTCGAGTGTCCCCAATCCATGTGTTATAAACGTTACTCATGCCCGAGAAGGAAAACCTGGACCGGACTTCTTAGATCGACGTACAGCCCAAGCCAGAGGATTTCCAATGATGTGCAATACCGGCCGCAAGGCGTTAGCCGGCGGTATTTGCCGTTTGCGATCTCAGAGCCATTCCCAATGATAATATCAGGCTGGATGGATGAATTATGAATGGATATAGCGAATAAAAGAAATAACGATTAAAACCTGACTTTTCTCTGGTTTGGCGCTCAAGCGATGGCGAGTTAACCCGACTTATCTCGGGTCTGGTGTCCAATGTGTTAAGCAAAAGCTTTTTTACTTTGCACTACATTCTTTACCTCATTTTAGCATTTTGTACAGTTGTGTATAATATATTTTTTATAGTATTTGTTTTTACCTCTTTTGTACTTATATTATAATAAAATCTTGAATCTTGATTACTATCTTGACTAGCTCTCTCTCATTGGCAGAATACTCTCATCAGAATAACCAAAGCCAGAATGACTGCCCTCAGACTCTGATGTGTTAAGTGTGGAGGGGGGTTACAGTATAATAGCACTGATTTCTGGGTAGAGTAGTTTATTATGCATGGTTAAGATAATGGCTCAGTTATTTTCAGCCCCTCTGGCTCTCAAATAGGAATTGTGTTAGTGTCATGGTTCATAAAACATAGATTGAAACGTATGTGCCCGATCTGTACAAGTGATGGCTTATTTTGTAGGTAAGAACTTGTACTTTGATATAATGCAAAAAAAAGAATATGCAGCTTGCTTAATTAACATGACCCTATTATCTGTGCCTGGTCTAGAAGACTAGGGCTGTCCCCGACTAAGGATTTGTATAGTTGATTTGTAGTCGCCAAAATTAGCCGATAGTCAACTATTAGTCGACTATTAAAAAAAATATGTATATAAGCTGTGGGGGTGCTTAATGTCTGAAGGAGTCGAGGGAAGGCTTCTTGTCCTCTGCGAACGCATGCAATTGGTCCACTGATCATGGATACATGTTGATATTTGTCTAGTCTAGTGTGTTCATTAGATGGGTGAAATCCTCTTTCAGTGCCTCTGTGCCTGTTTTATTAGGCAGTTAGCCTCTGGTATGCGTGCCATTAGCATCAGCCACGCTTCTAGGCCTCTTTGCTTTTGGAAAGAATGATAAAAAAATTTAATATTTTTTTTTAAATGTTAATGTGTATACTATATATATATTTTTTTTTTGCATTCGACTAAGAGGTTGGCAGTCGACTACGGCTCCTTTCGATCGATTAGTCGACTATTCGACTAATAGGGGTCAGCCCTAGCCTGGTCACATATGCACTTTAAACACTGATGTAACTAACTAAACTCACTATAGAGATTATGAACATACGGTTATCCTATAACCATAGTTATATGAGTATAGTGAGCACTCTGCTCTCTTGGAACTATCCCTTTATCCAATCTAATAATGAATAATTTTTCTCCACATGCACACACCCATCCGCCTGGCCACACCCACATCCGCTCCTCTACATAAGCGGGGTCGTGGCCACACCAACAGCTCCTTCCCAAGTCTTTCACCACCGAAGGCGAAGACCACGGGGTCCTCAGTGAGTCAGAGCAGAGCGCTCGCTATACTCAATAACTATGGTTATAGGATAACCGTATGTTATATTATCGTATAGCTTACGCTCTGCTCTCTTGGAACACAGGAGCTGAGCAGAGCGGAAGCTCGACAGATGTACCCACTGAGGCCCCCCACAACCATCAGAACCGGGGAGGACCCGAGCCCCCGGACCCCCCTAGAGGGGGACGGGAGGGAATCGGATCCGACTGTGCGAAAAGGGTTTAGCACCTCAAACGCACAGGGTGAGCAGACCGTGGGACTTACCTTCACACAGAAGGACCCGCGACCACTCAGGCGCGCATCCCACATGCCACCAGGGAACGAACGGGAAGCAAAACACCCCAGTCACAGCCCCCAACATCACAGGCTCAAAGGTCAAGAACCCAACCCTGTGGCAAGGCCGTAGCAGCGGAGCGTGGAGGAGGACCCAGCCCCAGGAACAGCCTGAGGGCCAGGACCCCCCGAAAAAAGCCAGAGGGCCCAGGAACAGCCTGAGGGCCAGGACCCCACCAGACGGTCACTGGTGACACCACCCTCCACATCGCCAGCGTATCGGACAGGGAATGACTTGGATTTATATAGCGCTCTTCACTGACCCAGAACGCTTCACAGAGTCCATTATTCGTTCATACACAGTCATACCGGTGGTGGTAAGCTACAATTGCAGCCAGAGCTGCCCTGAGGCAGACTCACGGAAGCGTGGCGAATAATCAACACCTACGGCCCCTCCGACCACCACCAACATTCATTCACATGCATACACATTCATACGAGGCAAGTAGGTTAAGTGTCTTGCCCAAGGACACAACGGCAGTGGGATGGACATGGGCTTGAGCGGGATTCGAACCACCAACCCTTGGATCATTGGACAACCCGCTCTACCCCTGAGCCACGCCGCCCCGCATAATTCGACCTGTGCCCGGAGCACTGTGGACTAGACAGGCGCCTAAGGGGTCTACTGTGAAACAGCACCCCGGCGGAAGGGGCGTTCGGTATGCTGTGCACCATGTCGCAACCTCCACAAACCCGAACCCTCAGAGAGGTCGAGGTCCAAGAGAAGGCTGACACGATTGGCAGACGTCATGAAAGGTGCGGGGGCACACTCGCGGGCAGATGGGGTCAAGCCCAGCCTCAGCCGGAGAGTCGACTCTGCTACCAACACACCGGGGAATCACCACCCCCCTATGTTTAGTTTAACAGGAGACGGTTGTTCCCTTAACCCCCCATGAAAAAACTCAGAAACATAACTGCGCGTATACACCGGCTATATAGGCAGTACAAGTGTTTCAGTTTTCAAAGGGGTTAATCCAGGCCAACAGGTCGACGAGAACGAGTTCGGACCTGGGCCCGGCGGACTGGGACGTACACAGGAATGCCAGAGGGGTTCAATAGAAAACCTCCTCGACAACCCCCTCCCAGCCCTGCCCAGCAGGGGAAGGGAGGGGCGAAAACGAATGGAGAAGGACCAGTCCCCTTAGCACAGCGCAAGGTACAACACAATATGGACCAAGCACACACTGTGAAGGACAACTCGTAGTGACATACCTATAACACACACATCCATAACATCAATCCCCGTGACGCCCGGGCCGACCCGGCATTTTCCCCCCGGAAAAGCACAAAGTCCTTCAGGGTACCAGAACAGCAGATCTGCGCCCCGGCGGACAACGGGTTAACTGACCTGGTCCGGCGCGACCAGAACCAGTCCTGTGTCCTAGTCGCGCCGCCATCCCCAGTCCTAAAAGGGGGGTAGGTACGCGTGTCGATCCAAAACATCACAGAGAGCGCCACCAAGACGGTCAGAACGTGAATGCACCGTATCCAGTGGCCCACCCTATGGGCGTGAGACCCCTCCGCCAATGCTTTGATCTACTCCGTCATCTCCCCCCGGAGATGAACGTGAGTCGTCGAGACTAACCTAGTACACTGGCGCTCGGAAGAGATAAAATCGTTTGTATCGCTTGTATAAAAAACGCCGTTTCTATGAATGACCAACCAAGGCGTGCCAGCCCATGATGTGGTTCCACACCGAAAGCACCCAGGGCCAGCGCTATGTACACGTCGAGACCCAAAAAACACATCAATGGTAATTCTAATAAGAAACCAGACAACGTTCCCTCCATGCCGCCTGGGACGAGCGGCAGGAAGCCGGCCAAAAAGACACAGATATGGGTCCCATATGACGCGTCCGAGGGAAAAAACCCTGTCAACACCGCTCTGTATAAAAGAGGGAAGACAGGGAACCCCCAGAGAGACCTTCCACGTGAGTAACAATTGAAAAGATATATGTAAACATTGAGCCACGTGACCAAAAGCTCAACACATATTCAAATAGAGAGCAGAGCAGAAAACGAACGCACCTCATCACCCAATCTTGACAATGACAGTGGTCCACAATATGGAGCCTGAAAGAACTCACGGAAGTCTCATGACCAATAGAAATGCGCCCAGTGACGTATTCTATGGCCGGGGATATTCCGTGACCCACCTGTCCAAATATGACGTGGGGCCAGGGAACTCCCCCCCCTTTCCCCTCCCTGTGACGCGCTGACCCCACAGCGTGACAGGAAGACCGAAGAACAGGAGGTCCAACCCCCTGGCCAATCTGTAAAAAGGGAGGAGGGGTTTATCAGTTCTCCTCCCATGACCCCATAGCCCGGATACGATAAAAACAACAAGCAGCGCATGATACCAGTTGTCTAGCATGCTACATGAAAAAGCGTATATCCACTAGGTGGATAAGCTTAACAGTTGCACGCCAACCACAGACGATAAACTTGTTTGTGTAAAAAAAGATTGCCTGCATGACATTTGTCACAGATAACATTCAATCAATAATTTAACAGAATAGTCAATTGCAGACTACACTACATGAAAGTTATGTATTTGTTCCTTAACTCTTTCACTGCCATACCCGAGTATAGTCGGGTTATCTCGCCATGCGCTGATCGCCAGAAATCCGAGTATACTCAGGTTTTGATATTTAGATATTTTCCTTTGACCCGCATTCTATACGTTCACCCAGAGCCCTCTATGTGTCTATAATTCATTTACCTACGTTGGAATTGCAATGTTGATCGAATATCACCAGGTGGCAGTATCGCCTACCATTTGTACTCAGAAAGAAATGGGTCAGGAGAGTCAATGAATGAACCGGACTATGTAGACTCGCTCTGAGGGGGATTCCAAAGCAATCGCTAGCAGATCTGCTCACCTCGAAACCTATAGTGTCCCGTAAACATGTGTAATTACATATAAACGAGTAATCGCGATCGCCGATGGGATCATTGGGATTATTCTTTTTGGATTACCTTCTAGCTAAGGTAAGGACCCCCTATGTCTATTTTACCTGAAACATGTTTATGTAACGATCACAGTGTATTACTTTACCGGACACAAACCAAGCGTTTAAATGTACATGTTATATACCTTCGATTTGGGAGTATTTGGGGTTTCAGGGAATCAACCAGAACGATTCAGGCTTATTGCATATAATGCGTCCTATCTCGCAATCTATGGAAAAAGACTGGATTATTCCGGAATTTGGGGCGCTGTTTAGCGTGTAACAAACTAGTGTGTAGAAATTTGCTGATTAGTCAGTAATGGATTATGAACAATGCCTGTAAAGCCATACTATTGTCTCCATAGCTATAATACAGAACACGCGATGGGTCTGTAAACATAGCTAAAATGGTCATTAACCCTTTGGTTGCCGTTCACAAGAATTCTCGTTTCTGTGGCCCAACGGTTGAGTGTCGAAAAACAAAGATTCTTTATTTCTTTTATTCGCTATTGCCATTCATAATCCATCAAGGCACCTTGTGCAGGCTGTCCTGAATGAGTCTGAGATCGCAAACGGCCAGTACGGCCGCCTAACGCCTTGCGGCCGCTATTGCACTCCATTTGGAAACGATGTGGTTTGTTTTCTGGGCCGAGCTGTGGAGTGGGGCCAGGGTCTAAACACTCCAGCAAGACAAGCGCTTATAGGGATGGCATCGACGAGGGTCCCCGCACCCCGTTCATGTGCAATGCTGGATAACGTTGGACACACGATCGCAATCAGTATTTGGAATGGCGATCAGATAATTGGATTATTTTTTTTGCAGTACATCATAGACAAGGTAAGGACTATATGTTATCAATCTTGCGTTGATCCGAAAAAAATGTCCCCGCAATCGGCGCGTGTGTCTGCAGTGTGTGTGTGGGCCATGTCCATTGGTGGCGATCAAAGCATAGAAAAACGACCCCCCCCCACCCTTTCTTGCATGCATGATGAAACATAATACCAATAATCTAGCATTGATTTCAGATTGATTATTGATCCAGGCGAGAAATGGCACGATTTAAAGTGAAATGCAGTAAAGCGCTGTTTGGCTGCGTTTCCTGGGATTACACAGAATCACTCTAAAACTATACTCATATTCACCACGGTATAAAATGGAAATGTATGGATGAAAAAAGTATCTGTTTCTTGCATGTTGACCGGAAGAAACTCACTGACAATCGACTGTTATTAGATCCATAGCTATAATATTTAATATAGGTTTTAGCACTGCAAACATCGGCATTTATCCCCATTGAACAGAGCGCTGGCACTCATGGCCCACAGCGCCTTCTGCTGAATGGCACTGGATGTGTTAACGCTGGCCCCAAACAGTGCAGATGGCGGAAGCTAGTGGCCGTGAATGAGTTAATGATTAGGCAGATTACTTTACTTTGCACATTAACACAGTGAATTAACAATGGAGGCAACTGTGCACACTGTTGCTTTTGTGACGACCCTCTCCCACATTGTCTTGTCTTCCTCTGCTCTGGCTGGCAGAGCAGAGCTGGGGAAGGCTCGTCAGCCAATTGGGGCACACCTGGGCCGGGGTGTCCCAGGCAGGATATCAGAGAGAGGCTGCCTCTGATCTCTGTCTCTCTCCTCCAGGCTGGTCATGGCATTTTGTTTGTTTGGTTGGTTTGTTTGTTTCTCATCTTCTCACTTACACGCACCACACACTGATTCATTCATGCACTCACTACATTACTGATAATACTGATCCACTCATTCTTTAACTACTTTTGTACATAGTTTAATAGCTTAATTAAATTACTTTTCTTTAAAAACCTTAAGTACTTGTGTGGTCTCCCTTGTTTTTGTCTGTACCTTGAGCTTGGTTCATGACACTTTTTAACCTTGTTCAAATACATGATCGTTATCACAGGCAAACTCAATGTAGAAAAGTATTTGGTTCAGACAAGTTCAAACATTCCAACTTGCAACCCCGACCTGACCAGTTGTTTCAACTATGAATGCAGCATAAGAGGAGAATGGGGAGGGGGCGGTTCAGACTAAAATTATAGCCTGGTTGGTTCATAATAAGCTTTCAGTAGGCCTAGGTGTCCTTCCTTACAACCTGACAGCCCCTCAACTTAAAATACCCCCAAACCTAGCAGTTTTCTCCTGATAAAGGATAATAACCCAGGTGATTATAAATTCCATTAGTGGGTCCCTTGTGAAAATCTAATAGTAGTGATTAGGCCCAGTGGCTGTCTGGTAGGAGTGGAATGTACAGTATCAGGCCGTGCACACAGGCACACACTGTCCCCTGCTGCTCAGTTCAGCTGTGAGGTCACGGAGCCCTGGCTAAACCTTAGATGGTCTAGTAAAAGGAAATAACTTTTTTGACCACGATATTAAATGTATAAGCCTGATTTGATTTTAACAGAAGCTTCTCTCTCTCTGTACTGGTATAAATGCATACAGTATGGGAGGAGATGGCGATGTACCGTAAGTCAACATTACAGTTTACAATTTCTTACAGCTACGGGTAGCTTTGGCCAAGCAATCTGGTCAGAAAGGCATTCCGGCTGTGCTGATTATTCGCATATATGGCACAGATAGCCGTGGCCAAGTGATTATTATATTATTTGCTCAGCAAACTACTTGTGGTATCCAGGACGTGGTAGGTAACATCTGTCTTAGGTCGCTTTCACATATAGTTTTGGTGGACTCGGTGCGGTTCTGGTGGTGAAGTTGCAACATTGTTGCATTCTTCATTTGGTTCGCCTGCGTTCACATAGAAATCTGTCAGTCGCACAGAACCTTCTGAACAATGTCACGCGGTCGAAAAGGGCGCTTGTCTATTGGACAGTGGAAATGTGTGTGTGGCTGCGAGCCCGTGTGTGGCTGCGAGCCCGTGTGTGCGCGCGCGTGTGTGTGTGTCTGTGTGTGGACTGTCTGCGACCCCTCCAGATCAGCGGAGGCAAGTTTTGACATGGCATTGATCCATTGTTCTATTGAAGCACATTACCACCATCCTCTCGCTAAACAACTTGTACACCACGTTGTTTTTATGAGTGCCCACAAGTAGCTGTTTTATTAATAATATAATAAGCCGCGTTTTTTCTTCCTTCTTCCCAAGATGCACAGATATATAGATATATAGATAGATAGATAGATAGATAGATAGATAGATAGATAGATAGATAGATAGATAGATAGATAGATAGATAGATAGATAGATAGATAGATAGATAGATAGATAGATGCAGTGTGCTTGTTTTGCAGTGAATGAATGCTGCGAGCAGTGGTAAGGTAATAATAGTATTGACGTGGCATTGATCCATTGATCCAATGCCGTGCGCCTCGGTAATAATAATAAGCAGCGTTTTTTCTTCCTTCTTCCCAAGATGCACAGTTAGATATATAGATAGTGTTGAAATATGACACGTATCATGTAAATTTATAGCAGAGACATTCTCCCATTACCACACTATATAAAGTTTGTTTACGTCTCTCTCTCAGCCAGAGGGCCACTCACAGATCAGTGACCTGCTGACCCCTGGTGCATGGTTCCGTCCCTCTCACACACACACACAAACCTACACACACGCACACATCTCCCCCACACACACACACACAAACCTACACACACGCACACATCTCCCCCACACACACACACACACACATACATACACCCTCGCTCTCAACGCGCACACAGTGACTCCTTTGGTGCTGAGATCCCACCAGATTAGCCAGATCAAATAATTCAAACTCATTATGACAAAATGCCACAAGCCAACTAATATACGACCAGGTCAAACACTGGTCGCATACTCTAGTCTCCATTAATCACAGATCGTTATCATAGAGACACACACGCACAAAATGCGCACGTAAATCTGCGTTCCACGCACTCGTGCACGGCAGACATACAGGCGGACCAATACACACAGACACACAATGTGCACTCAGGACAGAGACCACATACACACTGGACTATGGGATCGCTAATAAAGATCACCCTCACAGGGAAGGGGGGACTTCTTCTGCTTTGACTTCGACTGGACACTGACTGGACGGACGAGACATGCTGGACTGACCCACAATGACTTGACTTTTTCCTTCCTTTTATATACTCAACCGGCCGGTTGTAACAATCTAGATTTCAATTGTACCTTGCTATATTCACCTTGTATAAATACTTTGCTTATTCACTTTTTATATTACAGTGCTTGTTAACTTTTTATAATAAATACCTTCAAAAGTGTTTCATATCTTTAAGTATCTTTTACAACTTTCACGATTGAGTCTAAAACGTGACAATAGATAGATAGATAGATAGATAGATAGATAGATAGATAGATAGTTGATAGATAGAGAGATAGAGAGATAGAGAGATAGATGCAGTGTGCTTGTTTTGCAGAGTGCTGCGAGCGGTGGTAATAATAATCACTTCCTATATTTGGTTCGCGTTTGGTCCGATGAAGCGAACCGAGACCGACGTTTTCAGGCGGACCAGAGTTCGCCTGTTTTGTCCGCGAACCGCATTCACACAAACCCGAAAAACCGGACTATCGAATTCTGGTCCGAAAGTCCGGACCAAACAGCCCCTGTGTGAAAGCGACCTTACTCTCTCATGGTTTACAGCTTACTACATTAACACTTATCAGACCCCCCGTTGAGTGCCGACGACGTGTATTGTCGTTTGATTTTTTTATTAGCGATCTGAATTCATATTTCATCAACCGAGTCTCACGTTGGTACAGCAGCCCCTCCAGGAGCTCAGATGGGAAAAAACCGCCCCCTATCGTCTATCCCTGTGTAACTGCAGGTCAGTCGATTATACTGGGAGATCCCTGTGGGATCTGTAGAGGTGGAGCCAACTGGCTCCATTATGCTGGCGAGCCGTCTGATGATGAGGGATCTGATCGTGAGACGGAAAGCAGCCTGGAATATATATTTATAGGCCGACAAATGACAACGTGTCTAGTGTATTCGAGAATATTCCAATATATTAAATATTAAAATTTTCTGTAAAATTTTGAGAGAACGATAGCTTTTAAAAAAGGATATGAACCGATTAAAAAACAATCCGTTTCGACAATGTTGACTGCAAACAAGTCATTGATAAGCGACGGGCAGATTAGACACATAGCCATAATTTAAAACATAGATTATGCGTTTTTAACGCTAACATTGAAGTGGATGATGGCATTCAACGGGGTAAAAAAGTTAACAAGGCCGGCATAGAAAGTGTTAAAGAAAACAAATGAATAACAATACAAATTTTGAAAAATATATAATAATAACCTTCCTTATTGTCTATGCTACTATGCACTCCAAGTGAAGCACTCAAGTTTGGCACAAAAAATATGGCCTATCCTTGACCACCAGAGGTGTGCCCGTTACAAACCGTAAGTCGCTGTGGATAAATGTAATTTGCGTTGGTAGCAGTTGTATAAAAGATTAATAGAAGACATGTACAGTATGTATGGTGCAGGAAATCACATTTATTTTCCCTTTGGAGCAGTCGTATAAAAGCATAATAACTGTGTGATTACCTCTGTGATGTTATCTGTGTGCATTAAACTGAAACACCTGCATCACCATTGTGGCCATAATTACAGCAACAGCTAGCGTGTTGGGAATTTATTTGATCATCTATTACTAAAATGATGGGTGGAAATTATTTTCGTAACTACAATCGCATGACTCATATCATTTTAATATCTTTTGGTACTCGCTGGTAGTCGTTATTTTGTAATACATTTGTCATGGCATTGGTGCTATTCAATCAATTGGTCTATTTTCTTTTTTAATACCGCTGCAAGGATTTTCTTTAATTAACATAATAGTAAACAGTATATATACAACATTTTTATTTTATATGTATATCTTGTGGTTTACGGCATAGTAAAAATCCTATTCTGTATACGTTCCAGCAGTGTTGTTGTACTCGAGTCCGAGTCTTGGGCTGATTTTCAGGACTTTGTGACTCAACTTGGACTTGAGCACTGATGACTCTGACTTGGACTCAAGCATTGACTGCATTCGGACTCGGAAGGTGCAGACGAGGACTCTGACTTGTTAATTGATAAATACAGTTATTTTTTTATATATCTTTTTTGGCATAAGATATTGATGGCTAGTGCATTTGTTTGGCTATTGTGTCACAAAGTAAATAAACTCCCTTTGAAATGGTGACCGCTGTGTCATTTATGTTTAATGTAGACCTTTTTTTATTTGTATGTCAGCTCCGACTACCAGAGTGGAGGTGACTCAAACTTGATGACTTGGACTCAGACTCGGACTAGGGTAATGGGGTCTCAACTCAGACTTCTTTGGTGACGGTGACTTGGACTCGAACACTGGGGACTCGAGACTCGACTCGGACTCGAGATTTAGTGACTCGACTACAACACTGCCTTCCAGTCCAGATGTCAATGATGATGACTAAATCACTAACATGAAATAATCAGTGACTCATAGGTTTGTAATTATGATACTTCTCCATGTTGTTTTGATCAATTTGGTTCCTGTTGTGGGATTTTTCCCCCTGTAAGGTTGAACGGGTTCTTCTGTATCACTACCTCATTCACTGAACCAATATGGCAGGGGAAGTGAATGAAGCACAATAAATCTGCAGGGCAGATCTCAGAACAGCAAACCACAAACATCTAAAGAAAAAACTCTCATAGGTCATAAAAAGTATGGTTTCTATTTTGAAATCAAAAACAGGACAGTAATTCGTGGGGAAGTAAAATATGTAATTTTAAAAGAATGTTACATCAGCTCTGAACTAAATTGTAAAACAAACACACTCTGACCAAAGTCATTAAAGTTCATTGGAATGGCAATATCTGCTTCCAAAACCGTACAGTATAAATTACATCCGGTTTAAAAAAGTTTCAACAGTGCCTTATTGAAGGTCAAGTGGTCTGAGAGCGTTGAAGTAATGAATGGACCCCATTGTACTATCATCACATTAATACATGTAATGTGGCAGACTTTGCAGGGCCCACTAAGGGTATCCTACTTGGCAAGTGGTTTTGGTGTCAGTGCCGGGACACACCGCCTAGCTGAGCAGTGTGTGTGTGCACCACATAACCTCTTGCTTTTCAATTCAGCGCCCTTGTTAACAGGTTAGAGCGGCCACACAGCCCATGTTAACAGGTTAGAGTGTTCTTACAACCCATGTTAACAGGTTAGAGCAGCCACACAGCCCATGTTAAAGGGGATCTATCTTATAGATGGCCTTTTCCAGTGGTTAGCATTGTTTTCTAGCAATGTGGGTTGTACCAAAACTGACTAGGCCTATATGACATTCTTCTCATTCAGTCCCACTCCTCCACTTCAGTTTGGAATGCAGAAAATGCTGCTCGAAAGTACTTGATTAGAAATACAAAACAATAAAAAAACGTGGGGGAAAAAAAGCGTAGATGTGTTCCATAGACAAGAATTGTGTAAAATTGCCCAAATAGTGAAAGAAATAGTAAGATAGTTCCCCTTTAACAGGTTAGAGCGGTCATGAAGCTCATGTTAACAGGTTAGAGCGTTCATACAGCCTATGTTAACACTTTCACTGCCACACACAAGATATCTCGGGTTTCCGATAGTTATGTTGAAAGCCACTCACGAGATTTCTCGGAATTTCTTTTTTTCTTTTTTTTAGTGATCTGAAATCATATTGCATCACGCGAGCCTACCCGAGTATACCCGAGCTCCGCTGCCGATCATATGTGGAAAAAAGCGCCCCCTATCGTCTCCCAGATGACATAAGGGATTTTGGAATGGACTCAATGAAAATGGATGGGGGAAAAAATCCGGTACTCCACATTTTCCAGTCCACTGATCCAGCCGGGGTTACCACAGTTCATTCTGGAGCCTCTCAGCCCCGCGGAATCATGTGTACTACTGTATCACGTTGGATCCATACACTTATCGATTTTTTCGAATGGTGATCAGGAATTGGAATATACCAGTTGGATACCATCTGATGTCAGGTAAGGAATCTATGTTATCAGTGTTAGGATAATCAGACTAATTTTGATATAGATATAGGCTGTTTTGTGAAATGGGCTCTTTCGGTTTCACTGTAAAAGTCCAAGAGGAAATCAACACAGCGATTATCCGTGCGTGGCCCGAATGTGCTTGCGTGCACGTATAATATTGATCATCTAGCGTTTATTTGAAAACGATTCATAAATAGGCCGACGAATATCAACGTTCTGGAATATTCCAGTAAAAGACGATTTTCATAGAATGGTCCAGAATTAACTGTTTTTTATCTCAAAACGGGTGCTTTTCTAAATGCTCTGAAACGGAAATGAAGCGATAAAAAACCATTCTGCCTTGACAGCACTGACTGGAAAGTGAGTCTTTGATAAGCGACGGGCAGATTAGACACATAGCCATAATTTAAAACATAGATTAGGCGATATTAACGTTAACATTGAAGTGGACCGTGGCATCAAGGGGGTAAAAAGGAAAACCCGGCGTGGCACTCAAAGTGTTAACAGGTTAGAGCATTCATACAGCCCATGTTAACAGGTTAGAGCGTTCATACAGCCCATGTTAACATGTTAGAGCGTTCATACAACCAGTGTGCGAACCATACCATGGTCTTCGAGGGAGATCCTTTTTATTTTATTTTAGAGACCCCCCAAAATTTCACAAATCATGTTTTCAGGGGAGCTGATGTCTCATTAAGGGCTCCCCCATGCTTCGCACCCTGCACGTTAACAGGTTAGAGCATTCATACAGCCCATGTTAACAGGTTAGAGCATTCATACAGCCCATGTTAACACTAGCACAGCCATGGAGAAAATGTCACTGATTCCCGCCGGAACGGGTCAGATGACCCGACAGATGAGAAATATGAGAAAAATAAACAGTGTAAACTATATAATTACCTATTAATATAAAAATATGAGGTTTACCACAGGTTTGAGTGACAAATTACATTTTTTTTTTTTTTTTTTATATTATAATATTTTTTTTGATGTAAAAGCCACACGTTGACGGGCAAAGAGCCACATGCGGGTTGGTCACCCCTGCGCTAGATGCTCGCAAAGTGCTGTGACGGAATAACGTTCTAATTACATTTTCCTGAAGTCATTTTGAAATTTCTGAAATTGTGCCAGATAAAACGGGTACTTTTAGGAAAAGTCATTGAGTGACAGAGCTGGAGCTCGACCGAGTGACGAGGATACATTTATTGAAAATGCCTAGGGGTAATTTGACCCCTTGTCGGCTGTGCTAGTGTTAACAGGTTAGAGCAGTCATGAAGCTCATGTTAACGTGTTAAAGTGGAAAAGAGCTCAACAATATGCCTTGTAGGCGGCTGGGTGGCGCAGCGGACATTGCGCTCGTCACAGACGCAAGAGACACCGGGTTCGAATCCGGTTGTCTGCGTTGCCTCCGACTTGGGCCGGCCGTCATACTAACTCAATTGGCAGAGTTAGCGGGTGGAAGTCGATGGGTGGTAATCTGGACGTTGTGGACAGCGACTCCTACAGGTCGGTTGGGGGACGCCTGCACAGCAGAGACAGGAAATGGCGGAGGTAGTGTGAGCCTCCCACACGTTACACCTCGCCAATGAGTCCGCGCTGGCAGGTGAAAAGATGTGACAGGTTGCCTCCTCGTGTATCGGAGGGGACACGTGATGCAAGGCTTCTCTACTCCCTACAACCGGCCAGTGGGGGGCATATGCGAGCAACGTTCAAGAAGAATTGGCACAGTGAAATTGGGATGGGAGAAAAATAGAAAGAAAAGAGGAGAAAAAGTAGTAACAATATGCCTTGTATTTATTGAAAGGATCAGAATTAGAATGACATCATATTTACGTAGGGTGGTCCATGGAACACTTAAACAGACATTAATGACATGACAGAAGATATGATGAAAGAATAACCAGGAAGGGGATAGAGAAGTATAGTAGGAAATAAGAGAATAGATGGAGAAAAGAGAGATTAAAGATAGAAGTCCAGAAAGACAGAAAGAGGACGTGTGACTCCAGACCAAGAGAGTGGAGTCCAGCCAGAAAGGAGACACCGGAAAGAGAGAGAGAGCTAATGCCATAGCCCTCCTTCTTATGCTCTGCTGTCCATAGGCATATGTGTCACCTCGCAGCGCTACCCAGGTGGCCAGAATACTCGGCACGATTCCGGCTACCAGTCGGCACACTCGGCACATCTCCGGCACGGCACGACAACGATGAGCCGGCCTCTGGCCCGGTAATGGTTGCCGTGCCAGAGCCGACTCGGCTCGCCAAAGATAAACCGGCTCTGGCCCGGCAATGTTTGCCGTGCCAGAGCCGACTCGGGCTCGCCAAAGATAAACCGGCTCTGGCCCGACAATGGTTGCCGTGCCAGAGCCGACTCGGCTCGCCAAAGATAAACCGGCTCTGGCCCGGCAATGGTTGCCGTGCCAGAGCCGACTCGGGCTCGCCAAAGATAAACCGGCTCTGGCCCGGCAATGGTTGCCGTGCCAGAGCCGACTCGGGCTCGCCAAAGATAAACCGGCTCTGGCCCGGCAATGGTTGCTAGCTCAGGTCCCAGCTCAGTAGCTAACATAACAACACTGTAGTTAAGCCCTTTAACCAGCAGCTCAGTAGCTAACATAACAATACTGTGGTTAAGGCCTTTGCAGCAGCTCACTGCATAGTGCACTTTAAAGATAATTAGATTAGTATATTTGTGAGGTTACTGATTTATTATTTACATTGAAAAGATACAGAGATAATTTGTTAAAGCTGGACCAGCACACTACACCTAGGTTAGTAAATCCTAGGCCCCATCCACTCCCTCTGCTAAAGCTCCACTCCTGCACTAAAGTCGGGGATTCAATTGGACTCAGATCTGCTGCGTTCCCCCCTACCGCTGGTGACAGTGTACATCTACTCTCATAAAGTAGGGAATCCACCCTGCTACACAAACATCTCAAAACACACTGGTCAGACTACTGCTTGACCTTACTCCTAGAACCCACCTCACCCCTGCCCACTTTGACAACCTAGGATGGCTAGTAGACAACAGAGTACAGCAACTTGCAATGGGCCTGGTCTACAAGACACACTACACGACCAAGGTACCCGGTGTACATGTCAAAATACTTCCCAAAGGTCAGTGAATACCACGACCACAACACAGGGAGCTCCACAAATCATGTTAAACCCAGATTCGGCTAACAGGGGAGCTAACAGGGGAGCTAAAGAGGCTAACAGGGGAGCTAACAGGGGAGCTAACAGCCGCAGCTAAAGAGGCTAACAGGGGAGCTAACAGGGGAGCTAAAGAGGCTAACAGGAGAGCTAACAGGGGAGCTAACAGCCGCAGCTAAAGAGGCTAACAGGGGAGCTAACAGGGGAGCTAAAGAGGCTAACAGGAGAGCTAACAGCCGCAGCTAAAGAGGCTAACAGGGGAGCTAACAGGGGAGCTAAAGAGGCTAACAGGGGAGCTACTAACTAAGTCTCTGCTTCAGAAAGGTTTAGCCCAATATACAGAATTGCTAATTGTACATTACCTTTTACAGTAAAACTGAACATGAAAGTCATGCATCCCATACAATGCATGTAGCACTGTGAGTACATCTGAAACACATTAAATTAGAGGCACAACATTTCTGCAGAAAATTATCTGCTTATATAAGTACACATATCATCTAATGAAATATTAAGTGTTTTATAGACAATACAGCTAACTTTATACAGTTTAAAGGAACACGCCAACATTTTGGAAAATTCACTCAGTCTTAGCACAATGATAGCCTAGCTTAGCACAATGAATGGAAGCGGGCATGACTGGTTAGCCTAGGCATTGTCCAACTAACACCTCTCCCGAAGGCTACCCAGTGATGTCCGCTTCCATTCATTGTGCTAGGCTAACATGCAGCTTAGCTAGCCTACAGTCACACGAGTCTCCAAGTCACACGAGTCTCCAAGTCACACAAGTCACACGAGTCTCCAAGTCACACAAGTCACACGAGTCTCCAAGTCACATGAGTCTCCAAGTCACACAAGTCACACGAGTCTCCAAGTCACACAAGTCACAGGAGTCTCCAAGTCACACAAGTCTCCAGGTCACACAAGTCTCCAAGTCACACGAGACTCCAAGTCACACAAGTCACACGAGTCTCCAAGTCACACAAGTCACACGAGTCTCCAAGTCACAAGAGTCTCCAAGTCACACGAGTCTCCAGGTCACACAAGTCTCCAAGTCACACGAGTCTCCAAGTCACACAAGTCACACGAGTCTCCAAGTCACACAAGTCACACAAGTCTCCAAGTCACACGAGTCTCCAAGTCACACAAGTCTCCAAGTCACACAAGTCTCCAAGTCACACGAGTCTCCAAGTCACACGAGTCTCCAGGTCACACAAGTCTCCAAGTCACACAAGTCTCCAAGTCACACGAGTCTCCAAGTCACACAAGTCTCCAAGTCACACGAGTCTCCAAGTCACACAAGTCTCCAAGTCACACAAGTCACACGAGTCTCCAAGTCACACAAGTCACACGAGTCTCCAAGTCACACAAGTCACACGAGTCTCCAAGTCACATGAGTCTCCAAGTCACACAAGTCACACGAGTCTCCAAGTCACACAAGTCACACGAGTCTCCAAGTCACACGAGTCTCCAAGTCACACAAGTCTCCAAGTCACACAAGTCTCCAAGTCACACAAGTCTCCAAGTCACATGAGTCTCCAAGTCACACGAGTCTCCAAGTCACACAAGTCACACGAGTCTCCAAGTCACACGAGTCTCCAAGTCACAAGAGTCTCCAAGTCACACGAGTCTCCAGGTCACACAAGTCTCCAAGTCACACAAGTCTCCAAGTCACACGAGTCTCCAAGTCACACAAGTGTCCAAGTCACACAAGTCTCCAAGTCACACAAGTCTCCAAGTCACATGAGTCTCCAAGTCACACGAGTCTCCAAGTCACACAAGTCTCCAAGTCTCCAAGTCACATGAGTCTCCAAGTCACACAAGTCTCCAAGTCACACGAGTCTCCAAGTCACAAGAGTCACACGAGTCTCCAAGTCACACGAGTCTCCAAGTCACACAAGTCACACGAGTCTCCAAGTCACACAAGTCTCCAAGTCACACGAGTCTCCAAGTCACACAAGTCTCCAAGTCACACAAGTCTCCAAGTCACACGAGTCTCCAAGTCACACGAGTCTCCAAGTCACACAAGTCTCCAAGTCACACAAGTCACACGAGTCTCCAAGTCACACAAGTCACACGAGTCTCCAAGTCACACAAGTCACACGAGTCTCCAAGTCACACGAGTCTCCAAGTCACACAAGTCACACGAGTCTCCAAGTCACACAAGTCACACGAGTCTCCAAGTCACACGAGTCTCCAAGTCACACAAGTCTCCAAGTCACACGAGTCTCCAAGTCACACGAGTCTCCAAGTCACACAAGTCTCCAAGTCACACGAGTCTCCAAGTCACACAAGTCACACGAGTCTCCAAGTCACACGAGTCTCCAAGTCACATGAGTCTCCAAGTCACACAAGTCACACGAGTCTCCAAGTCACACGAGTCTCCAAGTCACAAGAGTCTCCAAGTCACACAAGTCTCCAGGTCACACACGTCTCCAAGTCACACGAGTCTCCAAGTCACACGAGTCTCCAAGTCACACAAGTGTCCAAGTCACACAAGTCACACGAGTCTCCAAGTCACACAAGTCTCCAAGTCACATGAGTCTCCAAGTCACACGAGTCTCCAAGTCACACAAGTCTCCAAGTCACACAAGTCACACAAGTCTCCAAGTCACATGAGTCTCCAAGTCACACAAGTCTCCAAGTCACACGAGTCTCCAAGTCACAAGAGTCTCCAAGTCACACGAGTCTCCAAGTCACACAAGTCACACGAGTCTCCAAGTCACACGAGTCTCCAAGTCACACAAGTCTCCAAGTCACACGAGTCTCCAAGTCACACAAGTCTCCAAGTCACACGAGTCTCCAACAATACGTGGTGAATGTCTTTAACCAGCAGCTCACTGCATAGTGCACTTTAAAGATAATTAGATTAGTATCTTTGTGAGGTTACTTTATTATTTACATTGAAAAGATACAGAGATCATTTGTTAAAGCTGGACCTACACCTAGGTTAGTAAATCATAGGCCCCATCCACTCCCTCTGCTAAAGCTCCACTCCTGCACTAAAGTCGGGGATTCAGTTGGACTCAGATCTGCTGCGTTCCCCCCTACCTGGTGACAGTGTACATCTCATAAAGTAGGGATAATCCACCCTGCTACACAAACATCTCAAAACAAACTGGTCAGACTACTGCTTGACCTTACTTATCAAATCAAATTTATTTATAAGGCCCGACAACACACGTTAATGTCCCCATGGGCCGTACAGGTCTTCTTTAAACAAGTCAAGAAGAAAACAACAATAAGTCAAGAACAGAACAAGAACACCATTAGGTCCAAACATTTTTAGTTGAATGCAAAAAATTTAAATAAAAAATTAAAGAATGCAAGCACACCCAGACATACCCCACGCGAAGGTAAGGAAAAACTCACTAAAACCTAACAATAGGGAAAAAAGCTCCACAGGCAGTGTGGAGGAGAGAAACCTTAGAAGGGCCATTCAAGGGGGGATCTCCCTTCTTAGATGTTGGTGATAGTAGTGTTGCAGACGGCCAGTACTTCTAGAACCCACCTCGCCCCTGCCCACGTGACAACCTAGGATGGCTTAGAGTAGACGACAGAGTACAGCAAAGGTCAGTGAATACCACGACCACAACACCATGGGAGCTCCACAAATCATGTTAAACCCAGATTCGGCTCAAACAGTGACTAAACACGTTTCGCAATTATGCCACATCAATGTGGAACGCCCTACCCAAAGATGTAAAGGAATGTGAATCACTACCCACTTTCAAAACACTCTCAAAGAACACCTACGGGAGACTGCAATTCGAAACTGGCCCCTGTAAATGTCCTAACCCAACCCCCTCCAATGTACAGTAAAGTACCAAACATGGTTTTGTCAATATTCCAATGTACAGTTGTGCTTGTGCAGTTGTACAGTGTATCACAAACAGTAGGCCTACTGTATTTGCAAATCTGGTATGTCATAAATGTATAGAAGTGTCTATCTGTATGTCACATGTCATGTTATGATGAATTGAAAATGGGGGACCCTGATGTAAACAAGACGAAAGTCTTTCTCTGGTCTGCATGCCCTTAACAATTGTATGTATTGAGCTGTACTGTATTGTACCCATTCTGCAATCTGTTAACAACGTTTTCAATCAATCAATCAATCAAAACCGTGGTCAGTCTGTGCGGAGAAACAAGGAAGAGCATGGTTGCCAGATCGGATTAACAATATCCGAACCGCCCATTATTATCAAAGGTTTGTCAGATGAAGGCAGACTCTCAAATCTGGCAACACTGATGCGTTGCATTGTGGGGGATCCCGGTTTGAAATTTGAATTGAAGCGCGTTACAGACAGAGCCTGCACCACGTCGTGAGCAACTGTTGCATCTTCTCCTCAGGTAATTGTGCAACACATATATTTTATTATTTATAAGTAATGCGTGCCGCTGATATAAATGAGTGCTGTTTAGTCTGTGTTTTCAGTGACTACTGTAACGTTATTAGCTCGATATTATGAAACTGGCGGGATCTGTAAACTACCAGAGCTGCTAACTGGCTAACGGTATGACTATGAGAGCTAACGTTGGTACTTACTGTACCCGGAGCTGCTAACTGGCTAACGTTATGACTATGAGAGCTAACGTTGGTACCTACTGTACCCGGAGCTGCTAACTGGCTAACGTTATGACTATGAGAGCTAACGTTGGTACCTACTGTACCCGGAGCTGCTAACTGGCTAACGTTATGAGAGCTAACGTTGGGGTACTTACTGTACCCGGAGCTGCTAACTGGCTATCATTCAGGTGGGGCTTATAGTGTGAAAAGTATGCTAACCTTAGTGTCATGCACTAATAAACTAACCTACACTGTAACACGCAACACTTTGATGAATATTGTTACTCAGCTGATAGAGTTGTAATAAAATATATAATTTCATTGTTGCAAATACTGTTACAGTGCTGGATCTCATCAATGAGATGAACGCAGAAGACGGCTCAAGAACAACTACTTCAAGTGGTCGTAAGTGATGTATACATTTTTTTATTGTGTGTGTGACTGTGTATATATAATATATACTTTTTAATCTGGGACATCATTTCAAAGAGTCATCCTGTAATGCCTTCTCTCTCTCTCTCTCTCTCTCTCTCTCCCAAGACAGTCAAGATCTACCGGTACTAAGTGGTCATGCTTGTAAGTGATGTATAAAATGTTTTATTGTGTGTGTGTGACTGTGTATATATATACTTTTTAATCTGGGACTTTCATTTCAACAGCTGGAAAGAGTCATCCTGTAAATGCCTTCATATACTGAATGTTGAATGTCCTTACTTTTACTTGTCATTCTGACCCTGTCCCTGACTAACGTTACTACATCCGTCAACTTCCTCAAGTGATCTCTTTTGCACAGAGAACACCCACGGATGCTACTGTAGCTCTCCCTGGACTCCTATATCTGTGCTATACTAACTCTGGTCTGTACCTCTGCATTAGGAGAGCTCTCTTTTCTCCCCTACATGTATTCAGCGGACCAGCACAAACTTGTAATTTTAGTTTACAAGATTACACTTTATGACCTGTTTAGTGAACAGGTCATTCTGCGCTGTTGTGTGGGTGTCAACATTTATAATCACGTCTTACTCCCACATGGCTCAAATCACTGTTTGGTTATGGTCCACTGGTATTGGGGAGTTCATAATTATCTTTTGTCTTCACAGGTGATGACACCAGTGTACTGTCAATCTAACTAACTGTAACTGTCCCCTCCTACTTTTCTCCATCGCCAATCCGTCCTACAGCTCCCACCACACCTAGCGTGGCACCCCGTACCCTGCCCAGGCTAACCAACAAGTGGGATCGCAACAAGTGGGATCGTAAGTGTTCTACAGCAATTACTACTACACAGTAAATCTCATTCAAAGTGTTGCATCTGTATTGAAAAATCCACTGTGGGGCACCGGAGAGGAGGACTGCGCTGCAGCTCGCTACCAATCTACACAAAAATAACGCAACAAACCATTCGGTATTTAATATAACATAATTTGTTATCTTTGGGCATGGGGGAAGCTCAAGTCTTCTCAAGTCAAAAGGCTCAAGTCCAAGTGAAGTCACAAGTCATTGGTGTTAAAGTCAAAGTATTTTTTGATTTGGTCAAGTCAAGTCCAAAGTCATCAAATGCGTGACTCGAGTCTGACTTGAGTCCAAGTCATGTGACTTGAGTCCACACCTCTGCTACACAGTAAATCTCATTCAAAGTGTTGCATCTGGGGGGGGGGTGAGACCTTGACACGAAATAGGGAACCATGACTCAAGACAATGGATATTTGTGTCTCAGTTCAGAACCGTTAGTTTACCACAGTTCTGCACCCAATTTCCCTGTGTAATGGATTTTTGTGACATTTTAGATATGCTTACTTTTGGTTAGGCCTCCAAATTAAGATAATCTGGACAAACCTGTCAGATTTTCTGATTTATATGTAGACCGGTTTGAGTTTATTGTAGTGATGTTACTGTGTTTCCAAATCTCAGATATTAACTTGTTAAGTGTGTTTGTTTTTTACAGCTATTCTCCGTGAGATTTTAACTACTGTGGCAACGACTAATCAAATGATAAAGGAAATGCACACCTTACTGCAAAAAAATGGTGCAGCAGCAGCAGCACATGTCCCAGATGGCCTTCCATTTACGATGTTACCACTTTCAACCCTGGATGACCTGAGAACACTTTATGAGCGCATTGCACAGGAGGATGTTTATAAGCAAAAATTGGTAGGTGAAAATGTATATTTGAGGAATTGACATTTGCTGAGACTTTTGACCTATGGCCCCTTTTTTTTTGTATCTACTTTTTTTCTCCCATTCTATTTATTATTATATATTTGGTTACTTGATCATGATTAGGGCTACTTCTACGCACTAGGCCTTATGCTTTTTCTTCTTTTTTTTGCTATCATGAATATGATCAGTTTCCAATTGTCTACCTATGGTGGTAATGTTCTTATGTTGGTCCACCACTCCTGAATGAAGTGTAGAGGAAACAAAACAATTTTGTCTTTCAGATCCTTTACTTGGCGATGGCTGCGGGATTGAGTGTTAAAGAAACTGTTTGGAGGACTATGGCGAAACTAGTGACAAACCAGCTGGCCAAGAAAATTAACTGGCATGGGGCAAATGGCAAGCAGGCCTTCGAGCCACTTGCAATTAAAGATGTTGTCCTGAGTAAGTTTTGCTTTATTATTATATGGTTTCTTAATCTTCTAAAGGAATAGTTCAACATTTTGGGTAATATGCTTATTTGCTTTCTTGACCAGAGTTGAGGAGATTGATACCATTCATGTCTGTATACTTTAAATATGAATTGGCACGGAAATGTACGTGGATTCACGTGGATCACATTTTCAGGCCGGAAAAATCACATCCTTGATTTATTTGAGCTCTGAGCAGATGTAAATCTAATGCCTTTCATCACTCTGACCGACTCTCAAAACACTTATAGTTGGATGAGTATCAAGAAAGCATTAAAAAAAAAGTTAATGGAAGTTTCTTATGATAGGGCTTCACCTGTCCCATTCTTTGTCTTTTTTTAGGGTCCGTGAGACTCAATGCGGGCACTAAAAGTGCATCTGATGCAGATGTAGAGCGCTATACTAAAAGGTGGCTCTCAGCAGATAGAGATAGAGGAAGGAGAGAGCGGGCCTTGAGACAAGTTCATTCTTAGTAAGTTGTGGTCTGTCTCTCTACGTTTACATACTTACTGAATGTTGAAGTCATTAAAACTACATTTTAACCACTCCACAGATTTCATGTTGGCAAACTAGTGTCTGCAAGTCAGGACATCTACTTTGTGCATGACATAAATAATCTTTCCAATAATTGTTTACAGACAGATTATTTCACTTATAATAGCCTACACTATCACAATTTATTGATTTATCACAGTGAAGACTGTATTGAAAACTCCACCCTGGTGACACCAGTGTACCGCTCTGTAGAAACATCAAACTCTCAAGCATGAGGTACAGAAGCCAACCTAGACATAACCAAGAAGCAGATGGAGAAATGTCACCACCTTCATTCTCAAAATCGACTTGAGAGCGAAAGAGTCCATTAGTCCAACTGCAGCCCTTCACAGTAGGCAAGACTAGAGGAGGCGGTTACAGGTGTTGCACAATCTAGTTGCAAAGAAGAAAAGATAAGGTCCTACCGTTAGTGTTTGAGCCAGGATGACTTGGGAGGGGTCCGATGAGCCCCTTTACATTTTTTAGGGGGACACACGAGATATTGGATGCATTTTCTTTGTCCCTTTCCTCTCCCACCTTCCTCTTCCCTGGGAACAGTTCAATCTATACAAATAAAATGTGTTCATTCATTCAAATGGAGTGTTTATAAGAACATTACCACCATAGGTAGACAACATTTTGAACTGATCATATTCATGCTTACAGTCTTCTCCAGAGAGAGACAAGAAGATGTATACCAGTCTCGTATCTGCATTGAGTAGAAATCTATCTGGCTGCATGTTAGCCTAGCTTAGCACAATGAATGGAAGCGGGCATGACTGGTTAGCCTAGGCATTGTCCAACTAACACCTCTCCCGAAGGCTATACACAGTCATGTCCGCTTCCATTCATTGTGCTAAGCCAGATAGATTTCTACTCAATGCAGATACGAGACTGGTATACATCTTCTTGTCTCTCTCTGGAGAAGACTGTAAGCATGAATATGATCAGTTCAAAATGTTGTCTACCTATGGTGGTAATGTTCTTATGTTGGTCCACCACTCCTGAATGAAGTGTAGAGGAAACTAAACAATTTTGTCTTTCAGATCCTTTACTTAGGGATGGCTGGGGGATTTACTGTGTTTGCATGTGTATACGACAGTGGTTTGGTCGGTAGAGCAGTCGTCTTTATCCGGAGGTTCCCGGTTTGATTCCCGCTCCTGGATAGATGGAAAGATAGATAGAGAAAAGTAGGGGGAGGGGACAGATAGTTAGTTCAGGGATGTGATTGTGCCTTAAGAAAAAAACATGAAAATCTTCGAAATGATATATATATTATAAACACTCCATTTGAATGAATAAACACATTTTATTTGTATAGATTGAACTGTTCCCAGGGAAGAGGAAGGTGGGAGAGGAAAGGGACAAAGAAAATGCATCCAATATCTCAGTGTCCCCCTAAAAAATGTAAAGGGGCTCATCGGACCCCTCCCAAGTCATCCTGGCTCAAACACTAACGGTAGGACCTTATCTTTTCTTTTTTGCAACTAGATTGTGCAACACCTGTAACCGCCTCCTCTAGTCCTGCCTACTGTGAAGGGCTGCAGTTGGACTAATGGACTCTTTCACTCTCAAGTCGATTTTGAGAATGAAGGTGGTGACATTTCTCCATCTGCTTCTTGGTTATGTCTAGGTTGGCTTCTGTACCTCATGCTTGAGAGTTTGATGTTTCTACAGAGCGGTACACTGGTGTCACCAGGGTGGCGTTTTCAATATAGTCTTCACTGTGATAAATCAATAAATTGTGATAGTGTAGGCTATTATAAGTGTAATTGTATACAATTATTGGAAAGATTATTTATGTCATGCACAAAGTAGATGTCCTGACTTGCAAACACTAGTTTGCCAACATGAAATCTGTGGAGTGGTTAAAATGTAGTTTTCATGACTTCAACATTCAGTAAGTATGTAAACGTAGACAGACAGACCACAACTTACTAAGAATGAACTTGTCTCAAGGCCCGCTCTCTCCTTCCTCTATCTCTATCTGCTGAGAGCTGAAGCCACCTTTTAGTATAGCGCTCTACATCTGCATCAGATGCACTTTTAGTGCCCGCATTGAGTCTCACAGACCCTAAAAAAAGACAAAGAATGGGACAGGTGAAGCCCTATCATAAGAAACTTCCATTAACTTTTTTTGTAATGCTTTCTTGATACTCATCCAACTATAAGTGTTTTGAGAGTCGGTCAGAGTGATGAAAGGCATTAGATTTACATCTGCTCAGAGCTCAAATAAATCAAGGATGTGATTTTTCCGGCCTGAAAATGTGATCCACGTGAATCCACGTACATTTCCGTGCCAATTCATATTTAAAGTATACAGACATGAATGGTATCAATCTCCTCAACTCTGGTCAAGAAAGCAAATAAGCATATTACCCAAAATGTTGAACTATTCCTTTAGAAGATTAAAAAACCATATAATAATAAAGCAAAACTTACTCAGGACAACATCTTTTATAGCAAGTGGCTCGAAGGCCTGCTTGCCATTTGCCCCACGCCAGTTAATTTTCTTGGCCAGCTGGTTTGTCACTAGTTTCGCCATAGTCCTCCAAACAGTTTCTTTAACAGTCAATCCCGCAGCCATCGCCAAGTAAAGGATCTGAAAGACAAAATTGTTTAGTTTCCTCTACACTTCATTCAGGAGTGGTGGACCAAAATAAGAACATTACCACCATAGGTAGACAATTGGAAACTGATCATATTCATGATACCAAAAAAAAGAAGAAAAAGCATAAGGCCTAGTGCGTAGAAGTAGCCCTAATCATGATCAAGTAGCCAAATATATAATAATAAATATAATGGGAGAAAAAAAGTAGATACAAAAAAAAGGGGCCATCGGTCAAAAGTCTCAGCAAATGTCAATTCCTCAAATATACATTTTCACCTACCAATTTTTGCTTATAAACATCCTCCTGTGCAATGCGCTCATCAAGGGTTCTCAGGTCATCCAGGGTGGAAAGTGGTAACATCGTAAATGGAAGGCCATCTGGGACATGTGCTGCTGCTGCTGCACCATTTTTTTGCAGTAAGGTGTGCATTTCCTTTATCATTTGATTAGTCGTTGCCACAGTAGTTAAAATCTCATGGAGAATAGCTGTAAAAAACAAACACACTTAACAAGTTAATATCTGAGATTTGGAAACACAGTAACATCACTACAATAAACTCAAACCGGTCTACATATAAATCAGAAAATCTGACAGGTTTGTCCAGATTATCTTAATTTGGAAGCCTAACCAAAAGTAAGCATATCTAAAATGTCACAAAAATCCATTACACAGGGAAATTGGGTGCAGAACTGTGGTAAACTAACGGTTCTGAACTGAGACACAAATATCCATTGTCTTGAGTCATGGTTCCCTATTTCGTGTCAAGGTCTCACCCCCCCCAGATGCAACACTTTGAATGAGATTTACTGTGTAGCAGAGGTGTGGACTCAAGTCACATGACTTGGACTCAAGTCAGACTCGAGTCACGCATTTGATGACTTTGGACTTGACTTGACCAAATCAAAAAATACTTTGACTTTAACACCAATGACTTGTGACTTCACTTGGACTTGAGCCTTTTGACTTGAGAAGACTTGAGCTTCCCCCATGCCCAAAGATAAAAAATTATGTTATATTAAATACCGAATGGTTTATTGCGTTATTTTTGTGTAGATTGGTAGCGAGCTGCAGCGCAGTCCTCCTCTCCGGTGCCCCACAGTGGATTTTTCAATACAGATGCAACACTTTGAATGAGATTTACTGTGTAGTAGTAATTGCTGTAGAACACTTACGATCCCACTTGTTGCGATCCCACTTGTTGGTTAGCCTGGGCAGGGTACGGGGTGCCACGCTAGGTGTGGTGGGAGCTGTAGGACGGATTGGCGATGGAGAAAAGTAGGAGGGGACAGTTACAGTTAGTTAGATTGACAGTACACTGGTGTCATCACCTGTGAAGACAAAAGATAATTATGAACTCCCCAATACCAGTGGACCATAACCAAACAGTGATTTGAGCCATGTGGGAGTAAGACGTGATTCTAAATGTTGACACCCACACAACAGCGCAGAATGACCTGTTCACTAAACAGGTCATAAAGTGTAATCTTGTAAACTAAAATTACAAGTTTGTGCTGGTCCGCTGAATACATGTAGGGGAGAAGAGAGAGCTCTCCTAATGCAGAGGTACAGACCAGAGTTAGTATAGCACAGATATAGGAGTCCAGGGAGAGCTACAGTAGCATCCGTGGGTGTTCTCTGTGCAAAAGAGATCACTTGAGGAAGTTGACGGATGTAGTAACGTTAGTCAGGGACAGGGTCAGAATGACAAGTAAAAGTAAGGACATTCAACATTCAGTATATGAAGGCATTTACAGGATGACTCTTTCCAGCTGTTGAAATGAAAGTCCCAGATTAAAAAGTATATATATACACAGTCACACACACACACAATAAAACATTTTATACATCACTTACAAGCATGACCACTTAGTACCGGTAGATCTTGACTGTCTTGGGAGAGAGAGAGAGAGAGAGAGAGAGAAGGCATTACAGGATGACTCTTTGAAATGATGTCCCAGATTAAAAAGTATATATTATATATACACAGTCACACACACAATAAAAAAATGTATACATCACTTATGTAACTGAGGGGTACAATTCCCTGACTGTATTGTTAAGTATGGTATTAAACCACTACCTCTTGTACTTTAACTTCTGGCCATCCAGTACATGATATAGATATGATGAACACTTTCCCACCTGATGAAACGAAGTCCACACAAATGTACAAATCGAATATTTAATATAGCAAAAGGTATATACAACGTTCACTTGTTTACATTTATGATTTGAAATGCACTTGTATGGCAAATGAGTATTCGTAGGTAAATCAACATTGAATGTCCAATCTCTGGTTACGCAGGGAGTAAGTATACAACCCGGTTCTTTAGGGAACTATAGCGATGGTACTTAAATGATTATAGCTGGATACACTAAGGGGGGGGGGGGTCCCGCTGGTTGTAAGACAGTAGGAGGGGGGGGTTAGAGAAGCCGCTGGCGGTATCCCATCTGGCCGACGATTTCTTGGGAGAATTCAAAGTCTTGAACATGGTGCCCACAGAACCTCGGTCCACAGATGAATACAGCTGGACCCTCTGGTGGACGGTAGCTGCCGGTCCACAACGGAGAGACGTGAGGCGACCTCACTGGTGTAGAGCGCCGTCTCACCTGGACTCCTCTCCGGGGGGTAGTTCCAACACTCAGCAGTGTTGGCCGTTATCCATGGAATAATCAAAGCACCCAAAGCATAATCCAAGCCGTGGAAGGCTCGCCGTTGTCCGGGTAAAGTAATCCAATGTACAGGTCTCCTCGTCCTGGCCCGGAGCTCCTCGGATGCAAGCACCACTAGTGGTCTGCCCAGCCTGGTTAAGACTCCAGATAACGTCAGGAACGATGGGGGTACTGATAACTTTATAACTCTAACCGAACGATGCACCATACATAATAGACTATTATTAGCTTAATAGAAATACGTCCAACTCGACGGTATAGTGCCAAACTATGACAATTCAACTATTAATCCACACGATATCTCAATGCCTATTCTGAGGCCAAGTAGGCCTTACTGCACCACACGTGCGTCGTGGGTGAGGCTTCGCGTCTGTTACTCGGTTGGAGGGTAAAGAACTAATGGACTAAAAGAAAGTTCTACTTTACTTGCGCCATATATATATGCGCTGTGAACAAATAGTACCATTCGTATTTCGCCAGACGTATTCCTACGCGGAACCGGGCTTGCCACGACATGTTGGGCGGCACGATTGAACTTGAACCTAGGGGTATGGCTGCTGGCGCCAGGTTCTCGTCCAATGGTAGAATGAAACTATTATGGGCTGTTTAGTAGACTAAAGGGATATTCAGTGCATATTGTACAAGGAATATACAGGGGATATCAAACGATATACAAGTACTATTAAATATATATATATAAATAAATATATATATTCGGTTTAATCTGATCCTTCACAACAGCCGCCCCCTAATTAGTCCCACCTAATTAGCTAAGCAGAGACAGATTAACCGCACTGTCTACCACTCAAGGTCCGCTGTAAGGGTCAGTCAACTCACAAAGTCATGGGGTCATGGTCATCATCGATAGTATCTGGGAGTCGGGGCAGTTCTATTAGCCTCGCCACGGGTCGTGTGTAAGTTCGCCCTTGGACGAGTACTTCAGCTGCTCGGACCTTGCCATCGGCACCGGTGATCACTTTGCTTACGCGGCCAGCCGGCCACATAGCTCTGGGTAGTGACTGGTCGATAATCATGACGACTGTTCCTTCTGTCAAATTGTCTCTCTCTTTTACCCACTTCTGGCGGGTCTGTAGAGACGGTAGGTAGTGGAGTAGGAAGCTGCTCCAAAACTTGTCAGCTAGTACTTGACTGTACCTCCACATTCTTCGGCCGTTCGCTTCTTCAGGCCTGTAGATTGTCTGGGGTAGCGCGGGGTCCAGCCGCCCAATTAAGAGTGTGTTGGGGGTGACTGGGTCGACATCTGCTACATCACTGGAGACGTAACCGAGGGGTTTTGAGTTCAATACTCCCTCGATCTCCGTGAGGACTGTCATTAGGACTTCCTCCGCCACAGTCTGGGCCTCAAGCACGGCGTACAGGGCTGTCTTTATAGAACGTACTTCTCGTTCCCAGGTTCCACCGAAGTGGGGTGCGTTCGGGGGATTAAACTGGAAGTCAATCTGGGATGGAGCTAGGTGGGTCTTAAGTTCTGGGCCCATAGCTTGGAAGCTCTCTCTCAGCTCTCTTTCTCCGCCTTTGAAGTTTGTCCCGTGATCAGACAACAATGTAGACGGTTTTCCTTTCCGTGATGTGAATCTTCGGAAGGCCATAAGGAATGAGTCTGTGCTCATGGTCGGAAGGAGCTCGATATGTATCGCTCTGGTGGTCATGCATTTGAATACAATACCCCACCGCTTCTCGGTTCCTCTTCCTCTCTTTATATACAACGGGCCAAAACAGTCCATGCCTGTGGAGTGGAATGGCTTGTCGCCGAGTCGGAGGCGACAGGGGGGTAAGTCAGCCATCCGTGGTATGCTGGGCTGCGCGCGCCACTTTCGGCAGTCTAGACAGGTTCGCTGGAAGCGTCGCACCGCTTCTCTTCCTTGAAGTATCCAATAGCGACGTCTGATCTCCGCGAAGACTCTCTCTGCTCCTGCGTGGTGTACATCCTCGTCGTATTTCTTTATGATCAGCTCTGTGACCTTGTGTCGGCTGTTCAAGACTATCGGGTACTTAATGTCATCCGGTAGATCGGGGGCTCTCCGCAGGCGACCACCCACTCTGATGAGATTATGGGCGTCACTCTCGGGTGCCAGGTGGAGCAGTCTGCTGTCTGATGGGACGGGCTTTCCTCCCTGTAGACAGTCTAGCTCATCGGGGAACGAGTCTCTCTGGGCTCGTTGTAGTAGAAGAAGTTCTGCTTCTTCGTAGTCAGCTGCTGAAATGTCAGTGGTGGACTGAATCTCTGGGTGGTGCCACAGGAATGTCTTTTGCTGCGCACTCTCTAGGGTAATGCAGTCATCTATGTTGGGGTCTGTGGAGGCGACTGTGCTCAGTCCACAGAACATAGGTTTCTTGTTCTCAGCCTCCTCGTTACTTGCTTCCCGTGGGGTGGGCGTAGGCCACTCTTCTTCCGGGAGCTTGAGGAATTCTGGTCCGTCACTGTAGATGTTGCGACGGGTGAGGTCATCCAGGGACATTCCCCGGGTGATGACGTCAGCTGGGTTGTGTTTGGTGTCCACATACCGCCAGCTCGCTGCTTCTGTTAACTCTTGAATCTCGGTGACTCTGACTCCCACGAAGACTTTGTATCTGCATGAATCAGACTTGATCCATGTGAGTACTGTCGTGGAATCTGACCACAAGATTGTTCTGTGCACCGGAATGGTGAGTTCACCTTGGATTAACGTGGCTAGATGCGCTCCTGCTAGGGCTGCGCAGAGCTCTAGACGCGGGATAGATTGTTGCTTTCGTGGGGCTATTCTTGAGCGAGCCAGGATGAAAGCAGTGTGTATCTTTCCTCCCTTCTCTTGGGCACGCAAGTAGGCCACCGATCCATAGGCTACTTCGGAGGCGTCGCTGAAGACGTGTAGATCAATCTTGCATGTCTCTGGCCTCACTGTGGATGGGAAGTAGCTGCGGCGTATATTGACGCCTGGGAGTGAGCGGAGTTCCGTCTCCCACTCTCTCCATGTTGAGGCAAGGTGTGCGGGTATGGGGTCGTCCCAGCCCTGGTCCTTGTCCCATAGTGCTCGTACAATCATCTTTGCCCTGGTGGTGTAAGGTAGAATACATCCCAACGGGTCATATTGTCTGGCGAGTGTTCTGTACACACTCCGTCTGGTGGTCGGTGTCGCCGTCGACCTTCCCTGCTCTGGAGTCAGGGGTTTGTGTCTATAGTGGAGCGAGTCTGTTTTGAAGCGCCAGACTAGTCCTAGTGTCATTTCTTGGGCTTCTCCTGGGATGGTCGCCATCCAGGTCTCGCTGCTGGCAGCCTTGTCCGCGGGGGAGAGGCTGCGCAATACGTGCGGGTCACTGCTGGCCCACTGCCTGAGATCAAAGCAGCCTTTGATCAGGGAGGCGCGTAGCTTGATTAGGAGAGCCTCGGCTTCTTCTTGAGTCGAAACGCTTTGTAAACAGTTGTCCACGTAGAAACTGTTCTTCACACTGTGTCGGACCTCTTCATCTGCTGTTGGGTCCTCTGCGACATGTTTCTGTAGTGCAAATGTAGCACAGCACAGGCTGCATGTGGTTCCGAAGGGGAGTACTTCCCACTGGTAGATGGCTGGGTTCTCATCTCCGATCCTCTCTCTCCATAGGAACCGCAGCAGGGGCTTGTCCTCCTCCACTAGTCTCACCTGCAGGAACATTCCTTTGATATCCCCGCTGATAGCCACCTTGTCCTGGCGGAAGCGCAGTAGCACGCCTAGTAGGGAGGGGCCGAGTGTGGGGCCGGGCAAGAGCTCTTTATTCAGATTTTGGGATCCGATCTGGTAGCTGCAGTTAAACACAATGCGATCCTTGCCGTTGTGGTGGACCTTGTGATGCGGCACGTACCATGATTCGGTCGTCTGATCGGCCTCTTTAATGTCAATCTTTGTCACGTGTCCCGCTGTGATTAGCTTCTCAATCTCAGCGCGGTACACACGCTCTTGAGCGGGGTCTTTGGCTAGGCGCCACTCCGTGTTCAATAGATAGCGCTCCGTGGCGTCTTTCTTTGCGTGAAAGGTGGGCATTCCCTCTCGCCTCAGGAGTGGAGTTGCGTATCTCATCACTCCGCCGACTGTGACTCTCTTTGTCCCTTGCTCGAGTAGGTTGATGGCGTAAATGTCTTCTTTAGAACGAATATCTTTCTTTTCGTTCTTAAAGGGCATTGTCTCTAGTGTCCATAGCCTCTCGACATGCTGCAGGAGAGTGGTGTCTTCTTCTGTCGTTCTGGAGTGGAGGCAGCTAGTGGCTGCTGTTCGGTTGAGAGATTTAGCGAGGGGGCCTTGTAGTGTCCACCCTAGGCGGGTCTCGACTGCTGCAGGACAGCCTCGGGGTCCTGTATGGACCCGGTCAATCGGGACTATGAGTTCTGCATGGTCGGAGCCTATCAGCAGGGTCGGGGTAGCGCCGTCTATGAGCGGGATAGGTAGTTGTCGCAGGTGCACATATTTATCCATCAACTTGGCGATAGGGTAGGTGTACTGCGATAGTCCTATTTCTTGGCTGGTGAAAGCATTTGTAATCCTATACCGTCGCTCTGGCTGCCCGTTTGCTGCGATAGTGAAGGAGACATTCTCGCCCTTTATCGTCTTTAAATCTCTTCTTATTGTCCGAATCGTCATTTCGTTCTCGCTCCCCCGCAGTCCCAGCTGGGCCGCAGCGGACGCGAGCAGAAGGGTCTTCTCTGACCCGTCATCAAGGACGGCGTAAGTGTCCATGACTTTATCTTGGTAGCTCAATGTCACACGGACTACCTTTAAGAGCACTTGGGCGCCGCTGCTGCTGGCGGGGTCAATGTACATGACACTTGCCTTGGTGCCGCTCGATGGTGCAGGTGAAGGCCGTCGTCTGTTACTGTCGTGTAGTATATCTAGATGGGCTCCGTCGCACCGACTGCACCTTTTCTTTAGGCGGCATTCGGCTGCCATGTGGCTGCGCGCACATCGGTAACAGCGCCTGTTGGACTTTATCCATTGACTCACTTCTTCTGCATTCATCTTTGTGAACAGGTCACATTGTGACAGCCAGTGTTCTTTCTCACAGTAGGGGCACACCATCTTCCACTTCTCTTTTCTCGAGGGGGTACTGTGGCTCTTACTGCTCGGTACTGACTCTGATTGGTGCATGACAGTCACCGATCTTCTTCCATCATTTATTCTCCTGGGTCCCTCTCTGGAGCTTGGCGTGCTCCGCCCGAACGTATCCAGTCGTAAGCTGCTGACTTCTCTCGCCAGGAAGTCGGCTAGATCAAGGAGGGATGGTTCGGGGCCGTTAGGATCCCGGTAGTCCCTCTGCCGCCTAAAACGCTCTTGTCTTGCGGGTGGCAGCTTCTCCAAAATCCTCTCGACGTTAGAGTTGGCGTATAGCTCATGCATGCCCTTTTCCCGTTGCGCTCCCAGCATCCCTACCAGGGACTGCACTTTGATTGACAGGTCGTCTAATGAGCGATTGTCTGTTGCTGGGGGTAGGCGATCAATATGCCTTATCTCTTGGATTACGTAATCCCATATACGTCCATATCTCTGGTCCAGCGCGGCTAGGGCCGCTGTGTATGGGGTCGTAGAGGTGGCATAGGCTAGCGCTATATTGTGCGCTCGCGGTACTTTCAGGTGCTTCAGTAATATTGCATACTTGTGGCGTTTATCAGCGACATCCACCATCATTGTCTCTAAGCACATCCGGAGCTCCCTGTACTGTGCTCGACTCTCATAGGCGAAGTCTGGAAACGACGGCGTGGCAATGTATGACGCCGTGGATGGCTGATACATCGGCGAGCGTTGGGGGAGAGACCTCCTAGGCGAGTCCCCTCTTGCGCTTCTCTGTGGGCTGGTACTGACAGGGTACCATGGCCCGCTGGTCCAGGTGCTATTCCTCGGGGCTGGTCGTGCGTCGTGCTCACCCGTGAATAGAGTCGGGGGTCTGTAGCGCAGCGCCGCGGGGGTATGCGTGTAGCTTTATGCCAAGCAAGCAGTGCAAAAATTTACCGTAGTGGCATGCAGTAATGCGCCTTTCATTTTCCGCCGCCCAGCGCCCAGGTCGCGCGGAAATAGGCTGTCTATTGCCATTCTCTTTGACAAACTCTAACCTTAACCAGCTCCTTAACAACGCCTAAACTTAACCGTTCTAACCTTAACCAACTCCGAAACAATGCCTAACCTTAACCTTAACCTTAACCATGCCTAACCTTAACCATAGAAATTATATTGCCATTCTCTTTGACAAACTCTAACCTTAACCAGCTCCTTAACAGCGCCTAAACTTAACCGTTCTAACCTTAACCAACTCCGAAACAATGCCTAACCTTAACCTTAACCTTAACCATGCCTAACCTTAACCGGCGAAAGAATACACGTTAAAAAAAAATCACGTTAAAAAATATTTTCGATGGGATTCGAACTCGCCAGCAAACAAGCCATAGGATCCACAGCCATGTGTCCTTGCCAATTGAGCTATTGCTAGATACTGAATAAGGGGCGGTGACTTATATATATTGAGCTCGGATCTCATGCGCATGCGCGGGCACCTCGCGCGAGCACGCCGGCGCACGCACGCACCTGAGCGAGCACGCCGCCGCCGGTGCACGCACGGTAGCATTTGTCTGAAAAGAAGGGCGCTTTACCGCACTAGCGTGCGGTGACGAATGCGGAAGCATTTTTGCACTGCTTGCTTGGCATTAACGTACAGGCGCGGGGGTATAGCCTGGGCTGTACTGGACCTCCTGGTCCGGTGGAGTACTGTGCTGTCGTCGGGCTTGGTTCTCCTCCTCTCCCTCTTCTTCCTCTATCAGGTCTTCCAGATCCTGTAATCGTTTATTTAGCTTCTCCGCAGTGTATGCCGCTCCTTCCTTGTAGCTGGGTCTCGCTTGGACCGGTCTGGGAAGGGGGTCTGCGGGGGGTATAGGCTTGGTCTGTTGATCAAGTTCAGGGTCGCTTGCTCGGTTAGGAGACGCTGCCCTTGACTGTTGTCTCGACGAGTTCCTTGAACCCCTGGCGGAGGGAGAGGGTGTTGCCTTGAGGATCAGCTGCTCCATGAGCTGCGCTTGTAGCTTGTCGCGCTCGGCTTGTAGTCTGTCGCGCTCGGCTTCGCGCTGGATGAGAGCGAGTTCGCGCTCTGCGTCTCTTTGGGCACCGGCAGCGGCACGCTGGGTGTCTGCTCGGTCTCTTGCCATATTCTCTTCCGTCTGAAGGCGTCTCATCTCCAGGCGTATGCGCTCTTCTTCGCTCCGTTGTTGCGCTTGGAGTTGATCGCGTTCACCCTGAAGTCGATCGCGTTCGGTAGAGGCTGTCAGGCTGACGAGGAACGCCTGTTGTAGCATCCTCTCCGCTTCGCTGGGGGAAGGCGGTTGTGGAGGTGAGCCGCTCCTGGGTGAGCCGCTCCTGGGTGTACTCGTTGGGGAGTCCTGGAGCTCTATTTCCTCGGCGCTCTCCTCCTCTTCTTCCGTGCAGAGTTCTCTCTCTGTAGGGTTGTCTTCCTCCCGGGGCTGGTCGGGGACTACTTCTTCGGTATTGGCGGGGGGTAAAGGCATGTCAGCTCCCTCCTGGTCCCCACCGTGCGCTTGGTCAGTTACATTAGAACCTACTAGGGCCTCTGTGGTCGGGGAAACCTGGTCGTTAAGGTCAGACATAATTTTACTTTCTACTTTTACCGCGTTTACCGTTTGTCGAAGGCTAGGTAGTTGACTGACAGCGTAATCCTCTAGGTACTGAGGTGTCTGTCGTCTGCGCAGCGGGCGTTCTACGTTAGGAGGACCGTTTCGTGGAGTGTTCATCATAGGCCATTTTAATATTAATAACACTATATTAATATTACACTAGTTACCATCCGGCTCGAAGGACCAATTGTAACTGAGGGGTACAATTCCCTGACTGTATTGTTAAGTATGGTATTAAACCACTACCTCTTGTACTTTAACTTCTGGCCATCCAGTACATGATATAGATATGATGAACACTTTCCCATCTGATGAAACGAAGTCCACACAAATGTACAAATCGAATATTTAATATAGCAAAAGGTATATACAACGTTCACTTGTTTACATTTATGATTTGAAATGCACTTGTATGGCAAATGAGTATTCGTAGGTAAATCAACATTGAATGTCCAATCTCTGGTTACGCAGGGAGTAAGTATACAACCCGGTTCTTTAGGGAACTATAGCGATGGTACTTAAATGATTATAGCTAGATACACTAAGGGGGGGGGGGGGTCCCGCTGGTTGTAAGACAGTAGGAGGGGGGGTTAGAGAAGCCGCTGGCGGTATCCCATCTGGCCGACGATTTCTTGGGAGAATTCAAAGTCTTGAACACGGTGCCCACAGAACCTCGGTCCACAGATGAATACAGCTGGACCCTCTGGTGGACGGTAGCTGCCGGTTCACAACGGAGAGACGTGAGGCGACCTCACTGGTGTAGAGCGCCGTCTCACCTGGACTCCTCTCCGGGGGGTAGTTCCAACACTCAGCAGTGTTGGCCGTTATCCATGGAATAATCAAAGCACCCAAAGCATAATCCAAGCCGTGGAAGGCTCGCCGTCGTCCGGGTAAAGTAATCCAATGTACAGGTCTCCTCGTCCTGGCCCGGAGCTCCTCGGATGCAAGCACCACTAGTGGTCTGCCCAGCCTGGTTAAGACTCCAGATAACGTCAGGAACGATGGGGGTACTGATAACTTTATAACTCTAACCGAACGATGCACCATACATAATAGACTATTATTAGCTTAATAGAAATACGTCCAACTCGACGGTATAGTGCCAAACTATGACAATTCAACTATTAATCCACACGATATCTCAATGCCTATTCTGAGGCCAAGTAGGCCTTACTGCACCACACGTGCGTCGTGGGTGAGGCTTCGCGTCTGTTACTCGGTTGGAGGGTAAAGAACTAATGGACTAAAAGAAAGTTCTACTTTACTTGCGCCATATATATATATGCGCTGTGAACAAATAGTACCATTCGTATTTCGCCAGACGTATTCCTACGCGGAACCGGGCTTGCCACGACATGTTGGGCGGCACGATTGAACTTGAACCTAGGGGTATGGCTGCTGGCGCCAGGTTCTCGTCCAATGGTAGAATGAAACTATTATGGGCTGTTTAGTAGACTAAAGGGATATTCAGTGCATATTGTACAAGGAATATACAGGGGATATCAAACGATATACAAGTACTATTAAATATATATATATAAATAAATATATATATTCGGTTTAATCTGATCCTTCACAACAACTTACGACCACTTGAAGTAGTTGTTCTTGAGCCGTCTTCTGCGTTCATCTCATTGATGAGATCCAGCACTGTAACAGTATTTGCAACAATGAAATTATATATTTTATTACAACTCTATCAGCTGAGTAACAATATTCATCAAAGTGTTGCGTGTTACAGTGTAGGTTAGTTTATTAGTGCATGACAGTAAGGTTAGCATACTTTTCACACTATAAGCCCCACCTGAATGATAGCCAGTTAGCAGCTCCGGGTACAGTAGGTACCCCAACGTTAGCTCTCATAACGTTAGCCAGTTAGCAGCTCCGGGTACAGTAGGTACCAACGTTAGCTCTCATAGTCATAACGTTAGCCAGTTAGCAGCTCCGGGTACAGTAAGTACCAACGTTAGCTCTCATAGTCATACCGTTAGCCAGTTAGCACCTCCGGTAGTTTACAGATCCCGCCAGTTTCATAATATCGAGCTAATAACGTTACAGTAGTCACTGAAAACACAGACTAAACAGCACTCATTTATATCAGCGGCACGCATTACTTATAAATAATAAAATATATGTGTTGCACAATTACCTGAGGAGAAGATGCAACAGTTGCTCACGACGTGGTGCAGGCTCTGTCTGTAACACGCTTCAATTCAAATTTCAAACCGGGATCCCCCACAATGCAACGCATCAGTGTTGCCAGATTTGAGAGTCTGCCTTCATCTGACAAACCTTTGATAATAATGGGCGGTTCGGATATTGTTAATCCAATCTGACAACCATGCTCTTCCTTGTTTCTCCGCACAGACTGACCACGGTTTTGATTGATTGATTGATTGAAAACGTTGTTAACAGATTGCAGAATGGGTACAATACAGTACAGCTCAATACATACAATTGTTAAGGGCATGCAGACCAGAGAAAGACTTTCGTCTTGTTTACATCAGGGTCCCCCATTTTCAATTCATCATAACATGACATGTGACATACAGATAGACACTTCTATACATTTATGACATACCAGATTTGCAAATACAGTAGGCCTACTGTTTGTGATACAAACAAGAGTCTAGAAAAGAGAGTATATATTTGACGTAGAACCGTACATTATAGGTGGGGTGGGGGGGGGGTAGGTTGGGTAGGAGGGGTGGGTGGGGGACACTGTACAACTGCACAAGCACAACTGTACATTGGAATATTGACAAAACCATGTTTGGTACTTTACTGTACATTGGAGGGGGTTGGGTTAGGACATTTACAGGGGCCAGTTTCGAATGTGCAGACGCACAGAGAGGAGACTGGTATCTATCTTCTTCTCTCTCTCTCTGGAGAAGACTGTAAGCTAATTTCACAAAATGATGGGAGTTTTAAGTGAAAGTATGGGTACCGTCTCAAAATTGTACTCAAGTAAAACACACAAGTAAAAGTCTACTAAAGTTTCTACTTTTAAATGTACTTAGTTAAAAGTAAAAAAAAAAAAAATCTGACTGTCTATTCTTCTGATAGCAGTGTTTAATCAAAGATCCCTGCCTTCTATAGTCTTGCACAAGGACCAATCCGCAAACCTAATACTAAAGTAAAGTACAAATGTACTTTTGACTAATTGCACTTTGTTCTTTACACCCATGTTGGGTGTATGGACTATTTTATTTTGTTACATGTTTTGTTAATTATCTCTCAAGGCCTGTTTTATGGTAATAAATGTTTACTAATGTTCACAGAGAGAGAGAGAGAGAGAGAGAGAGAGAGAGAGAGAGAGAGAGAGAGAGAGAGAGAGAGAGAGAGAGAGAGAGAATACATTATTCTATATGTATGTTGGTGTAGGTATATTTACATAATGAGCAATAATGGATATTCAAATGTTTTTTTTTTGAAGGTAATGTAATTACCACCATAGGTAGAAAAAAATGTAAACTGATCATTCATGCTTACGGTCATCTCCAGAGAGAGAGGAGGAGATATATACCAGTCTCCTTATGTGCATTTGAGTAATCTATCAGTACTATGATTTATTGTGATGTTGATTTGATTAAACCTCATTTTGGGTGTAATGGCCCAGTAAAGTCATTAATGTGATTAATGTGATATTTCTTTGTTAATAAATGTTTAAATATCTATTCAAGTTGTCATTTTTAACTGGAAAAAGTAGCATTGTTACTTTACTTGATATTTGAGCTTCACTGCAGAATGATGTATATTGTGTACAATGTGCACATACATTGAGAATATATTTCAGTGAGGTAGGAGACGGCATGTAAACTTCTGAATTTTTCAATGAGGGACAGGCCAATACTGAATTGGTAAAGGGAAGGGTCCTTAAATATGTGGCATTGTATTACTAATCAACCATTTCCTACTGTATTTCCGGTAATGTACGGTCATAGGCAGATAGTGGAGTAGCTCTGGCAGAATACTGGGTACACAGTAAATTCCGCTGACTCAAACTGAGTACATTTCACTCAAACTGAGTAAAATGTCTTTACTCAGTTTGAGTCAAATGTACTCTGCGGAATTTACTGTGTAGTACCAGTATTGCATTGGCAGTGTCGGCTAGGCTTCGGGCAACCAGACCTGGCCCAGTGTGTTTTGGCCGCATCTGGGCTGCTTTAGGCAACCGGACGTTCACCGCTTCCGGCAACCCCGGACCTGGCCCAGTGTACTCGGGCCGCAATCGGCCAGTCAGTCATTGCCGCCTACTGGGCCGATTCCGCCAATTCCGGACGTTCACCGCTTCCGGCAACCCCGGACCTGGCCCAGTGTACTCGGGCTGGAATCGGCCAGTCAGTCATTGCCGCCTACTTGGCCGATTCTGGCAACCGGACTTGGGCCGATTAATTTCTTCCGGCCTGCCGGATACAGGCCATTAATGGGCCGGAACTTTTTGGCCACCTGGGTACTGACCAGAACTCTGCCCCCTTCTCGTCTAGACTTGAAAGTATTTTTTTTCCCTTCGTATTATTATAAATTGAATGTATAAGCACATGTTTACTATAAAAACGAACAGTTAGAATATCTAAAATAGTATCAATCCTTTGTTTAAAAATAGGCTGTTCACTGCGTTTATTTCAGTGAAACGGGGGCATAATTACTGTATTTGCATGTGAATCAAACCTAGGCTGCAGCCCGCAGAGATTTACATTGGGGAAGTGTTAGAGCGACGCACTGGCTGTCTGTTTACACTTTCAATGGGATTATCATCACATTGGAGCAGCTGCACTCTGGATCAGAAAGAGATGAATGCATCGGATCTAATGAACGAGTACATTGAACTTTGTTAATCCAGTTGATTCAGTCTCGGCTCACCGGTGAAAGCACAGCGCTATTCAACGGAATTAACTATGAGATCGGTCAAGATGCGTCTGCATCAGTGGCGGCTGGCCACTGGGGGCGCTCGGGCGCCGACCCCCCTGTTAAAGAGAGAAGAAAAAGAAAATATTTTTGTTTTTGTTTTATAGCCCTATAAATAATATAAAATAATGTTTAAAATGAATAATATTTACTCATTTTAAGTATGTTTGTGTTTCCAATGCACAATATAACGTTAATATATCAAATAGAAAATAATCGTTTTCCTGAACAGGAAGTGACTCAATGTCGCATAGCCGCATTTCTCCTAGCCGTATTTCTCGGCCCGGGCTAGACGCAATAGCGCTCTGAGTGCGTCATCGCTGTATCCGTCGCAGCCAATCAGTGCGTAACGCGTTGTGCGTTGAAATATGATGTATTATGTTGGAAGCCGGGCGCGATTTGAAGCGGTCTAGGCAAGCAGCCTTAGCGGCGTCTAGAATTTCCGTAGCCGCATTTCTCGGGTTGGCTTAGAGAGCAGGGTGATAGAATGCGCCAGGTAGTTCGTGGTCGGATGCACAGGCGAACTTAGGTAACGTTAGAGTTTGTCTTAGAGCGTGATGGCAAGTTCTTTCGACGGTTACGCTTAGGCACTCTTTCAAAGTTGGTTAAGGTTAGAGTTTGTCTTAGAGCATGGTGATAGAACGCCAGGTAGTTTGCAGGCTGTTCGACGCGGAAATGGGCAAAGACACTCATTCATTGAATTCATCACAGTACTGTTGTGTTGTGCTAACAAGCTAATCTGGATGCAGTCTGGACAGAGTGGATAACTGGATATACATCAACAGTCTGGGGACAACAGTGGACCACGTAAACAGTGAGTTAATTCGGTCTCTCTCTCTCTCTCGCTCTCTCTCTCTCGCTCTCTCTCTCTCTCTCTCTCTCTCGCTCTCGCTCTCTCTCTCTCTCGCTCTCTCTCGCTGATGGCAATGGTGATAGTTGTACTGTAACTGTACCTACTTAAATATCCGTATGCTTTTGGTTTCACCGACGCTCTCTGACGCACACAGTAGTGTGTGGTTTCGCGATGCGTGCGCACGCGCGTGTTTGTGTGCAGTGTGGCATTGTGCCTTGGTACATGTACATTTTTGGTATGATCGACCCCCCAAGAGAAAAATCCACGAGCCGCCACTGGTCTGCATGGGTAAGTTTAAGAATGTTTGTTTACAGTAGCATCCAACTCCTTACAATTCCGCATCTTTGATAAAACTACATCAAGTTTTTCTGCCGACCGCAAGTCCAACCATGTCATGTTTATTGTGTTATTACGACGAGCCCATGCTACATTAACGTTAGCGTTAGCTAGCTAGCTAGCTAGCTAGCCACACAGCCATGTAAGTTAAAGTAGCTAACGTTATATTGATAGCTATTGTTTCAGATAGCAAGGTGGAGAGCTACATAACATTAGGTTGTGGTGGCTAGGAGGGATATGAGAACTGTGTGTGTGTGTAACTAGGAGGGATATGAGCACTGTGTGTGTGTGTAACTAGGAGGGATATGAGCACTGTGTGTGTTTGTAACTATAGGAGGGATATGAGCACTGTGTGTGTGTGTAACTAGGAGGGATATGAGCACTGTGTGTGTGTAACTAGGAGGGATATGAGCACTGTGTGTGTGTGTAACTAGGAGGGATATGAGCACTGTGTGTGTGTGTAACTAGGAGGGATATGAGCACTGTGTGTGTCGGTGGCCAATCCAACACTGGCCCAGAGATAACTAGGGAAATGTACAGCTGCTTGGCCTTGACACAGACACACCACTGAACTAAGGGGAGGCCTGAATGAACTTACATAATGTCATAACTCATACTCAATATTATATATTGATAATGATTGTAATAACATTTGATAATAACTTTTAACTTAGATCAATAAGGTAAATAATAAGTACAACGTCACTGAATGTTCTCAAGCCTGATAATAATTTCCCACAGTGGCGCAGCAGTAATGTAGAAAGATAGTGCTAGCAGGAGCAGCAGTAATGTAGAAAGATAGGGCTGGACAGGGGCGGACTGGGACACAAATTCAACCCGGGACATTCAGACGTACCAGCCCACACGCGTGAATATTAAAGGCAACCTACTTGTGTTCAGCTTTTCTCTGATTGGCCATGACCCCCCGCCCCCTTTTGCCGCGAACGCGGCAGCAGAGGTCCTTGCAAGATCCCAAATTAAATGAATGAAGCGCGCAGCGAACGCGGCAGCAGAGTGTATAATGTTATTTCGCGGAGCATAATGCATAATGTATAATGTTATTTCGCCCGTTTGTAACCATTATCTGAATTTTTTTAAAAAAAACTATAAAAAAAAAAAAAAATCTAACCCTAACTAACCGTACTGTCATGCACTTGTCCTAATAAACTAACCTACACTGTAGCACTCAACACTTTGATGAACATTGTTGCTCAGCTGATAGAGTTGTGCCCTTCCTGATGGCTTGTCGTACAAAACTTGTAAGTCGCTTTGGATAAAAGCGTCAGCTAAATGACTAAATGTAAATGTAAATGTAAATGTAACGTCATAACATCAGTGGAGGCTGCTGACTGATTAACTCGAAAAGCTGAACACAAGTAGGTTGCCTTTAATATTCACGTGTCCGGCGTGTCCGGGGGGGGGGGGGTATATAAATTCATGGAAATGTCCGGGGTTTCATTGTTTTTCAGTTTCAGTTTCACGGCCCTTTGCGAGCATCTGAAGGCTCGGGACTGCATTTTTCGCTGAACATATAAATTACCGAATTAAAGCGCTGTTCGTTGCCGTTCGAATGCCAAAATCCGTGCCTCGGTTATCGAGTTACATGCCGATATGTCAGGCGTGCAACTTTTTACATGGTGTGGACTGCTCCCGGAGAAGCATGCAGCTGCAGAGCCGCAGAGCCAGCGGCGCTCTCAGGGCCGCGTGCTGACGGCCGCGCTGTGAGGGCCGCTCAGCAGCGCCACCCACCCAATGGCTGAATTGCTAATGGCTGAATTGGAGTATTGCACTGTGCGGGCACAGCTGCGAGATCCGTGCGGGGCCAGACTCGAGGGAGTAAATTAACTATATTTTTGCTCACACAATATCTAGAATGAATGCATTTATTTATTTCGAACATAAATTGAAAATAAATAATAATAAAAAACAAGTAATAAACAGATTAAAAAACAAACAAGCAGGAGTATAGAATGAAGTGTAAACATATGTATTCCTACCCCCTTGATTGATTGATTGATTGAAAACTTTATTAACAGATTGCAGAATGGGTACAATACAGTATGGCTCAATACACACAATTGTTAAGGGGATGCAGACCAGAGAAAGACTTTCGTCTTGTTTACATCAGGGTCCCCCATTTTCAATTCATCATAACATATGACATACATGACATACAGATACAGTATTCAGTATAACTTCACACTCTATTATCTTATGCAACTCATATTCACTCCACAAACTGAAATATACATACATTGTTGAATGAACAGCCTGTTTCTTGAAGTTAGACTCTCCTCTAACTTGTAACCCCCCTCTCTATAACAGAATTTTTGGATGTTAGCCGGGAGTGAATTGTTTTGTGCTTTAAACATGATTTGTGCAGTCTTAAATTCAGCCAGGTCCCAGAGTTTCATGGCATGTGATTTAAAAAATAGTGTGTTTGTGTGTTCGAGATATCCTACCTTATTTGTTTTGTATTTTATTTTTATTTTATTTTTAAATACACAAAACACGTTGTAATTTTTCGGCTGATTTATGAATAGTTTTCAATAAATGCTAGATTATCGATAGTATATGTGTACTTATGCACGCTAGAGACGCGGGCTGAAAAATCTATTATCCATGACCTGGTCAGCGCTAATGTCATATATACACACACACACATACACGTTGTGATCGCTATGAAAAAAACATCTGATTAACCCAATACTGGTAAAATAGAGTCCTTACCTCACATCAGATGTTCTGCAAAAAGATTAATCCAATTCCTGATCGCCATTCCAAATATTGATCGCGTTTATTGATCCAACGTTATAGTCCGAAACACACTGCTCTGAGGGTCCTCAGTCAATCTGGTAACACGATACTGCTTGCCAGAAATGGGAAAACCCCGGACTGGACTTTTTTCTGATGCACATGGCCACCCAATCCAATCCAATGATGTGCATTACCATCCGAGAGACGATAGCCGCCGGTATTTGCCCTTTTCGAGCTCAGACCCATTCACAATGATAACGTCAGGCTGGATGGATGAAAAATTAATGGATATCGCTAATAAAAGAAATAACGATTAAAAGACGAGAAAACTCGTCATTGGCACTCAATGCATGGCGAGTTAGCACGACTAATCTCATCATTGGCACTCAAAGTGTTAATGCCCTTACAGATTCTTACAGTCGAAATCTGTTGATCAACTTGACAGTTTCCAGTGAATGACAACTGACAAAGTCAGGTTGTCTTATATTCACGGATACCAGAGGTGTTGATATTTATCCCCTTTTTCGCTAAGTTAGAATGATGTGTAGCGTCACTTAAAGTTTCATAATGTTACCACTGGCTTCATGTTAGCTTAAAAACTGAGCCCGCGATGGCCTTTAAAAGACAGTGATGGTTTGGATTTTTGGACATAGCGTGGTATGAAATACTTGCCAGTAGTGTAAGGATGCATAGCCATTAGCTAGCTTACTTACAGAGACTTGTGGTGGAGGTTCTAGCTGTGTTCTGAATGAGCCCGCCAGCTTGATTTCAGGCAGCAAACGGGTCCAGGAACTAATGTTTTAATCCACACCACAATATTTAAACAAATGTTTTAACGATCCACAACAGAATACTGCAGTCCAAATGTATTTCCAATGCTTGATTCTTCTCTCAGACCGATGCAATGTCTTGAACTATTCTGTTTATTGGCAAAGCGAGTGTATTACTATTAGTAGTAGAGTAAACACAAACACGCCCACAATGTGTCTCCGCATGACACAGGAGTCTGGACTGCGCTGCAGCTCGCTACCAATCTACATAAAAATAATGCAGTAACAAACCATTTAGTAACGGTAATTGAATTACTGAATTTAAAAAGTAATGGGTTTAGAGTACTAGTTACTGCCAAAAGTAATGGCGTTACTGTAAAATGTTACTTTGTAACGCGTTAGTTCAAACACTGGTGACGACACACACACTGAGTGGTGACTGCTATGGGCCTGATAACCCCTTTTGATGCATTAATGTTGCCACCTGAGCTGATAAGCCGATATCACTGGATGTATACTCGTGGCCTTGCCTAGTCTACAATAATGTGCCAATCCAACAGCAATTACCAATCAATTTATCATAGACACAAATATTTTAAAAAGAAAGAAAAAAGAAACCATCTGAAAACAAATTACATACCAAACAAACAAACACATAAAGATACAGCAAGGAAACTCAACAGAAACTGAAAAAAAAAAAAAAAAAAAAAATGAAGTAAAACTAAAAAAGTACCAGTGAAGTCACCAGATTGTGGTGTACGGTATCATCCAATTTAACAGTGAGTGGCTAGCCCCTTGTTCAAAGTATGACGTTCTGGTCCCTTGCCGGTGGATGGGTGGTCACCAGTGATGCCACAGATTACTTGTAAAAATGATCTGATTACTGATTACTCCTTTCAAAAGTTATCTAGTTACTTTACTGATTACTTGATTATCAAAGTAACTTAGTTACTTTCAAAGTAACTTAGTTACTTTCAAAGTAACTAGGTTACGAAGTCGTCGTCGTCCCCTGCTGCTGCCACAACATAAGAATGAGAATGAGAACAGTTTTTTTTTCTCTCTCTCTCTACCAAATCCATTCTGAGACAACAGACTCAGTGCGTACTCCGCAAGTCGCGCATAACATGAATCTCTCTCTCTCACTCTCACTCAAGTAGCCAAATTACACTATAAAACGAACTGGATAGTTGATTTAACTTCATGCTGAAGCCATTCTAAAAAAAATCAGCTATAAACGTAAACATGTGGCTGTCTGTGTGCGTGCGCGATCGCACGTCCCATCTCCGATCTAGCTAACTGTACCCCTGGCTCTCTTATCATCAGAATTATGAGATAGTAACTAAATAGTAATGCACAGCCACTTAGAAAAGTAACTGTAATCAGATTACTAGCTTGTAAAAAGTAAGTAAGTTAGAATACTATTTACTGAAAAAGTAATCAGATTAGAGTAACTAGTTACTTAGTAGTTACTGGCATCACAGAAGAACCACCGGCTGTTTTCTTGTTGCATACCTTTGTGTGTGTGTGTGCGTGTGTGCGTGTGTGTGTGTGTGTGTGTGTGTGTGTGTGAGTGAGTGAGTGAGCGACAGTTTTGGAGAGAAGCTCTCCATGGGACAGAAGTGACTTTGATAGAAGAGAGAAGTACTCGCTCAGACAGGTGACAGATATACATTATGCATGGGGGAGGGGGCGCTGGATATAAAAAGAACACTAACTGCCACGGCTGTGACGTCCAGCTTCAGTTCTAACCCCCATCTCCCCCTCCCTAGTGTCTCTCTCCTTGTGTTTTCTACTGCAGACCCAGCAGATGTCCTCCAGTGTCTCCCACATGCAGTCCAATCTCCCTGAGTATCACCAGCTGTCTTCAATCAGTCATCACCCTATTACTTATGCTGTCTTCCCCAGTTAATCAGTGATTGTCTGTCGGTCAGTGTTACCCAGTGTTTCCTTGTTGTTACGAGCCACTACTTGTTAGTAGTCTTTGCCTGTCTGCCTGTTACCTGTACTCTGTCTGCCTGCCTGCCTTCATTAAAAATACCCACTGTTGGGTTTTTCCACATCATGCCTCCTGGATCTATTATCCTGCACTTGAATACACACCAGAACCACATCCTTACAGTACAAACAAGCCATCATGGATTCAGCGGACATAAGCCAGCAACACGCAGCTATACCAAGCACAAGGTACTGGCCGTCATGAACAACTCCTCCAAGATGTCATGACTGAGCTCCTAGTGCTACCCCCATTTCCACCTCACCACCTGCCACCCAGCCATCACACAGCCTATCTATGCTCTGGGAAGCTGCCGTGCCTTTCTCTCCCAGCGCTTCAGCTACAATCCACCACATTTACCACCACCCGCTCTTGCATCGCCTACAGTGCCTCATCACTCTCCTATGCGGTAAGGCCCTAACCTAATTTGTAACCCGGCACGGTCTAACCCGACTTGTTAACCTCTTAGCCCTATTTTTAGAAAATCAGCCTAAAATACATACCTAAGTAAATGGAAGATTGCTCCAATTCTACAAGGTTAATTTGCATGTTCTTGGTATCTAGGGACAGAAACTGCAGCTCAAAGTGCTTCACAACAGAAAAAATATCAAAATGAGCACAAAGTGCAGACATAAAATCTGTTTTTCACATTAGGATCTAACATCCCAACAGGCCACCTTGTTTATGGTTTGATTCCGTTTTAAATAGACAATAATAAAAAGAGTAAGATTAAATAGACAGAGTAAAATAGTGCAATAGTGCAGTGCAATAAAATAGTAGAATAGAATAGATAAAAAAATATATATATTTTTACAGTGCAATAAAATAGTTATGGATTTACTGTTCAACAGTTCAAAATCGTCTTTACCTTCTCTGTTTGGTATTAGGCCGTATGGTGAAGGCTGTATCGTTTCATCCCGTTCCCACCTCGGCGAATTACACAATTTTCACTCTGGGTGAAAGTTCGATTGGTGTAGATTTAGGAACAAAAAGTTCTCCATTGACAAAATAGCACATTTTGCGCAATCATAATTTTAAAGTCGGGACTAGATCTTTCCTCGCGAACGGATATTTGGTCACAGCAGAGTTTTATTTGACGCAATTGGTGCGAGTTCGGTCACGTATCTGACGCTCGACCAATAGCAGCTGTCCTTGTTGCGAGGTCATCGCAACAACGAGAGCTGCTATTGGTTGATCCGGTGTCAACAAAGAAATTACATCCACACAGTACTCTAACGTTACGGACAAAAATGGACAGAAAAAACCTTCTAAAGTTCGCAAAAAAGTTTCTAAACAATGTTATATGCATCTCACGTCCGTTCAGAAAGAACGTGTACAAGATTTGACACAGACACGGTGGGATAGATATAGAAACTGCGTCGAACAGTGGCTTAACCTACCAGGCCAGAATCATACCATTGTCGAGACATAAACATTGTTTAGAGATCGATTTGTGTCATAAATGTCATGATATCGAATGAATGAATGAATGACTTTATTTGACAATATAAAAATAAACATGTGACAGAAGAGCACAGTCAGGATATACTGCCAAGGATAAAACACAAAAAAGCTCAGAGCTTATTTCCATTGTGGTCCTTGTAGGGGGGTGGGGGAGTGTGATGCTTAATACATGCATCATACAAAACGTGACATCACAACACATCACATATACCATTTAACATTTATATACATACAGACTCATACAACATGCAAGGGTGCCTTAAGCTAAATGTCTAGGTCAAGTATAGTCCCTTTTGAGCCATGTCTTCAGGCTGGACTTGAATCTAACGGCATTGTCTATGATTTTCAGTTCACTGGGCAGACTATTCCAATAGACAGCTGCTGAATACAGAAAAGACTCCTTCCCCATACAGCTCCTGAATCTGACTGGCACAAAGTTAGTTGAGCTGCGCCTAGTTTGGTATGCATGGGTGTCTCTGATTCAGTTGAAGTAGTTGTTAAAGTACACTGGCACTACCCCGTATGTATGTCGTGTATGTCATAAATGTCATGATGAATTGAAAATGGGGGACCCTGATTAGATTAGATTGTACTTTATTGTCATATTTGCAGACGAGATTTGGGACTCAAACCTAAGGTGCAGTAATACAATCACAAGTAATAAAAGAGAAACATAAAATCCTATACAGAAACATTAAATGCTATACAATAAGACAATGTTAGTCATGTACAATATACAAAATAACAACAATATACAGAATAGCAATACACAAATAACAATCACAGTGTCAGACTGTAGTGGGTGGGTATTGCACTGTGGATATTGTACATCAGGATGTTGCAGTGTGGGAGGAGGGGGAAAGGTAGCCCCAGTCACGAAAGGGGTTAGGGGAAAGGTGAATTACCCTAGACCAGTCTACCTTTGATGGTCTTAGCAAATATGTGTGCCACCTGTATGGCCATCAGCTAAGAATGTGAATGATGCCAGATATAAAGCATTCTGCATGGCATCGGCTTTGCCAGAACTCTATGCCCCCGACAAGTGGCGCATTGTACCAACGCTGCAAAAGGGCAAATTACCAAGCAGCTATAATGAGACATTCATTGACATCTATAATGTGTGCCCCTTTACCTGTTGGCAATGGGTGGCATGTCGAGGATGGGGAGTTAACAGTGACTATGACAGATGACTACAAATCCGGCCTCTGATAGTGTGTTGCAGGTAGTCCACTAAGGTTGCAAACAAGGACAATGTGAGACAGGAAGATGTTCATGTGTGTCTGCAAAACTGCCATGTACAGATCTTTGTCAATGCCAAAACTGTGCAAATGTTTCTAAGGAAACCGAAGATAGGGCTACATGGGATGATGACTCAGATGATAGTGGTGAGGATGATTAACATCAGTCTTGCCTGAGAAGTGTGGTGGTGGATGAGGGTGTGGACTGGATTGGGATGTATATGGGGCGAGGGGATTAGGATTATACAGTAGTAGTGTGATTTGTTGAGATCAGTTTGACACTGATCTCTCCACACACCTCACTGTTTACTCATTTTACTCTGTATTGTATATTGTATATTGAATATTCCTCTTTACTTACTTACTTTTACTGTATGAAGCACACTCGCAGGGGCTCATACAGAAACAAGCATTTCATCGTAAAGTACCTGTATTTTATTGTGATAAATAATAAACAAACTTGAAACTTTAGATAGATAGATAGATAGATAGATAGATAGATAGATAGATAGATAGATAGATAGATAGATAGATAGATAGATAGATAGATAGATAGATAGAATAAAGTATCTCGCAGCTCATACAGTATACAGACATTGACAGTTCTCATTCAGTTGTTTCACGTTATGTCTGCATCATGAATAAAAAATAAGCACATGATACAATTCTATTAAATCTATCAATATCAATAAGAGCGTGATGAGATAAAAGCAGGTGTATAAAATAAGTGTGTAAAAACAGGTGTATGAAACAGTGTATAAAAACAGGTGTAAAAACAGGTGTGTGGGTCAGAGTTCAAGGTCCCCTGCACTATATTACGCTGTTGTACAGTCTGATGGCAGTGGGGACAAAGGACCTCCTATGCCGCTCAGTCCGTGAGTGCAGGGAGATTAGCCGTCCGCTGCGACTGCTGCTCTGCCCCACCAGGGTGTGGTGGAGAGGGTGGTTGGTATTGTCCATAATGGCCCGCAGCTTGCTCTGCATGCGGCTCTCCACCACGGTCCCCAGTGGGTCCAGTCTCCTCCCAACCACTGAGCCAGCCTTTTTCACCAGCTTATCCAGCCACCTGGCATCCCTGGCCGTGGTATTACCACCCCAGCAGACAGCGGCATAGAGGAGCACACTTGCCACCACATTTAAACTTGTGTTAGTTGTGTATGTATGTGACGAATCCGGTCAGTCCTTCATACCAGTGGCCATCAGGCTCCACAACATGGGCAGGGACTGCTGCCAGACATTAGGGCTGTCCCCGGCTAAGGATTTGGATGGTCGACTATGATTGGCCAAAATTTGCCGTTAGTCGACTATTGGTCAAAAAATATATATAATAATAATAATAATTTTATTTTATTTTTTTTTACATTTTTTATCATTCCATTTGGGCTGTGGGGGGTGCTTATTGTCTGAAGGAGTCGACTGAATGCTTCTTGTCCTCTGCAAAAGCATGCAATTGGTCCACTGATGGATATATCTTGATATTTGTCTAGTCTAGTGTGTTCATTAGATGGGTGAAATCCTCTTTCAGTGCCTCTGTGCCTGTTTTCGTAGGCAGTTAGCCTCTGGTATGCGTGCCATTAGTGTTAGCCACGCTTCTAGGCCTATTTTCTTTTGGAAAGAATGATAAAAAAAATAAAAAATTCGACTAAGAGGTTGGCCAGTCGACTACGGCTCCTTTCGACCGATTAGTCGACTAATCGACTAATAGGGGTCAGCCCTACCAGACATCCAACTACAACTACTAGGAACCTAAAAAGGACAATAACACTACCTTATGCATACTGCACCTTATGTGAATACTGTATATTTCAGTTAGTTAGTTAGTTAATTATATTGACTTGTTATATTGTTTACACTGCTTGTTTTTACTACCTGTACCTCCCCCTCCCGATGCTGCTATGATGCCTGAATTTCCCCAATGGGATCAATAAAGGAATATCTTATCTTGATTGATTGAAAACCTTATTAACAGATTGCAGAATGGGTACAATACAGTACAGCTCAATACACACCATTGTTAAGGGGATGCAGACCAGAGAAAGACTTTCGTCTTGTTTACATCAGGGTCCCCCATTTTCAATTCATCATGACATTTATGACATACACGACATACAGATAGCATGACATTTATGACACAAATCGATCTCTAAACAATGTTTATGTCTCCACAATGGTATGATTCTGGCCTGGTAGGTTAAGCCACCGTTCGACGCAGTTTCTATATCTATCCCACCGTGTCTGTGTCAAATCTTGCACACGTTCTTTCTGAACGGATGTGAGATGCATATAACATTGTTTAGAAACCTTTTTGCGAACTTTAGAAGGTGTTTTCTGTCCATTTTAGTCCGTAACGTTAGAGTACTGTGTGGATGTAATTTCTTTGTTGACACCGGATCAACCAATAGCAGCTCTCGTTGTTGCGATGACCTCGCAACAAGGACAGCTGCTATTGGTCGAGCGCCAGATACATGATGAACTCGCACCAATTGCGTCAAATAAAACCCTGTGGTGACAAAATATCTGTTCGCGAGGAAAGATCTAGTCCCGACTTTAAAATTATGATTGCGCAAAATGTGCTATTTTGTCAATGGAGAACTTTTTGTTCCTAAATCTACACCAATCGAACTTTCACCCAGAGTGAAAATTGTGTAATTCGCCAAGGTGGGAACGAGAATCGTTTTCTAGCCACTTCTCAGCCTTCACCATACGGCCTATATCCACAGTTTAAAACTTGACAGTCTTCCCTCCTGTTTTATACCCACTTTGACCATTCGAACCTCCCACTCAGCGCAAACCTCCCTCTCAGGGCACAGTTCCCTCTCTCAGGGTGCAGTTCTAGGCCTGGGTCCTACAGTTTTAAAGCCTGACAGTATCTTGTTTGATACCCACAGTTTAATACCTGACTGTTTTGAACCTGTAATAAAAAGTAATAGAGTAAAATAATACAGTGCAATAAAATAGTAGAATAGATTAGGCTTGGTCGGTATGACGGTATTACGGTATACCAGGTATTTAGAAATCCCGACGGTATTGAAAATCAATACCGTCAAAATCACAGATGCGTTTCAGTATAATTACACTGAAACAGAGTTTTGACTGGTTGGTTGTAGTGCACACACGCGCCAGCAGAGGGCGAGACCAGTCCTCACTAGTGGAGCGAGTGGATCACAACGGTGTTCACGTTTTACGGTAATGTTGCGACAGTGCTGTGAAAATACCGTAAAGCGGTGTGGTAACGAGAGTTGATGTGTGTGTTGTTGTGGAGCAAGCAAATAAATGGTAAAACGTTACGTTGCAGTCCGGTGCGTTTTTGAATACACAATACTAACGTTACTAGTACTACGGTGCTGCAGGCTAACTGGCTACCATTCTGAGAGCTAACGATAGTAGCACTAGATGATGCGGGCTAACTGGCTATTCTGAGAGCTAACTGTTGTGTATGTGGATCACAACGGGGTTCACGTTTTACGGTAATGTTGCGACAATGCTGTGAAAATACCGTAAAGCGTTGTGGTAATGAGAGTTGATGTGTGTGTTGTTGTGGAGCAAGCAAATAAACGGTAAAACGTTACGTCGCAGTCCGGTGCGTTTTTGAATACACAATACTAACGTTATTAGTACTACGGTGCTGCAGGCTAACTGGCTACCATTCTGAGAGCTAACGATAGTAGCACTAGATGCTGCGGGCTTCTGGCTACCATTCTGAGAGCTAACGAGAGTAGCAGCGTGATTTGTTTACTTGGTAACACGGGTTGCCCCCCCCCCCCCCCCCCCCCGCTGATGAAAATGAAAGTCATACCGTCATATACCGTATACCGGGGTATTATGTCAGTAAGGTATGACGGTGTGAAAAAAATTATACCGCCCAAGCCTAGAATAGATAGTAAAATTATGCAATAGAATGGACAGAGTAAAATAGTGCTATAGTACAATCAACAGCAGAGTGTAATCAATAGCAGAGTGTATTAGAAGGCTATGGTGGTGAAGAGGTAAGTTTTTAGCTTATGTTTGAAAAATATTAATTTGCATAAATGATACATGGGACACTCTGACAATTTTTTAACAAATCTTTTTTTTCACCTTTTTTCCAATCTAGAAAGTCTGGTTAGAAGTATATTTCCGGGGGGTGCATGATACCCCCCTCTATCTACTAGACTACTTCCCCATCCTGCTAGCCTCCTGAGTGGTTAGCAGTTCTGCTGGCCCACCATGGAGAAAGACACCAGGGCCCAGGAGTTCAAAACATTGAATCCCTATTGATTGATTGAACATTTTAATGAACAGATTGCAGAATGGGTACAGTACAGCTCAATACACACAATTGTTAAGGGGATGCAGACCAGAGAAAGTCTTTCGTCTTGTTTACATCAGGGTTTCCCATTTTCAATTCATAATGAGTTGAAATGAATGAATACAAATCTGATCCAATCAGATAGGGATTACAAGTTTTGGTCATTCATGTCACCAGGCATGTCCCGTCTACTCAAAACAAGATCTCTTCTCCCTCTGGTCTCCTGCAGCCCCTTTCTGTCCCCCATCGTCCCTGGTCCCATATCTCCCTGGACTTTGTGATTGGCCTGCACAGAAACTGCACAGCTCATGGTCCAACGCGTCTTCCAGCTCCATGGTCTCTCCACTGACATTGGACCTCATTCACCAACATTGTCGTAAATTTCCTCTTAAATAACCTTGTTGGAAGTTCGTAAGTTACCCCCGGATTCATCAATGCGTGGAGAGGTTCTCTTAATAGGCCAATATTATCGCAGCTGCGATCCCCTGAATGAAGTACGTGACTCATTCTCAAACTGGAAGCACGTTCTCATACACATGAATTTGCATACAGACAGGCCCCACCAGCCTCTTATAAGGCAAGGGTCATGTCTGTGCAAATTTAAGCGAGAGGCTCCCCCCGTATTCAACAGGAAGCGATTTTGATTTTGATTAGATTAAAAAGTATTGTCATCATACAGCACACTATAGCTATAGTGGAATAGTGTAGTGGGTGCTATGGACATAATTCACCATTGTATTGTTTTGATGTATTGATGGGGCACTGTCACTTTAGGGAGGTTGGTTGGGGTTGGGCTTAGAGAAGACGCGCTGGTGGAATGTCATTGATAAAATGTTTGTTTGTTTACTACGAGCTGCCAGAGGCTAGCACGGCATAGATCTGACAGCTGTCACTTGTGCTAAAAATATAATAAATGACACACGGCTTGGTGTTGTCGCAAGATAGAAATTGTGCGTTTCTCCTTTCCCGACGATTTCTACAATAGACTATTAATATTCCATATTTATACTATCTTGTTGCACGCTCCTGGCCACCTGCCTCAGTGCGCACACATACATGTACTGTATAGCCTACGTGAGTAATGAATGAACAGTAGGCTTATATTATTCCAATGACTTGTTTTATTAGGAGATCGCAGATACTGTATGCGCTGCCCTATAGTAGTAAGTGTCACTGGAGAACGTACAGTACACATCTTAGCGTGACATCTTAACTCATTCAGCGCCAGACCCGATGATAGTCGGGTTAAATCGCCATCGCTTGAGCGCCAATCACGAGTATAGTCGGGTTTTAATCGTTATTTCTTTTATTAGCGATATCCATTCATTTTCATCCATCCAGCCTGATGTTATCATTGGGAATGGGTCTGAGCTCGCAAAAGGGCAAATACCGCCGCCTACGCCTTCCAGCTGGTATTGCACCCCATTGGGAATGGTGTAGTTTCTTTTCTGGGATGATCCGACCCGCCCGTCAGTGTGTAACGGTCGGTAATGTGGTACGGACCTCCACAAGCAGTATTTGGAATGGCGATCAGATAATTGGATTATTTCTTTTGCATTACATCAGATACAAGGTAAGAACACTATATATAAATTTTATCGTTGATTTGATATTTATTTCGACCCCGATCGACGCTGTCTCTGTGTGTGTATGTGTGGCTGTGTGCTGTTGGTGGCAGGAGGAGGGGAGCCCCGCGGTCCAGGGCTCTTTTCATTCTTGCACGAGGAAGGATAATAATGATGATCTAGCGTTGATTTCAGGAAGATTCGATAATCAGGCGAAAAATGACAATGTGTTTTGTGTATTCCACTAAAGGGCTATTATCGCGTCTTTTCCTGGGATTACTAGAAATCACCAAAACTATACTTGTGTTAAAAACGGTATAAAACGGAAATGTACCGATGAAAAAACAATCCGTTTCGTACATGTTGACTGGAAGCAACTCACTGATAATCGACGTGTGTATTAGACCCATAGCTATAATTTAAGATATATTTTAAGCACTCGCAAATCTCGCAGTCCCCCCATTGATTAAATCGGTGGCGTTCTAGGCCTATATCGGGCATATCGCTCCGGCGCTGAATGAGTTAATAAGGCCGCCACAGAGTCGGGCGTACTGTGAGCGGACCGGACTCCGCGCAGCATGTCCGCAGTCGTTTGAGGTTTCATAATCAAGCGTTCCACCGCGTACCAATTTCCTACATTACTCACGCCAGCTTACTACATTTAATGCAGGTCGACCAACACGCTGAGCAGCCATTTGTGTGACAACGTTCGCACATTCTAAATTTTGAGCTTTGCGCGGACGTACCCTGACATGTGCACAGTATTTTCTCATTCACACAAACACTTTGTACGCCTGGTACGCACACACACTTCTCTCCCTTTCCCTCCCCCACTTTATCGCTCCATCCCCACCTCCTCTTCTCTCCCCTCAGGCTCAGTCTAAAAAGATATCTGCAATTTAGGTCCCACCGGTAGAGAATAGCTTTAAAAAAATCTCAGGTCTCACCATCTGTTCTTCTGTTCTGGGCCAGGTGACCAGAGCTGCAGTAAAGAATCGCTTCAGTGATCAAAACTTCCAAACCTGATGTCAGCAGCAATGCATCCAGTAGTCATCTGCTGAAGTCTCCCAGAGGCCCACAGAATCCTCCCTGTTCTGTGATTATCCTCTTTTGTTTTCCTGATTGATATTGTTGGTAGAGTATTATGGTAACTATGGCCAGTTGATACAGGCGTTGATGATGCATCTAATTAGCTGCAGAAGACTAATGAGCTAGATTCAATTGGGGATACTAGGTCTTTGTGCCTGCTGCTCCTGAATGTATTAACCCCCCCCCCCCCTCCTCGACTCCCTAACTTTATTACGTTTTAAGTTTTAAAGGTGAGGTATCTTGTTGATTCTCTGCCAAATGTCAAATTGTCTACCTCCCTACAGTAGTTCCCTTTACGTATATTCAAGTCATAAAAAGCAAGTGATAGAAAAAATAAGCCAAACATAAACTATAAAGGTGCGCTCAGTGGAGAGTAAATCTCGGATTCGTGCTGTGCGACACTAATTATTTCCATTTGTAGCGCCCCCCTATTGGTGAATTTTAAAAACATTTTTAGGACATGTTTAAACACGTTGATAAAAAATATCCACCAGGTTTGGTGATGTTTGGACAAACTGTCATTGATGTTTGGCAACATTTGCACCAGGGATATTTCACTTCAGTAGAACTTTAAAAAATCTGTAGTCTAGTTAGTAAACGTCAAAGTCAAAGGTACTTGTTTATTTAATGGTGCCATTTTCAAATAATCAATAAAGGAACTATTTCTCATTTGAGGAGTAGTTTGACCAACTGTCAACTTTTCACAGAATGTGAATCTTTCTTCCAGAAAGCACGTACCTTCAACTCCGAATTGTCTGTATTAAAGTGGAAATGAAGCAGTGCGATAAATACATATTCATAGCATCACATTAGTATTTAGATAAGCCACAGAAGAAATCACGTTATAAAAATAAGCAGTTTCTAAGAAAAAACAATTTGTTGTGTGCATTTCTGAAGCATTTATCATTATGGGCGCGGCCATTTTGTTGCTGACGTCATGGGGGTTGTTTGGTGTACACTGCTGGTTAGCTGCCTATAGTGAATGGGTCAGTAAGTAAATAAAATGTTGCCTACAAAACAACGGGACCGCGGTGGTTCTGTTTGTATTGGCTGTTCAAACTAATTTTACCATGTGAGAGAGAGGAAAGTTGGTTAATTTCCACAAACTACCAGTGAAAAAAACAGTGTTGTTGGCATGTTGGCTCAGGCTGGCTGCACTCAGGCGGCGTGATCAGCCTGTTGGACAGGGAATGAAGATCCCCAGAGAACACTTCATTGCCTCGGATTATGTTGTTGGGGGTGGAAGGTTTGTCCAGAAGACCACTAATCAGCTGAAGCCTGATGCGGTTCCCTCGGTCTTCGACAGACAGACCGGCGTTAGCTCTCGGGAGCGATGGCTAGCTAGTTGGCACCAGCCGGGGACCGGCGTTAGCTCTCGGGAGCGATGGCTAGCTAGTTGGCACGAGATCGTTGGTCGAGATCGTGGTGTGCGAAAACTTCTTGCATGGAGTTCAATCGTTCAGTTATCCTCTCTTTCCACTCTTGAGGTACTGGAGAGTCTCCAAAGTCAAACTTGAGCTTTGATTTTTGGTTAGGGTCTGTCAATAGTTCAAAGTCAAAGTGTCTTGAGGGATTGGACACTCATGACTGCATGTATCTCGGCTATCACAACCTTCGGGGACAGGGTGATATCGTGGTCGGACTCGTTCTTGAGGATGACTGGTATACAATGTGGCAGTTTTCGTGGTAGCTCTGCTAAGCCATCCGATACCAGTATTCCACCCGGCAAGGCCGTTGACCTTGAGGACTCTATCATCACCCATCTTCCTGTGTTGGTTGCTCTGCAATTCACTAATCCCTCGAGGACTTTGGTCTGACCTGGAGCGATAGTTTCAGGGTCTTTGCTATGTAGTTTCACTTCGCCCATACTGGAATCCTCAGACTGTTTATGTCTGGCTCCAAGGGTTTTCAAGACTACCTTGTAGCCGTATGGCAGAGATTGGTAGTTCTGAGATGTGGTGTCTGCGTACTGCTTGTACAGGATATCTAGGGCGTTTGTGCCCATCAGCGCTGATGACAATGAGGAGCGCATATCAGGTACAATCAGCGCTAGGGTGGGCGCTTCGATGCCTACTCCGAACATGCTCTTGGGAAACTTGATTGTAGTCTCGACGTAGCCGAGGTAGGGAATTTCCTGACCGTTGGCTCCTTCCACTTCAAGCTGGTCGTACAAGGAGTGGATGGGTAGATGAGACATGTTCTCTTGATAGAAGGAATTCGGGATCGTTGTCACTTGGGATCCTGTATCGAGTAAGCAGCTGCACTCTTTACCTTCTATGGTTACTTGTGCAGTGCATTTAGCTCCAACCAGTCCTTTTGGTAGGGCTACTTCTTTGGTATGGGAGGTCGAGCACATATTGGAGGCTCTCCACTTCCGTCTGGGACATCTCTCTCGTGACTCAGTTCCCGCCTGTCCCTCAGCAGAAACTGTCTTCAGTTTAAATCAGGCTTGGAGGCTTTGTTTTCAGCGTCCCATGCATGCTGTTTCTCCTCTAGTAATTTCCTTTTTGAGACCACCAGAGAGGGGTTTGGTTCACTCTCGCAGTGGGGTCTTATGTGTCCGTCTTCTCCACATCTGAAGCAATACCAGGGTCAATACCTCTTCGCATTGGTTCCAGATGCCCTGGTAGTTACTCGATACCCTTGGCTTTGAAACGTTGAGGTACTGCCTCATGCGGTTTTCTTTGGAAGAGCGCTTGTCTTCTGCTGTGCGGAGTAACAGGAGGAACTCTGCAAAGGTAGGTGGGTTTCTCTTTCTCTGTTCTAACTGCAGCTCGGTTATCATGGTGTTGTCCCAGCAGCCTCTGATGAATTGTCTTAGAAGTTGCTGATCAAGATCGGTTGCAGCTCCTCCTCCTCTTCTGTAGGTGGTGTTCAGCATCACCTGTAGTCGTGGAAGGTAAGCTGAAGGTTTCTCTCCATTGTTTTGCATTGTATGGAGGTACTTTGCAAAAAGGTCATCTCCATCTTCGACGGTTCTGAAGGCGGAGTTGAGGATCTCCAGGTACATTCCTGGGGGACATTCAGGTGTCGGGTGTCTTATGATGTCAATGGCGGGTGCCATGAGGCTATCTAGGAGTTTCCGGGACATGTGTAGATCAGACAATTTTGTGTCTTTGAGGAGAAGCCCCACATTGGAACGCCATGTCTCGTAGTCTACTTCTCTGTCGGGCCGAAGTCTTCGCCCAGAGAAGAGTCTGAGTCTCAGTGATGCTTGGCTGTGCATGGCTGAGTCTTCATTTCATTGCTCCACAATCATCTTTTGCACCTCAGGTGGGTTGACATCGGAGAGTATCGGAGCAGGTCGTGCATTCTCTTGAGAGCGCGCTGGTGAAGGAGACCGGCTGTGCTCTTGTCGGACTTGCTGCTCTGGGATTGTTCTGGGTGAGGGGCTAGCTTGTGTTGCAGCCTCTGGAACATGTTGGTCTGCCATTTCAAATAGTTCCCCACCTGTTTCTTCGTCGTAAAATTCTCCTTCTGTTTCTTCGTCAGTTCGGGGTTCAGGATCGTTCAGGGTGAGGACGTCGCCGATGGTGGAGAGTTCTCTCTTGAGGACTTCCGCGAGGTCTTCACCACTCTGCTTCGCTATCTCTTTTAGGTCTGAGAGATAAGTCTGTGTAGCCGTGTTGCTGACTACAGGTACATAAACGTTGGCTAAGTCTCTAATGAGATAACTAGCTTTAGCCGTGTTTAGTCGGTAATTGGAAAGTGCTTGCAAGGCTTCGCCACTTTCGTATTCTATAATAACACGTGGTTCTGGCTCTGACTCGGAAGGGTCTACGGGGAGCCTTCTACGAATGGAGCCGTGTTTCACCAGAAAATCATTTAGTTCATCGTCAGTGGTAATGTCGATTGTACCGCTGACTATGACCGAATTAGGGATTTTTATGCTGCTAGTTTGAACTACGTCCATCGCTACACGCTATTTAGGTTTCTGACTTAAAGACTTGTCCTCTTAATTGTGATATACTCCTCCTGGCTGGCTCGCCAAATTTATGTAGCACTTGTGTCACCTACAGATACAGCTGGGAAAAGTCCAGGGCCCTCATGCATCAACGTGTTCTACGCACAGATCTGTGCTTACCCTGTGCGTACGATCATTTCTAAGCAAAGAGTGGGGTTCATCAATTTGAACTTGAACTTGACTTCGTGCTTACATCTACGCACAGTTCAGACCTGGCGTACCTAGCGCCCAGTGGTAGAATATATTATTACAACAAGGAAATGAGCTTCTGTGCATAATAACACTGGCAAGTTCTGTACGAACCGTAGTTCATTAGTTCATTGTAAAATAGCAACAGTAGTGTAATTATGGTCAAAACCCTATAAATAGCATTTGGAATAATAGGTCTTTCTCTCAGAATGAATGCAGCATGGTTTATATAGCGTTATCGGAATATACGGGGTGTAGGCTACTGACTGACTGCGCTCCGCGTAGCTTGATTGATTGATTGATTGATTGAAAAGTTTATTAACAGATTGCAGAATGGGTACAGTACAGCTCAGTACATACAATTGTTGATTGGGGATGCAGACCAACTTTCGTCTTGTTTACATCAGGGTCCCCCATTTTCAATTCATCATAAATCATAAAGCTCAACTCGTTATTATTCTGCGCAGACCGCAGAAACACGGGAACGTTTTGATTATATTTAAAAGGCTTTACGTTAAACGAAACAAGTGGAACTTCGAAGCTGTAAGCAGAATACAAGTCATATGAATATAGTGTTCTTCCCCCTTTTTACTGTATAAGAAAGAATAGAAAACGCATTGCAATGACACTATAGTGGACAGACTATGTATATGATGGGATTCAAGTTCGCGTTTTTGTTGCTCATACTGGCATGCTGTCAGAGTATGATATCTTAATCAAACATTCTAGAACATTTGTCGTCACAGATCATGTCCTAATAGAACATAGGCTATGGCATGGATCGTGATATTGTGTGGACTGTTATTATTACTGTACACCGGTACCACCCATTGTGACTACAGCCTTGTGAGTCCCGCACACAAACATGATGGAATTCAAGTTCATGTATTGAAAGGCAGGCTATCATACATGCAGTGAGATTCATTGTTCTTGTATATGCACTCGTATTATATTGTTTATATAGGCTACCCAATACTGACATCAAAATAGATTGTAGTATGCCTCTAGAAATCATATGCAGCAGGTAGAAAATTGACGGGAGATCCATCGCGATTTGGAATAAAATTGAGGAGAACTTTAATCCCTGGGGTATTAATCAAACAACACGGGAAAAGGCAGTCATATTCCAGCGCGGTCTTTATTAGCCGACAACAAAATAGATGCATCTAAAAATCATATAGCCAATCGAACACAACTAATAAAGGCATTCATATTACAGCACGGTTATAATGACACACAACCAACGCCAAACAGTGGTCAACGAACGGTCTTTATTAGTATTTTGAGCTGTCCAGGCAGAATTGCAGCAATGGTCTTAGGGAGCCGTTGATATCTGACATCACCGTTTACAAATCCGCCTTTTATTTATCCCATAATACGCGATAGTGTCTTCTTGGTTCGACAGCAGTGAATTCTCCGTGGAGTTTCTCAGAGTCCCGCTCGGGTCCGTCCATTATTTCACATCCCATGGGGGGTGTTTCCTCATTTTCATGACCATATATGGATAATCATGCACGAGCATTGACGGTAGAACAAAGTGGTATTCATCAACACGGAGGACCATAGAGCCTGCGTACGCACGTGTGATGAATGCCGACTTCCCTGTGCGTACGCTAGTTCTACATTCCGTGCTTACGTGTGGAAGTAGGTCAAGTTCTACGTCCACGTTGATGCATGAGGGCCCAGGAACAGCTGTTTGCCTGCCGTTATGACGTCGCTTGGCATGGTTAATGTTAACAATGACCAGCGGGGGCGCTCTCATACAGCTGGTGACAACGTGCTGGACGAGCTCCGCCCTCTCGGCAAACTGAGAGAGAAGCAGAGGAAGTAAATATTGCGTCTCTTCTGTCGGCAGTGGATTTAGCTCTCAATCGGTAAACTCTTAATATACATTACTATTGAAATGCATTTTTACTTAACTTTACAGCATTATTCAAACGTGATAGGAAGTTATGAGTCATCAGCCGTTTATATGCAGTACGTTTTTGCCTACAGATTATACAGTACATGGCAAAAGAGATCCGTTTTGCAGAGTTGGAGAAAGTAGAGTTTTTTTCAACCCCGTTAACGTTTGAAGGTGAGTTTAAACTACTAAATAAGATCCGATTCCTAAACACTGTCACAACAGCAGTCATATTGTATATTTTCAACAATACGTTTGTTTACCAATAGGTTATTGGGTTTGTGTTGCCGCTGTTTAAAGAGACTCCAATTGAATTGATTTACCGAGTGACTGAGTTCGTTTTTTCTCAAATGTAAACTACAGTATAAGATCCAACAATGTCACAACAGCAGTCATATTGTATATTTTCAACAATACGTTTGTTTACCAATAGGTTATTGGGTTTGTGTTGCCGCTGTTTAAAGAGACTCCAATTGAATTGATTTACCGAGTGACTGAGTTAGTTTTTTCTCAAATGTAATCAGGGACAGTGCATATCAATCAACAGTTATACATTTATAAATGAATACAAATTAAAAACTGTAAATATGCCAACATTAGCAGGGTTGCTAGTTTTCAGTTGTAGTCCCTGGGCTAGATGTTTAAAGCCCAACCTCCAGGTTAAACCCTACTGATCAATTATGGGTAGTTTACATCATTGGTATATAATTATATATATATCTGTACATATCTCTTACCTACTCTTACTAGTTACACTGCTGGCCAGTATGACTTACTACCATAGTGTCTTTATACCTGTATCACTGTACATATTAATACTATATCTAAATCTGTACATATCTCTTACCTACTCTTACTAGTTACACTGCTGGCCAGTATGACTTATACCATAGTGTCTTTATACCTGTATCACTGTACATATTAATACTATATCTAAATCTGTACATATCTCTTACCTACTCTTACTAGTTACACTGCTGGCCAGTATGACTTATACCATAGTGTCTTTATACCTGTATCACTGTACATATTAATACTACAACTCTGTACATACATGTAGTACTCATAGTACTAATTTATATATGTTATACCCAGTTTAACCACCTGTACAGTGTATATTACTATTTCACGTTACTGCTACATAGTCACTCTGGTTGGATGCCAAACCTCTTTTAGTTGTACTGTACTTGTGCTGCATGATGACAATACATTACAATCTGCACTGAATTAGTCACAGAATGTTTTGGGACTAGAAGGTTTACAGGGTTAACCGGCTGTCGTGTGGCAGTGAAAGGGTTAACCTTCTGTGTATTGTTGAAGGTTTAGTCCACATTGTTTATTGAACAAAAATACAACATGAAGGTTGGCCTTTAAGCCAGAAACAATAGTACTGTTACATTTGCGACATACGATATGCAAATATACAGTAAGGAACCTGACGCAAACTTTGCCATCACAACCATTGAACTATTATAATAGTTAGGATCTATGGGTAACAGTACTGTATATTTGCATATCGTATATGTCACAAATGTAACAGTACTATATACCTGTATGTCATGTATGTCCCTACGTCATAAATGTCATGTATGTTGTGTGTGTCATAAATGTCACTATGAATTGAAAATAGGGGACCCTGATGTAAACAAGACAAACGTCTTTCTCTGGTCTGCATCCCCTTAACAATTGTGTGTATTGAGCCGTACTGTATTGTACCCATTCTGCGTCTATCCTTAACATGGTGAAAACACGTCTTTAAGCTATTGTATTGTACCCATTCTGCAATCTGTTAATAAAGTTTTCAATCGATCAATCACTAGCTAGCTATAGCTAACGTTACTCAACGATATATTGATTGATAGAAAACTTTAACAGATTGCAGAATGGGTACAATACAGACCAGAGAAAGACTTTCATCTTGTTTACATCAGGGTCCCCCATTTTAAATTCATTGATTGATTGATTGATTGAAACGTGTATTAACAGATTGCAGAATGGGTACAGACCGTTTCTAAAAGAGAATATATACATTTGTTCTGTGTGTGTTCTGTCCTGTATACTTCCATAGTAAATCTTCCATGTTCTGTGTGTTCTGTCCTACTTCCATAGTAAATCTTCCATGTTCTGTGTGTGTTCTGTCCTACTTCCGTAGTAAATCTTCCATGTTCTGTGTGTATTCTGTCCCACTTCAGGAGCAAGTCCTTCATGTTCTGCGGCCTGTATGCCGCCATCATATTCGGCGGGCAGTACTTCATGAGGGAGAGGCCCAAGCTGAACCTGCAGAGGCCGATGGTGCTGTGAGCCACACGCCGGGACCGAACAAGATTTAAATTGTAGCTATTCCCCTAATCTGTTAGCAATTTTAGTATATAAACCAAACTTAGGTGTGAGGTTAAAATCTTTCTCCGTTTAAACAAACAGGACTCACAACAGAGCAGAAAACTGTCTTGAGTCTGATCTCTATTGTTAAACCTACATGTATGGGATCCAAGCCTGCTTGATTAATAACAAACACATCTTTCTATAATGTTGTGATAGAGCCTGCACAAGTATTATCTGTTCCAAGGTGATGGAGCCTACGGTAGTAAAGATGTAAAGAGTCTGCGGACAGTGTCTGGTTTTAATGTACTAATGGACTGATGGTCATTGTGTTTATGTTTGTGTACTTGTGCATGTGATTGTGTGTGTGTGTGTGTACTTATGTGCTCCAGCTCCTATCATATGTATTGTACTTATAATATTGTTTACGTTCCATGTGTCCATATCTGGCTGCCAAGAGGTGCGAGGAGCTGAAGGAGAAGGAGAACACAGAGCTGCTGCGGGACCTGGAGCAGAAGAACGCCATGATCTCGGTCCTGGGCCCTCATGCATCAACGTGTTCTACGCACAGATCTGTGCGTAACCCGTGCGTACGATCATTTCTAAGCAAAGAGTGGGATTCATCAATTTGAACTTGAACTTGACTTCGTGCGTACATCTACGCACAGGTCAGACCTGGCGTACCTAGCTCCCAGTGGTAGAATATATTATTACAACAAGGAAATGAGCTTCTGTGCATAATAACACTGGATGTTCTGTATGAACCGTAGTTCATTATAGTTCATTGTAAGATAGCAACAGTAGTGTAATTATGGTCAAAACCCTATAAATAGCATTTGGAATAATAGATCTTTCTCTCAGAATGAATGCAGCATGGTTTATATAGCGTTATCGGAATATACGGGGTGTAGGCTACTGACTGACTGCGCTCCGCGTAGCTTGATTGATTGATTGATTGAAAAGTTTATTAACAGATTGCAGAATGGGTACAGTACAGTACAGCTCAGTACATACAATTGTTAATTGGGGATGCAGACCAACTTTCGTCCTGTTTACATCAGGGTCCCCCATTTTCAATTCATCATAAATCATAAAGCTCAACTCGTTATTATTTTGCGCACAGACCGCCGAAACACGGGAACATTTGATTATATTTAAAAGGCTTTACATTAAACGAAACAAGTGGAATTTCGAAGCTGTAAGCAGAATAAGTCATATGAATATAGTGTTCTTCCCCCTTTTTACTGTACAAGAAAGAATAGAAAACGCATTGCAATGACACCATGCAGATAGTGGACAGACTATATGATGGGATTCAAGTTCGCGTTTCTGTTGCTCATAGGCATGCTGTCAGAGTATGATATCTTAATCAAACATTCTAGAACATTTGTCGTCACAGATCATGTCCTAATGGAACATAGGCTATGGCATGGATCGTGATATTGTGTGGACTGTTATTATTACTGTACGGCGGTACCACCCATTGTGACAGCAGCCTTGAGTCCCGCACACAAACATGATGGAATTCAAGTTCATGTATTGAAAGGCAGGATACATCATACATGCAGTGAGATTCATTGTTCTTGTATATGCTCTCGTATTATATTGTTTATATAGGCTACCCAATACTGACATCAAAATAGATTGTAGTATGCCTCTAGAAATCATATGCAGCAGGTAGAAAATTGACGGGAGATCCATCGCGATTTGGAATAGAATTGAGGAGAACTTTAATCCGTGGGTATTAATCAAACAACACGGGAAAAGGCAGTCATATTCCAGCGCGGTCTTTATTAGCCGACAACAAAATAGATGCCTCTAAAAATCATATAGCCAATCGAACACAACTAATAAAGGCATTCATATTACAGCACGGTTATAATGACACACAACCAACGCCAAACAGTGGTCAACGAACGGTCTTTATTAGTATTTTGAGCTGTCCAGGCAGAATTGCAGCAATGGTCTTAGGGAGCCGTTGATATCTGACATCACCGTTTACAAGTCCGCCTTTTATTTATCCCATAAATCATAATACGCGATAGTGTCTTCTTGGTTCGACAGCAGTGAATTCTCCGTGGAGTTTCTCAGGGTTCCGCTCGGGTCAGTCCATTATTTCACATCCCATGGGGGGTGTTTCCTCATTTTCATGACCATATATGGATAATCATGCACGAGCATTGACGGTAGAACAAAGTGGTATTCATCAACACGGCAGGGCATAGAGCCTGCGTACGCACGTGTGATGAATGCCGACTTCCCTGTGCGTGCGCTAGTTCTACATTCCGTGCTTACGTGTGGAAGTAGGTCAAGTTCTACGTCCACGTTGATGCATGAGGGCCCTGGAGAGCAGCATCAAGGACATATAAACTGTACATTGGAAGAGGTCTACAAATATACAGCATTGTTGGGGGGGGGGCTCTCTCGCATATAGTAATAATAGAGTATATACATTTGAGGGGGAATAAACTGTACATATACAGCACTGTTTGTGATACAAAAATAGTAGAGTACATTAACCTGGCACACAACATACTTGTTCACATGTCATTTTTCTTTCACTCTAAAGGAAATATGTCTCACATACAGTAGACCCCCCAGTAGCCTACTTTGTGGAGACGAAGATGATGAGTACCAGTCTTCTCCTCAGACATATAAACTGTACATTGGAAGAGGTCTACAAATATACAGCACTGTTTGTGATACAAAAATAGTATATAGTAATAATAGAGTATATACATTTGAGGGGGAATAAACTGTACTTTAGAGTGAAAGAAAAATGACATGTGAACAAGTATGTTGTGTGCCAGGTTAATGTACTCTACTATTTTTGTATCACAAACAGTGCTGTATATGTACAGTTTATTCCCCCTCAAATGTATATACTCTATTATTACTATATGCGAGAGAGCCCCCCCCCCCCCCCCCCCAACAGTGCTGTATATTTGTACTACGACTATGCTTGCACCTCATGGTACCAAAGCACCTCAAAGGCGCTAAAAACAAGATTACAAACATCACAAAACAAACTGGTCAGACTTCTACTTGACCTTACCCCTAGAACCCACCTCACATTCACTCACAGACGGCAGAGGTGCCAACCTGCTCATCAGGAGCAATTGGGGGTTAAGCGTCTTGCTCAAGGACACTTTGACACGCTGCTGGGAACATTGGAATGCGCTGGCTGCAACCCCCACACACCATTGAAATGCTAATTGTCCAGCACCTAGTATTTACTACTCTCATGATGGAAGCAGGCTACTCTCTCATGATAGAAGCAGATGGAATCATGAGAGAGTAGCCTGCTTCTAACAAACATAATTATGTATTGTGTGCAGCCACTTTCTTTGTTAGGCAGACATCTGCAGAGGGCATCTGCCTTTTTTTAATATTAGCATTTTATATAAAAGTATTCTGTACTTCTGTATGACAACTAATAAAGAAACTTGAACATCAAAAAATCAACATTCTGTTCTCTATTCCAGGCTAGATCTGACCTTGACTCATGTTACAGGATTAATACACATTTTCTTACACCCATATTGCTAGTTTTCACCTGAAGGGCAAATTACAGGGCCAGTCCAGTAAAAAAATACATTAATCATGTATCATTATGTTTAAAATAAATTGCATTTTGGTACAAACCTTGTCAACTTTGCCTTCCTGTGGGCTATGTTATGTATATGAGCAAATTGCATATAGCATTCTCTTTGGTAGCATTCATTCTGTGTTTATTGTGTCATACTGGGGAATAATATTAATATTATTATGTCCTATTGGGGACACAATTTTAAATTCTGAGCAATTCAATCGTTTTTTTATAGAGCTCATCTGTGACGTCGGTACAGTGCGAAATGCAATCTTATAGTAACAAAACAATACACAAATTGAACATAGTTTTGAACGTTTTATTACAATAGTATTTACTGTCATGTTGCAATGTATAATCCAGCTAGCGTTCCAGTCAGATCCATTCTCCGTTCTTGTTGACAATTTTGGGGTCCGTGTCACCTGTACAAGAAAGATGACCCATGCGTTGAACAAAGTACCAACACTACGTTCATCAATCATAAATCTAAATGCCAAATCTTTTAAATCATGATTTTGTCTCAGTTTCATAAGAACAAGCAAGAGCTGCACACGCAGGGGCATTGTGTTAATTTGCCAATCAGTTCTGCTATATGTCAATGGGACTGAAGTTTGCTGTGAGAGGGCAGGCTGACTGCATCAGAATTTGGCAAGATACTAAAGAGAAAGACAATTTCAAATGCCTTCATACAGTCCACATATTACCCCAAGCCCTTCACTGCTACAGTGACTTTGTACTTTTTACAAGAGATATATATATTGAGAGAGTTCACAGAGATATTCAGTTCATCAATGACATGATTGTAAAGTTGCACACATTCCATGATGCTCACTTTAGTCCAAAAACATAAATCATACCTCTTTCATTGTCACTCATGTCCTGTGTTGGATTGACCTGTGTCGTCTCTGTGAGGGCAGTAACATCTCCATACTCCACATACTGATAACACAGTTGGATGTATTGATAACAGAGCTAGAACTTAACGTTATGATGCAGAAATATGTGCGATATTGTTACCTTTTTTGGGTGAGAGCAGACACAAGAGCCCGGATGGGAGATGGCTTCCCATCTCTGAAGTGCTTTGGGGTGATATTCCAATGTACAGTTTTGCTTGTTCAGTTGTACAGTGTCCCCCACCCACTCTTCCTACCCAACCTCCCCCCAACATCCTCCAATGTACAGTTTCTATGTCAAATGTATATACTCTCTTTTCTGGACTCTTTTCGTATCACAAACAGTACTGTATTTGCAAATCTGGTATGTCATAGATGTAGCAGTACTGTCTATCTGTATGTCATGTATGTCATATATGTTATGATGAATTGAAAATGGGGGACCCTGATGTAAACAAGACGAAAGTCTTTCTCTGGTCTGCATCCCCTTAACAATTGTATGTATTGAGCTGTACTGTAATGTACCCATTCTGCAATCTGTTAATAAACTTTTCAATCAATCAAGTATTGATTATTTTTTTTATATCACGTTAACAATCAAATGGCTAGCAAGCTCACCTGTGACATACTGTACAGTGCAAAATACTTTCGTCTTGTTTACATCAGGGTCCCCCATTTTCAATTCATAATGACATACATGACATACAGGTAGACAGTACTGCTACTGTACATCTATACATTTATGACATATCAGTTTTGCAAATACAGTACCGTTTGTGATACAAAGTAGTACCTGACGCATCGCTACTGTACAGTACTCCGCCATCACAACCATTGAACTATTATAACTCTGTTACACCTATACACGGCTGGCCCATAGTAGGTAGTAATAGATAGTAATACATACTGTACTGTAGTCAGAAATAAACCTTACCAAAATAATAACGTTTAGGCAAATCACAGACGCGGATACTACCACGTCTCTCTGTTGTACCACGCAATACAATAGGTTGAATCGTAGTGAGATAAGTTCGAGGTGTTTCATGTTTCATAAAAATACGAATTTCATAATATATTATAGCTTACTTGAATGAACAATCTCCCTCCCCACTTTACCAGCATATTTTAAATTCACAATAAAGTCTCTCTGTCTCGCGCAGTGGCTCGTGTTATTGAAACAAAGGCAGTGTTGAATGAGGAATCAATAGACCGCCGCCGCGCCGGGCGACTTTGCGCCTCCTGGCGGCATAAAACAGAACAGCAGCCTGGGTCACAATTAATTAAAACGACGTGATATAACCGTGCGCACGTCGCGGCAAAGCGCCCAGGAATACTAAAAGCTTCATCTGTACTTGTAACAGCTGTTCGCCACGGGCACAGTTCTAGGTACGAAACGAGGAGAGGAGTAAATATGCACAATAAGAACAGTGACCAGAGACAGAGTTATAATAATAACCGGAATTTATTATTTGCGTGCTAGCTAGACATACAGACATACAGACATATAGTAGTTCAAGGTAGTAGTTGTTTGAAGTATCCCTTTTTAGGTTCTTTCTATAACCTCTCCTTTAAGGAGGGTTAGTTCGATATCAAGTCCAAGATTGATTAAATCAACACATTAGGCTTTTGGTTCAGACGTCTCTGAGGTTATCTCTAGCTAAGCTAGATTCAATGTTTGATATTAAACGTATCCTTTTATCATCAGTAAACTCTTAGCTAGAGTAACATTTCAGTTTATCATTTCACCAGGTAAGTGTTTAAACATATTAATTTAAACCTTTAAATGTGCAGGAACGCAAGTACCTTAACAGGTGAAATGCTCCTTTAAACTCTTCCTTGGAAGGTGTAACACAACAAAAGTACCATTTGGAATATTCTAGGTTAGGGGAATGCAATTACCTTTTTAGGTGAAATTACCCTTTAACCTTCTTTCCTTACATGAGAACCATCAGTGGTTCGAGTAGCAAATTAAATCAAATCAAATACAAAAATACAATATCAAAGTAACAAAAGGTGAACTGGGCCGAAGCCTTGGAATGTCATTGTGCTCTTGTTCAATCAGTTCAAGTTCTTATAGTTCAAGTTCTTATGGTTCAAGTTCTTATGGTTCAAGTTCTTTCAGTTCAATCCTACCAGACTGTTGAAGCAACAGGGATTGTGCAACAGGGGTATTCGAATCAGGCTCGGATTAGCCTTGAGCTATATCAGAGGTTCAATGGGTTGGCTCGCCATCTTGTGTCATCTAGCACACCGCCTCCTTCCCTCATGGGCACACGTGGAGATGGATGGACTCCTGGGACTGCTCCCAGAGTAGAATGGAGTGCTGGGGTATCCTATAAAACCTGGCCTGCGTGTTTGCAGGCATTCGGAAAATAAAAGCTTATTTACCATTTTTATCGCTGAGATGCTGCAAGGCAAGGTGTGCGCCGTAAAGCAAAACGTGGATGTCGTGACATCTACCTCACTCAAGTTATCTCATGTATTAAAGGGACATGCTGTAATTCAAAAGACTTTGTACCCAATAATATCAACTATGTTCTTACATGATATACTTTAACTGTTCAGGTCCTTATAACTTAAATAGGTACGTATCTGAAACCTGGGTTACACACAACACACACACAAACACATGTATGTGCGAGGTGCCATATACAAAAGTTAGCGATGGCACTGAGTGCCCAATAATGAGTCTTTCAACAGGCTGGACGTTGTTAATCTGAATCTGTCTCTTATCTCCTGTTCCAGGCGAGGGGAATTAGTGGCCTTCACCCCTGCTACTTGGCTTCTCCTCACGCTTCGGCCATCGCTCCTCATTACCGCCTCCTGGAGCCATGTGGTCCGACGTGATACTACAGCAGAGTGCGACTTGCTCGTTAGGGCAGAATTACCCCTCTCTCATCCTGCCTGACGAATGATATGTGCCCTCTCTGGCATCTAGTGATGCAGAGACAGTGATTGTGGAAGTGGGAAGGGCTTTTAATCACTTCAAAAGAGAGAGGGAGAGGGGCAGCTACGTGGTGCAGTGGGCAAGGCGCTCACCACGAATACTGGAGACGCTGGGTTCGCCTGTTCGAGCCCAGTGCTCCACATTGCTTTCAATTTAGCTGGTCGTCACAGGTGAAAAGATGCGACTGCTGTTACCTCGAGTATCGGAGGGGACTCGTGCTATGTATGACTTAGTCCACATTGCAGCCGACTTGTGGGAGGCAAGAAACAGCGTTCGAGACAGTGGAGGGTTGAATTGGATAGGGATGCACCGAAAATTCGGTCACCGAAAGTTTTCGGCCGAAAATGGCCAAAAATTGCCTTTCGGCTTTCGGCCGAAAGAGTTTTTTCACCGAAAATATATCACCGAAACAGAAGCAACCTAACGCGTGTTGTTGTGATGATGTCATCAAAACGCGGATTCATTACATGCGCGCTGTGAGCTCTTCAGTCCTGCGTGATACTCCTCTTGGGACTCGGGAATGAATGAATGAATGAATGAAAACTTTATTAACAGATTGCAGAATGGGTACAGTACAGTACGGCTCATACATACAATTGTTAAGGGGATGCAGACCAGAGAAATACTTTTGTCTTGTTTACATCAGGGTCCCCCATTTTCAATTCATCGTAACATATATGACATACAGATAGACAGTACTGCTACATCTATACATTTATGACATACCAGATTTGCAATTACAGTACTGTTTGTGATACAAAAAGAGTCCAGAAAGAAAATAGTATATACATTAGGCGTAGAAACTGTACATTGGATTGGGTAGGTGGGGGTGGGGGGGGACTGTACATTGGAGGTGGTTGGGTGGGGGGGGGTTGGGTAGGAGTGGGGGGGGGGGGGGGGTTGGGTAGGATGGTGGGTGGGGGACACTGTACAACTGTACAAACAACACTGTACATTGGATTATTGACAAGACCATACTTGGTAATTTACTGTACATTGGAGGGGGTTGTGTTCGGACATTTACAGGGGCCAGTTTCGAGTTGCAGTCTCCCTTAGGTGTTTTTTGAGAGTGTTTTTGAAAGTGGGTAGTGATTCACATTCCTTTACAGCTTTGGGTAGGGCGTTCCACATTGATGTGGCATAATTGCGAAACGTGTTTAGTGCAATGCATCTCCTCAGGAGTCACGCTGTTTCTACAGTATGTAAACTCTGCGCGCAACAAGTCCAATAAATGCGTCTTTAACATACTTTATCCTTATTTACTATATCACTGAGTGATCTAATATGCATATTATTCAGAGCGAGAGGGGGAGGGATTGTTTCTCTCACATTGACGCTGTCTGTCCTGCGTGATACTCCTCTTGGGACTCGGGAGCAATGCATTGATTGATTGATTGAAAAGTTTATTAACAGATTGCAGAATGGGTACAGTACAGTACATCTCAATACATACAATTGTTAAGGGGATGCAGACCAGAGAAAGACTTTCGTCTTGTTTACATCAGGGTCCCCCATTTTCAATTCATCCTCGGGAGTCGCGCTGTTTCTACAGTATGTAAACTCCGCGCGCAACGAGTCCAATAAATGCATCTTTAACATACTTTATCCTTATTTACTATATATATCACTGAGTGATCTAATATGCATAGTATTCAGAGCGAGAGGGTGAGGGATTGTTTCTCTCACATTGGCGCTGTCTACTGTGCCAAAGTCATCTGGGGACTAGAAAGGTGTGCTCAGTAGAGCACAGATGTCCGCCTCTCTCTCTCTTTCTCTCTCTCTCTGATTGATTGATTGATTGAAAACTTTATTAACAGATTGCAGAATGGGTACAATACAGTACAGCTCAATACACACAATTGTTAAGGGGATGCAGACCAGAGAAAGACTTTCGTCTTGTTTACATCAGGGTCCCCCATTTTCAATTCATCAGGACATATATGACATACATCATGACATACAGATAGACAGTACTGCTACATCTATACATTTATGACATACCAGATTTGCAAATACAGTACTGTTTGTGATACAAAAAGACCCATAATAGTGATTATTTAAGTTAAGTTTAGCCATAATCATATATTTTTCCATAATCAGGTAGCTGAACAACATTGGTAAAAAAAAATCTATTCTATGAATCATTTTCGGCCTTTCTGCTTTCGGTTTTCGGCCAACTGTTTCCTATTTTCGGTATCGGTTTCGGCCAAGAATTTCCCATTCGGTGCATCCCTAGAATTGGATGATACGAAATTGGGATGGGAGAAAAAGTCGATCAAAAAAAGAGAGGAAGAGAGAGACATGTACAGTACATGGAGTGCTTAGGATGCATGCATGCATGCATGCACACACACACACACACACACACATGCTCACACTCAAACAGACAGAGACAAACACATTGTTTCTAATCTTGGATTTGATCTTTCTTAATCACACACCTGGCCACCCTCAAGCAAAGTGTGACTGAAATTCCCCAAAATAGTTTGCACACAAATTCATCATAATGGAGATTGCCTTGGCACAGGTTTCAAAGAAAAACAAACTCTTAACTCATTATTAGTTGCATCTGGTATCCATCTTATCCTGGTTCTTAGGCCTAGAGACCACAGCATAAACCCCGATTTATAGCACATTCATAACCTGAACGGCATCATAACTAGGGATGGGAATTGATAAGATTTAATCGATACGATTCCATTATCGATTCTGCTTATCGATCCGATTCTTTATCGATTCCTGATACATTTATAATTTACATAAATAAATTGGAACATAACTAAGCTGGTTAGAATAACAACATGCAACTTGACATTTCTGATTGTCATTTATTGTTGAGCCCCCATGTCAGAAAAAGAAAAAAACTGTAAAAGAAAAAAAAGATTTAACTATAGCCTACACTTAAATAAAATAATGTATTTGAGATTCTCTTAAAGGTGACATGTACTATAAATCATTTAATCATAAGTCATTTTTCAGTCTCTATATTATAGTAATAGGAGTTCGTATCAATGTGTTTTAGTGTCTAAATACCATATTGGCGGATTGCTCTGATTCAGCTCAGCCCCTTTCCTCCTCCAGTAAATCAGGCCATTTTGATTTGAACGTCTGAGTCACGTCATTCGGACGCTGGGTAGCGCACAGTGATGCGATTGGCTCTGTGGTTGGAGCTAATGCCCGCCTACTTCCTCATACTGCAGGCAGATTGAAACCCGACGCCTCTGCATACTCTGGAGCAGTGATGCCACAGATTACTTGTAAAAGTAATCTGATTACTGATTACTCCTTTAAAAAGTAATCTTGGTTACTTTACTGATTACTTGATTATCAGAGTAACTTAGTTACTTTGAAAGTAACTAGGTTACGAAGTCGTCGTCCCTGCTGCTGCCACAACATAAGAATGACAAAACAAATTTAGTAAAATGTACTCAGTTTGAGTAAAATGTACTAATAGGGCAGGTAGGCCTATATTGCTATCTATAGATCTATAGATTTCACAAAAGATAAATGGTCAATAACACCACATGTAGGCTGATATGTAGCCTACCTTTGAGGCCTGCCCCATTCAGATATGGTTCTACGTTATTATTATTTATTATTGTGTGAATGAATGAATGAATGAAAACTTTATTTAACAGATTGCAGAATGGGTACAATACAGGCTCAATACATACAATTGTTAAGGGGATGCAGACCTGAGAAAGACGTTTGTCTTGTTTCCATCAGGGTCCCCCATTTTCAATTCATATAGACATTTATGACATACACAACATACATGACATTTATGGCATAGGGACAGATAGGAATTTAGTACTGATACATTTGTGACATAAGCGGTATTCAAATATACAGTACTGTTACCCCTAGATCCTGACAGAGTATATACATATGATGGGGAGGGGACTGTACATTAGGAGGGGGTGGGTGGGTGGGAGGGAAATATACATACGGCGGGGAGGGAATATATATACTGCAGTGTTGTCAGTGTGCTACTGACAACCTACATACTGCAGTATGGTGTTCCATGTTCATGAATAGTGCACTGCAAAAGATGTTTAACTCAAAGGTAGAACATACTGTTTGGCTGGTGCAGCTCCGACTCCGAGTCCTGTAGAAGTCGATGGTCGTGCTGTGCTGTATATTCCATATGCGGTAGACAGTATTTTGTTTCCTCCGCAAAGTGAATGTTTTTTTCACCCGGCTTAGTTTACACAAACGTTAAGTAGACTAGTGAACTTCCAGTGCCAGAAAGCGTTACGAGCGCGAGTGTCTCCCTGCTAGCTCGCAGGTCAGCCTGATAATAACAATAACAGCCGCGCCCACCAGCATGGATCAACACGCGAGGTTGCGTGCTGTGACGTCACTCCCCAATACAAGGAAAAGCTTTCCAAACGTATATTTGACTGTCGAAAACGAAAGAAAATACTGCATTCCGCCTGCATTATGATGAGATAGTAACGAAATAGTAACGCACGGCCACTTGGACAAGTAACTGCAATCAGATTACTGGCTTGTAAAGATTAACGCGTTAGATTACTATTTTCGGGGAAAAGTAATCAGATTACAATAACGCGTTACTTAGTAACGCGTTAGTGGCATCACTGCTCTGGAGGGAGAGAGAGAGAGAGAGATAGAGAGGGAGAGAGAGAGGGAGAGACAGAGAGAGAGGGAGACAGAGAGAGAGAGGGAGGGAGCACTTGGGGGGGGGGGGGGGACCTGCCGCGCCACACGGGAGGCGGGCCTCCCTTCCTCCCCTCTCCCGTGTGGTGCGCGTGTTACTTTTTAACAACGGAGCAGTGCAAGAATGTGACAATTTGACCATGTGACCGCGGCAACACGGGAGAGCGGCAGTGCGGAAATAGGCTGTCTATTGCCATTCTCTAAGCTCCTTAACAGCGCCTAAACTTAACCGTTCTAACCTTAACCAACTCCGAAACAATGCCTAACCTTAACCTTAACCTTAACCATGCCTAACCTTAACCTTAACCATAGAAAGAATATTGCCATTCTCTAAGACAAACTCTAACCTTAACCAGCTCCTTAACAGCGCCTAAACTTAACCGTTCTAACCTTAACCAACTCCGAAACAATGCCTAACCTTAACCTTAACCATGCCTAACCTTAACCTTAACCATAGAAAGAATATTGCCATTCTCTAAGACAAACTCTAACCTTAACCAGCTCCTTAACAGCGCCTAAACTTAACCGTTCTAACCTTAACCAACTCCGAAACAATGCCTAACCTTAACCATGCCTAACCTTAACCGGCGAAAGAATACATGTTTAAAAAAAAAAATCATGTTAAAAAAAAAAAATTTGATGGGATTCGAACTTGTCAACAACGGACCGCAGGACCGCTGCGTTGCCAGGTGAGCTGAGCGCCGAATGAAAATCATGGCGGATTAGGGCGGTTACATAATGCCGCAAGCTCTGCCGCTCCGCTCCGCGGCAGCCGCTCTGCCGTTGCCGCGCCTGCCGCGGGGCGTGTCTCAGCCAATCAGGGAAAACGCGGAAGCAACGGCAGCAATATTTGGAATGGCGATCAGGAATTGGATTAATATTTTGCAGGACATCAGATGTGAGGTAAGGAATTTATATTTATGTTACGAATCTTGGGTTAATCAGATGTTCCTTTCACCGCCATCGGAGCGTGTGTGTGCGTGCCGTTAGCGCCGACCAATGCACGGATAAGCGATTTTTCAGCCCGCTTCTGTATCATGCATGAGGACACATATACTATCGATAATCTAGCGTTTATTTGAAAATGATTCATAAATCAGCCAAAAAATTACGTGTTTTGTGTATTCCACTAAAGGGCTATTATCGCGTCTTTCTCTGGAATTACTAGAAATCACAAACTATACTCGTATTCAAAACGGTATAAAACGGAAATGTACCGATGAAAAAACAATCCGTTTTGTACATGTTGACTGCAAGCAACTCATTGATAAGCGACGTGTGTATTAGACCCATAGCCATAATTTAAGATATATTTTAAGCACTCGCAAATATTCCCGTCCTCCCATTGATTAATTTCCCGGAAGGGGCGTGGCGCTCAATGAGTTAAAAGGCCACCGCTTTAAAGTATAGGAATACGTGGTGGTGTTTGCAGGGCTAAAACTATATTATATATCATAGCTATTGATATAATACCCATTTGACATCGAGTATCTATCGTTCAATTTGTGAAAAAGATTTATTTTCTTTTTTTCAGTTTTGATTTATAAACAACATAGAATACATTTCGACATACAAAACTATAAAGACATAATATCAAAAATAAATAAAAATAAAAAACAAATAGAAGATTGACAAAAATGAGAAAAGAAAAAAGGGTGACATGGGTCCTTCGGTCCATTCTATTTTTACATTGTTTATTTACATTTAAATTTATTTTCAAGTTTCAAGTTTCTTTAATAGTTGTCATACAGAAGTACAGAATACTTTCATACAAAATGCTTCTTACTGTTACGCTCCAGAGACTGTGCTAGACAAGATAGTATCAAATAACATAGTATAGCATGTAATTTAGAAGAAGAAAATGATGTCACAGTGTTCGGTATAGACATATGTACAATGTTCTGAGTTACCATATAATATACAATACTATGCAGTGTACTAATGTACAGTACTATATAGTGCAAAGCATAAATGGGATGAGGTACAATTTAGGTACAATTTACAGTAAGGTGTACGAGTTGTAGTGCAATCCTTCATCAATAAATATAAAGTGTGGGGAGTGGGTGCTACAGTGTGTTTGTTTAAAGTGGGTGTGTGCTATAAAGTGTGTGGAGTGGGTGCTACAGTGTGTTTGTTTAAAGTGAGTGTGTGCGTGTGGATGTGTGTGCTATGTGCGTTTGGTGGTTGTTGTTGTGTAGTGTTCATTGTTCGTTTAGCAGCCTGATGGCCTGGGGATAGAAGCTTCTTCTGAGTCTTTCTGTGCTCGCCTTGAGACTCCGGTATCGCTTGCCTGACCACAGCAGTTCAAAGAGGCAGTTGTTTGGGTGACTGGAGTCTTTAATGATTCTCTTAGCCTTGCCCTTGCAACGCTTGTTGTAAATGTTCTGGAGGGTGGGGAGCCCCCCTCCAATTGTGCGTTCGGCTGAACATGTCACTTTTCATTCTTCTGTGATGTCGTTCTTTTTCTTCCTATATTCCTCCCACTTTTCCCATTTTGACTCTAATTTCTCCTCTTGCAGCCTCAGCATATGTGAGATTCTCTCCATTTCCTGTATCCCCTCTATTATCTCTGTCCATTGTTCCTTTGTCTGTGCTTCTACCCTATACCACAGTTTAGTCAATGCTTTCTTGGCTGCTACTAATAGTATCTTAATCAAATATTTGTCTTCTCCCTGAATGTCTTTCTGTGACAAGTTCCCTAGGTATAGTATTATAGGTTAGGTATTATATTTCATTTATTATCTCTCCTATCTCTTCCCAATAGTTTCTTATTTTCTGACATTCCCAGAATATGTGTGTGTGGTTCGCTACTTCTTGCCCACATTTTCTCCAACATGGCGTTTGTGTTGGCGTGTAATTACCCTGTATTTCTGGTGTTATAAAGAATCAAATTATGTTTTTCCACCCAAACTCCCTCCATATCCTTGATCCTGTGGTTGATTGTTGTATCTTATATGTGTTATACCATTCCTCCTCTGTTATCTCTATTTCTAATTCTTTCTCCCACTTTTCTTTTATATACAAGGTTGTAATTTCCTTACTGTCCATTATTGCCTGATATAGGGGAGAGTGGGGTGAGTAGTGCCAAGGGGCATGTAGTTCCACCCCTGTTATCTAGAAAACGATAGAAGAAGTTGATCATGTGACAACATATTTTTGAAGAGGCATCCATTTCACTCAACCTGCAGAGAAGGGAGACACCTGGCTTGAGAGGTAAGCACATTTAAGTTCAAAAAACAGTTTTTTGCCCTCCAAAGTAAAATTTGTATGATCAAGGTTTTTTTATTGCTGTGTTTGAACAATTATAGACAACTTTGAAAACAGTTCACACATGTTTTAGTGCTTTAGTAAGCTACACCATGAGTCTATACAGTTAGCATGATGCTAGCTCAAAACAGCTGGGGGATGCATTTTTTTCAAAATGGTAGGCTTGGGGTGATTTGTGCCAAAGGGCCTGGGTTAAGTTGTGCCAGATATTCTCTTTGTTGAGTTGCCCCAACTTATTTTATTAACTATATATATTACTTTATTGTATTGTATTGTTATTGTACATTGCATTCTTGCATTTGATCACTAAAACTATGTGATATTCTTAATTTTAGACCAAAATCCATCATGCCACGCAGATATACAAACGGAAGACAGACAGGGTTTCAACTCCTCTTGAGAAGTTGGAAAGAGCAGTGAAAGAGGTGCAACAGGGGAAGACTATACGTCAGGTTGGAAAGGAGATGAAGATCTGCAGGATGCTTTTACCGCGTTTGAGATTAAAATGATCTGTTTTACGTAAAATTATCAATGGCACAATTTACCCCAGTGTATTCTCTCTAATGTCACAACTTACCCCGCACCGGGGGCAAGTTGTGCCACAAAACCACTTTTTTTTCTAAAGCTATATTTCTGAAACAGTTTATTTAAGATCCAAAGTGATTGTCCCTAGGGATGCACAACATCCTAAACGATATGTACATATTTTAGTTGGGGGCATTACTGTAATCCCCTTGCTTTAAAGGCACTTTAAGTAAAAAGTGGAACTACTCACCCCACTCTCCCCTAGTGCTGATATAACCCTCCCCTTCCTTCCTTCATATGATTTTACCATTATCTTAATTACCCCATTCTGTTCTTTGTCTCTGTCTTGTTTTATTTCTTTGTTATAGTAATCTCTAATCTGTAAATATCTAAAGTGGTCTCTATTCTCTAGTCTGAATCTTTCTTTCAATTTTTGTAGAGTCTGCATCTCCCCTCCTTCTATCATTGTACATATTGCTGTTACCCCCCCCCCCCCTTCCCATCTTTTGAACCCATGGTCGTCTATCCCTGGTTTGAATTTGTTGTCGTGTGTTATCCATCTCAGTATCTTGGATTCTTTTTCTAGCTTGTATTTCTTTACTATTGTGTTCCATATGTTTATAGTGAATTTGGTAATTGGGTCTAGTAGTTGTTCCTGTCTTCTGAACAGCTCCCTATCTCCTATTAGTGCCTGCACTTTGAATCCCTCTCTTTTGGTTTCTATATCTTTCCATTTGGGTTCATAATTCACATTGCACCAGCATGCTACTGTCCTAAGCTGTGCTGCATAGTAATAGCCTTCTAAACTGGGTACTGCCATTCCTCCTTTCTCCTTTGGTAGTTGTAGAGTCACATATCTGATCCTTGGAATCCGTCGCTACCCGGTGACTTACTGTTCTTTGCTTTACTGATCGCATTCCCCACTTCCTGTTCTGTAATCTCTGCGTTTAATATTTCGTTCTGTTCCTTCCCTATCGATGGTAGATCTAATTTTTTCAAAACATTTCTCTATATCCTCTTCTCCTGCCGCTATCGGTTGTGTGTATAGTTTCTTATAGTATTCTTCAAATGTCTTCTCTATTTCAGCTGGTTCTCTTAGTATTTTGTTTGTGTTCGTGTCCCTTATTGTGTGTATTGTGTTCAGTTTTTGTTGTGTCCTGATTCGTCTAGCTAAAAGTCTGGTCGCTCTCGGTCCTCCTTCATAGTATGTCTGTTTCATGTACCTAGCTTTCTTCTCTATTTCTGTCAGCAGTTCTTTGTTTATCTTTCCTCTAACTTCCTTTACCTCTCTAAGTGTCTTTTGGTTATTTGAGCTTTGGTGTTCTTTATCTAATTATTTCAGTTTCTTTATCAAGTTCTGGTATGTCTCTATTCTGGCCTTCTTGGGTAATGCCGTCTTTGCTATCAATTTTCCATGTATTACTACCTTTAGTGCATCCCATAAAATGTTTGGGTCTACCTCTCCATTATCATTTTCTTCTCTGTATCTAATTATGTCTTCTTTTACTTCGTTAACCAAACCTTTGTTATTTAATAGTCCTACGTTCTCCAAACTGTATTTCTCTGCCTACTTTTAAGATTCACTGTAAGATATATTGCGCTATGGTCTGATATGTCCGTTACCCCTATCCTGCAGTCTTCTACCCTGTATCTGTCCCCTGTTGTCATGAGAAAATAGTCTATCTAATCACGTTAAAAAAAAAGATTGAATGGGATTCGAACTAGTCAATAACAGACCGCAGTAGCGCGGGACCGCTGCTCTGCGAGGTGAGCTGAAGCGCCGAATGAAAATCATGGAACAGTAACAGGCCACCTCTCTACTCTAGACTAGAGAGCTGTCATCACCGTGAATGAATGAACTGCGAACTGCAGGACTATTATTATCAACGACAGACAGTGAGAAACACAACCCCCCCCCCCCTCTCGCGCTGAAGAATATGCATATTAGATCACTCAGTGATTAACACCTATGCGCTGTGTGTGTGTGCGCGCGTGCATGTACGTGACGCGTTGTAGTTTCGGGGGAATACAGGGATATTTAGAACTATACAATTGAGCAAGAATTAAACATATTTACAAGTCGTATTATGTTTAGCAAGTAAGGATACATATAGATTACACTATTATGCACTCGAAATTGTCTTTGTGCTATTTTTACAGATTTTTGAAAAACGGGACTTCCTGAGCATTTGTGAGAGATTCTAATTCTTTTGTTCTCCGCCCACGGGAGCAATAGGCCCCGTTGACTTCTAAGGGTTTAATATGTTGTGTGTGGATGTGAATAATGTGTGTATTCTCTGTCTAATGTGTGCATTTCTCTCCATATATCCATGATTCCTAATTCTGCCATTTGTATATTCATATATTTGCTAATGTTTGTCCTCCATTTCTTTGTGCTTGTCGTGTCTATGTCATAGTTCAGTACTACATTAAAATCACCTGTACAGATTAGGACCCCTTCCCCTTCCATCGCTATGATATCAAAGATTGTTTCAAATAAATATTTCTCACTTTCTGGTGGAGCACACATTCACTAGTGTTACCACATTTTGACCTTCCATTTTCCCCTTGACCATTACATACCTCCCCTCTGTATCCCTTATTTCCCTGATCATTTCAAACTTCACTGTGTTCTTAATTAGTATAGCTACTCCTCTTCTAAGGTTCTGTTTAAAAGAACTATAAAACTATATTCCGGAAAGTGTGGTTTCTTACATATCTTGATGTGATATATCAAGAAATATCAACAGCAAGAATTCTGGGGCTCAATGAATCCAAAATGTTAATGTGGTTAGAAGTGGTGGAGAGAATAAAAGCTAGCCTATAATGGTGATGTCTGGTTAGGAGTGAGGGATAATGGAGGTACTATCCAAGAGGGGGTCCGGGAGGGGGGGATTTGAGCTGGAGCATATGTGTGTAGGGTTTTAGAAAATAGGTATTAGGGGTATATTATATACTAACATTTATATAATTGTAACTTCGCTGGATATACACGGTATACGGTTAAAATGTTATTATTGACTATTTTTGTTTTATCCTGTTTCTGTACTTGCATATATTTTAACCACCTTTACTGAAAGTTTCATTATACATTGTGTGTTGAGTACTGACTTTTAATAAGTTTTGTTTTGCAATAATAAAAAAAATTAAAAAAAAAAAAAAAAACTATAAAACAAATTCTCATACCCGAATCTCTTCACCTTTTCATGTTTTTGTGATATTAGAAGTTTCTTGTAAGAAGATAACCTGCGCCTCTTCTTTCTTAAGTTTCGTCATCACCTTACTGCTTTTGATCGGACTATTCATACCATTAACATTCAACAACATCATTTTGATACCCTTAACTAACATATTTATTTTCCAAATGTTCTCCCGTTCTACCCATGTCACATAAAATAATATGTGTGGTTGTAGCCACTGCTATCCCTGTCTGATTTACATACATATAACCATAATAAACATTAACATCAACATTAGCATCTGGTACTTCCATGGTAGTAGAGGAACTCAGTCGTATCCCTCTTTCCCCCGCTGGCGGGTGGGGAGTAGTGGCTCTCCTAGTGAGAGGGCTCCCCCTAGTGGCTAAAAGATGTGCACTATACATGTCCAACTTGTTCTGTGTGCGACCTCCGAGCTCCCGGTCAAAAGCTCTGCATTAGTCACTTTCATGTTCCCGTCTATTTGTATGATGTGTCACGTGTAATCCTGTGGTTCTTTCATGTCCGTCCCAATATATCTCTTGAATCTCTATGTCCTTTTTTTTATAACTTTTGGTATAATTATCTCGTATGTACTTTACCATCTTCTCATTGCATAAGTCATTTTCATGTTTACATTTACTTGTATTGTGTGTGTCACATGTATACCAGTCTAATGTGTATTGTACTTATCCTTCCTTGGATCACCGTGTCCCCTCTCGTCTCCTCTCTGCTCCCTTTCCTGTGTCTTTTCGTCGTTCTTCTCAGTTGATCCGCTCTGAATCGGTTCAGATCTCCTTCACCTTCCCGTCCTCCTTTCCTCGTCCCTCGACCCTGGTCCATCTTCGTGCCTTCTCCAACCTCTGCATCAGCGTCGGTCTCTCTCCTTCTTCTCCCGGCACCCTCCATCCTCTCCGGTTCATGTCCCTCGTCGCTTCCCGTACGTCGTTGTACACCTTGATGCCTTCTTTCCAATGGACCTTCAGCGTGGTCATTGGTGATTGAAATCTGATTCCTTTCTCTTTCAAAGTCTTTTTTATCTGAACATGGCTCTGACGTTTTACAGCCACCTCTGTTGAATAGTCATGGTCGAAGGTTATCCTCTGCCCCTCCAACTCCATCTTCGTCTGCCAGGCTGCTCTGAGAATGTTTTCTTTGACTTCGAATTTCAAGAAATTAACTATAACTGCTCTCAGTGGTCTGTTTATCTGTGGCTTCTGCACTGGGGCCCTGTGCGCCCTTTGAATCTCTATCTTGTCGAGGTCTGACATTTCTAATTCTTCTCGAATTAGATTGTCTACATATTTGGTAATCGAGTCTCCTTCTATCCCTTCTCCCAGTCACCATATTCGTATATTATTTCTCCCTGACCTCCCCTCCAAGTCTGTTAGCTTTTCTCCCAACATTGTTTTGTTGTTCGAGCGTCGCCATTAGAATTCCTTGTATTTCTGTATTCCATTCCTCCGTTTCAGCTGTCCTTTCTTCTAACATCCTTATGTCTTTCTCTTGTTCCTGTAGTTTTCCATCAATTGTCTCGAGTCTTATTTATTTCTTCTCTGAGCTCGTCCTGACCCTTCTTTAATTCTTCCCTGAGTCCGTCGATATTGTTCTGGATGTTCTGCGTGTTAGCTTGGATGCTAGTCTGTATGCTAGCTTGTAGCTCCTCTACCCAAGTGGGCACCTCTGCTCTGTCGCCTTGCGCCATGCTAGCTTGATTTTCCTGCGTCACCTCCTCGCGTCGATAACTTTCCTCCGGTGCTTGTATCTCATCTGGGGTCGCTTTTCTTTAGCTTTTTCTCATGTTCATCCTTCCTTTTCTCTTATATCATTGAATTGTCACTTTTTATTTTGTTTTAGATATTTTAACTTCCTTTTTCGTTGTTCTTTGACCGGGAGCTCTTTACAATGGCCGTCTACCCGAACATCTCAAACCGGAAGTCACAGATATTTTTTTTCTTCATCTATACATTCCCTGTTTTATACCGTGGTGAATATGAGTATAGTTTTAGAGTAATCCTGTCTAATCCCAGAAAACTACATTATGCAGCAATACATGCATTTCACTCAAAACGCGCCGTTTCTCGCCTGTATATGCTACTATTTCGAAATCAACTCTATATTATCGGTATTGTTTCATCATGAATGCATGAAAGGGTGGGGGGGGTTGTTTTTTTATGCTTTGATCGTCACCAACGGAATACGTTACACAGTACATTACACACATATCCTCCGATCGCAATGAAGGAATTACGCAAGATTGATACCATATAGCCCTTACCTTGACTAGGATGTACCCCAAAAAGAATATTCCAATTATCTGAACGCCATTCCAAGTATTGATGTAGATCGTGTCCATAACATAAGCCACCAAAGAACATGAATCGGGAGTGGTTGATTCTCATAAATCCATGCGTTATAATCGTTTGTCATGCCCGACTAGGAAAAATCCGCCCGGACCTATTTAATCGACGCACACCCGAATACAGAGAGTTTCAAAGGATGTGCAATACTGCGGTATTGGACTTTTGCGATCTCAGACCCATTCCCAATGATAACACCAACCTCCCTGGATGGATAATGAATGGAAATATCGAATAAAATAAATAACGATGAAAACCCGACTTTTCTCAGGTTTGGCGCTCAAGCGTGTTAACCCGACTTGGCCTCCATTGAGTTAATTGTTCCTTCCTCCTTATTAGGTTTTCATGTAATATGTTTATTGTTGTGAGGACTGTATCTGAGCAGGGACCGCAGCCTGTTGGCTCCCCCCTGAGGACGCGTGGCGCGGTTACTCAACCTCGAGGTGCAAGTCTCTAGACGTTCCCGTGTCACGGCTGGTTCTGATGATCAATCAGAGAATGCTGCCTCTTCCCGGATTATAAACGCCTGACCAGCCCAGCAGTCGATGCAAGTTTGTTCTGTAGGAACACTAGGTTTGTTGCGCCTTAAATCTTTACCTCTTGACTATTTGTCTAGCTTAGTTCTCGTTGTATTGTTCATTCAAAATTCTGTTACCTAACCCTCGTTGTTTGATGCGCGTGTTCAATGCCTATGTTTGTTTATCCTAACCTCGTTTCTTCTCTCCCCTCCAGCGTGGGTAGATGTTTACTGGTCAACTAATAGCGTGTCTCTTTTCTCTTCCACGCGTTCATCTGCCCGTTATATTCCCGTGTTATTTTCTCCCCCGCCGATCGCCAAGTCCCTCGCGTTATCCCCTCTGGGATCCGTTATTGTTTTGCCCCGGCGTGGCTGAAGCAACCTATTCCACTACATATTTTTCAACACTGTAAGACTTTATTCACATATTAAATACACACACATAATCTGCTACACCACAAATTTTTTCGGGTTAACACACACTTCATTAACTCAGGCCCCGACCTGCATACACCACACTCGCTGTTGTAGTGCTCTGTATTTTGTATTGTATATTTTTCTGTTTGTAAATAAATACACGCTTGTCTAGCGTTTAAACTGTTTAACTGTTTAACATTTATGATCCATTAAACAATGTGTCAACTTAGTATACTTTCTATAATTAAAAAATAACCATATATATATATAGTTTAATATAACTAGATATACATGTAACATTAGGTTATGTTTATTTTGTACTGAAATTGGTTATGGTTGATACAACTTCATCTTTGTGTCAACAGCTTTTCATCCGTAATTTTTTATTTATTCTTTTCCTACCCAGTCTGAATGATTTGACAAATGATTCCCAAGAGAAGGACTTGCTTGTTGTCATAACACCCAGGGGAAGATTGGTGACAAGAACCTTGATAACAACACATGGTTGTCAGTTAGAAATTGTAATTGGGGAGGGGGCGGGGGGCTTATATTTTTGTATCTGCAAAAAATGGATACCTAAAAAACTGACGCACTTCCTTGTCATAATAAATAACACCTAATGAAAGCCGTCCTATGGATTGAATCAGGATTCAGCTCATAGGCATTCAATTCACAATGCAGAAATCCCAATAAAGTCATGACCAAAAAAAATTAAGATAAGTAAGTAATGAGTGAGTGGAATGGGAACATAAACTGCCGGTAATGGAAGACAATAATATGAGGACAGGATTGAAAAAGAAGATGAATGTGCTCGATCAGCTTAATCTTACCCCCTTCTCTTTTCAATGAAAGCTACATGTACGGCCGTGGTCTTGTCTCACACTTTAGCATGGCTCTGCACCACCTGATTTCACTAATGCTATTTCCATTTAAACGTTTTCTTCTTCTTCTTCCCATCCTCCTCCGTCTCATCTCCTAATGAAATGTATGCGATGCCAGTAGCAGTGTTGCCCTCTCCGGTTACATTCTGGAAAATACACCAGATAGTGTTCCCGACACTGAGGGGTGTCATCCCCTAACGCTGGAAGCGGGGAAGATGAGCCGTCAGCGGAGCGCTTTTGATAAGGTGAGGGAATGAGGTAATAGTGTTTTCCCCTGTCCTGATTCCTTATCAAGAAAAAAATAAATAGGAGGAGTAATGGAAAAATCCCACGAGCTGCAACTTCTCAGTGTTGTACAAGGATTTGCACCCCCCCAACCCCCATCGTTTGATTCAACAGACGTACAGAGGGAGCTGTCGGGTACGTCACCGGCCCAACCACCCTGAGTTAATAAAGAGAGACAAAAGAAATGGAGGGTAGCCTATCCTGAATTCAAAATCCTAATGGAAAAACCTAAACAAAAACAAGGCACTCTTCTTCCCATCTTTTTACATTTTTATTTTTGATCAAGCAAGAGAACAATCTGCTGCGTGTTTATGAGTATTTACTCTGCTTCTCACAGTTTGAGCAGAAAGTTAGAAACATGCACATCAGTGGCCTGCTGGAGGTCGTTTTGTAGGGCTCTGGCAGTGCTCCTCGTGTCCCTCCATGCACAAAGGACCAGATAGCGGTCTTGGTCCTCCTACGGCCCCCTCCACGTCTCCTGGTGTACGGCCTGTTTCCTGGTATCTCCTCCATGCTCTTTACACTGTGCTGGGAGACACAGCAAACCTTCTCGCCATAGCGTGCATTGATGTGCCATCCTGGATGAGCTGCATTACCTGAGCAACTTCTGTGGGGACCAGCCGCATGATGATCTTAGTGACCTGGGTGCTGAGTAAGGGGTGATGAGCTCTGTGACACTGCACCTGATAGTGCCTTAACACTTTGAATGACCAGCAGGGGGCGCACATTTAGGGTGCTTTCACATATAGTTTTGGTGGACTCTGTGCGGTTCTGGTGGTGAAGTTGCAACATTGTTGCATTCATCATTTGGTTCGTCTGCATTCACACAGCAATTTGTCAGGCGCACCAAACTATCTGAACAATGTCACGCGGTCGAAAAGGGCCCTTGTCTAATGGACAATAAAGAGTGGAAATGTGTGTGTGGCTGCGAGCCCGTGTGTGCGCGCGCGTGTGTGTGTCTGTGTGTGTGGACTGCGAGCCCTGTCTGACTCCAGATCAGCGGAGGCGGAGTTTTTTATTTTGACGTGGCATTGATCCATTGTTCTATTGAAGCCCATCCTCTCGCTAAACAACTTGTACACCTCGTTGTTTTTGTGAGTGCCCACAAGCAGCTGTTTTATTTGGTCTTCTGCCCATTATGTCCATCAGGGCTTTCACTTCACCCAAGTCTGTCCACGAGACAGTGTGCTTGTAATGCCGCGCCGCGGTAATAATAATAATAAGCCGCAGTGTTTTTTTCTTCCTTCTACCCAAGATGCACAGTTAGATATATATATATATATATATAGATAGATAGATAGATAGATAGATAGATAGATAGATAGATAGATAGATAGATAGATAGATAGATAGATAGATAGATGCAGTGTGCTTGTTTTGCAGTGAATGTCGCGCGCCGTGGTAATAATAATAATAATAAGCACTTCCTATATTTGGTCCGCGTTTGGTCCGATGAAGCGAACCGAGACCTATGTTTTTTGGCGGACCAGAGTTCGCGTGTTTGGTCCGCGGACCGAGTTCGACGCGCATTCACACAAACCCAAAAAGCGGACTATCGAATTCTGGTCCGATAGTCCGGACCAGACAGCTCTAGTGTGAAAGCGACCTTGCTTGAATGCCCACATCCACTTCAATGTTAGCATTAATATCGCCTAATCTATGTTTTAAATTATGTGTCTAATCTGCCCGTCGCATTATCAATGACCTATTTCCAGTCAACATTGTCGAAGCAGATTGTTTTTTTATCGGTTCATTTCCATTTCATAGCATTTAGAAAACCCCTCGTTTTCACGGAAAAAAAAAGGATTCCATGATAATCGCCCCGTACTGTAATATTCTAGAACGTTGTCATTTGTCGGCCTATTTATGAATCGTTTTCAAATAAACGCTAGATTATCGATAGTATGTGTACGTGTGCACGCTAGTGCCACACGCTGAAAATCGATTCTCTCAGTTCCTGATCGCTCTTAGAGTCAAACAGCCATATCACAAAAAAAGGAAAAGCGTATATCTCCGTGAAAACGGGTCTGATTATCCTAATACTGGTAAAATAGATTCCTTACCTGAGATCAGATGGTATCCAAATGGATTATTCCAATTCCTGATCGCCATTCCGAGAATCGATCCTTTTATTGATCGACCGCGTATACTGTAAAAACACATAATCCCGCTGCTCTGAGGGTCCAGCATGAAGCTGATCGACCCCGGTTACATGAGTGAGAAGTAAAATGTGGAGTCAGGGTCCTTTTTTCTCATTAATTTTCATTGAGTACAATCCAAAAGGGTGAATTACCATCTGGGAGACGATAGGGGGCGCTTTTTTCACATCTGAGCGCCTGGGGTGGCTGATTTTCCAACGGTAGACTCGGTTGATGAAATATGAATTCAGATCGCTAATAAAAAAAGAAAAGAGAAAAAAAGAATATTCTCGTTATGGGCATCCAACCCGCGGGGGGGTAAACCCGAGAAAACTCGGGTTGGGCATCCAAAGTGTTAAAGGTCAGGAGGAGGATTTTTAAATCTATTCTAAGTGGGACTGGTAGCCAGTGTAGGGAGGCTAGAACTGGTCAAATGTGTTCTCTCTTTTTGGTGCCGGTAAGGAACCTAGCTGCCGAGTGTTGTACCATTTGAAGGCGGGACATGGCTGCCTGACTAATGCCGGTGTAGAGGGCATTGCAGTAGTCAAGGCGTGATGTGATAAATGTGTTTACTACTCTTTCCAGGTCAACGGGTGAAAGGATTTTTTTTATTTTAGTGATGTTACGGAGTTGGAAAAAAAAAGATTTTACTATGGCATTTACCTGCCGGTTGATTTTGAGCTCTGGGTCGAAGATTACACCCTGGCTCTTGACGTGGGGTTTGAGGTGGGTGGAGAATTGTCCTAGGCTGTTGGAGAGTGTTTTGGTGGAGGAGGGGGGGCCAAACAAAATTATCTCTGTTTTGTTTTCATTTAGCTGAAGGAAGTTGTGGGCCATCCAGCTTTTTATGTCCCTGAGACAGTTTTTAAGGGAGTCTAGGTTAGGTGTGTCAGAGGGGTTGAGGGGAAGGTAGATTTGGGAGTCATCTGCATAAAAGTGGCATGAAATATTGTGTTTCTGGATGATTTCGGCCAGGGGGAGCATGTAGATAGAGAAGAGTATGGGGGCCAGGATGGAACCTTGGGGGACCCCATATACAGTAGACTAGCTGTGGGGGAGGAGTGTCCACCCAAACTGACCGAAAAGGAGCGGTCGCTCAAGTAGGATGAGAACCAGTTTAGGGCAGACCCCCCAATACGAGCCTGTGTTCGAGACGGTCGACCAGGGTGGAATGGTCGACCGCGTCGAACGCGGCGGAGAGGAGCATGGCACAGCTACCTGAGTCGATGGTGAGAAGCAGGTCATTGTATATTTTGACTCGCGCTGTCTCAGTGCACGTGTGCTGCCCTGAAACCTGACTGGAATTTGTCAAGGAGGCTGTTTTGACGTAGGAAGGGGAGAAGTTGTGCCAGGACAGCCTTTTCTAAAATCTTAGAAAGGAAGGGTAGTTTGGATATGGGCCTGTAATTATTGAAGAAAGCAGGGTCCAGGTTAGGTTCAACCATGGCGTGTTTAACACTTTGAATGCCCAAAACGACATAACACGTGTTATCAGCCCGCCCCCTGAATGCCCACCACGACAATTAGCGTGTTATTTTTTTATTAGCAATCTGAATTCATATTTCATCAACCGAGTCACCCGTTGGTAAACCAGCCCCATCAGGAGCTCAGATGTGAAAAAACCGCCCCCCTATCGTCTCCCAGATGGTAATGCACCCTTTTGGAATGGACTCAATGAAAATGGATGAGAGAAGAAAAATCCGGAATCCACATTTTACTTCTCAGGCATGTACCCCGAGCCGATTGCAGTCATTCTGGTCCCTCAGAACAGCGTGGAATATGTGTTTACAGTATGTAGCGTTGGATCAATAAAAGCGATCGATTTTTGGAATGGCGATCAGGAATTGGAATGTCCTTTTTGGAGAACATCTGATCTGAGGTAAGGAATCTATTTTACAAGTCTTGGGACAATCAGAGTTGTATTTGCTGAGATCTCAGCGTTCGCCCTATGTGTGTGTGGGCGATGGCTTTGAGGAAATCAGAGAATCGATTTTTCAGATCGCCTATATAGCGTGCATACGTACACATATACTATCGATAATCTAGCGTTTATTTGAAAACGATTCATAAATAGGCAGAAAAATGACAACGTTCTAGAATATTCCAGTACAGGGCGTTTATTATGGAATCTTTTAATTTTCCTTGAAAACGAGGGCTTTTCAAAATGCTATAAAACGGAAATGAAAAAATAAAAAAACAATCCGCTTCGACAATGTTGACTGGAAAATGAGTCATTGATAAGCGACGGGCAGATTAGACACATAGCCATAATTTAAAACATAGATTAGGCGATATTAACGCTAACATTGAAGTGGATGGTGGGCATTCAAGCACTAAATCGTGCGCACTGGCACTGAAAGAGTTAAGGGAGGAGGGAACAGAGCTCGAGTCCAAAGAGCTGTTTATAATGGACAGAATACTGGGGCCTACTATGTCCATGGACTCTTTTAGAAGATGACTAGGGAGGGCATCAAGTGGGGATGTGACAGTCCTCAACTACTGTAAATAACATTATGCTCATAAAACACTGAAAACAACCAACTGTACTAATGAAGCAACACAAGTATTTTCAATGAGGCTATTATTAATATTATTATTATTTTGCAACAAGATACATAGAACATAAATAGCCTGTCTCAGACTGACTCACATGGTCCCAGGGTTTCAGACGGGGTGCATGCAGCCTGGTCACAATCAGTCCAAAAACACTCTTGGATGGTACCGATGTCGCGGGTACACAGAGGTACTGGCATGCCAGCTTTGCCAGTTCTGCCAGCCTGGGGAATCCTCCCGCAAGTGACGGTAACATAGCTTTCGGTCGTCAGGGCAGTCCAGCTGTCTGTTGTCAGGACAACCTTGCAACACTTGAGACAGAACGAAAAAATAACATACTAGAAATAAGCGTTTGAATAAATTCAAATCTCTCTATATATATAGTATTAAGTATATAAAACGTTATACACTGTCTACACTGTAGACTTACTGTATGAACCAAGGTGAGGGAATAGGAGCGTGGCCAATGTTTAACGCTGTGAACAAGAGGGATGTGAGGTGTGAAATCAAGGTGTGAGACTTTCCAAGCAGAGAAAAAGGGTGATAAAAGGGTAGAAAAAAGGGAAAGTGATACGCAAATGGAGTTATACAGCATATAATCCGTACTGTTGACACGCAATCACATAATATGTGAATATGATATTATCTCCGGACTATTCAACTATTGTAGACCTGGTACCGAACTCTCTTACAACGCATTCATTACAGACAGAGGCTGAAAAACAAACTCCCCCTGCCTACTACCCTGCTCATCAATGCGCAGTCCCTGAAAGCGAAGACAGACGAGCTGTCGGGGAAACAAACACCCGCTACCTGCGTGAGCGAGTGCCCAGTGGTGGCCGGTCTGATCCACTCATAGTTTTCGCAATGGTCACTTTTGGTGAGTTGTTCTACATTTAGGTTAAACATTAATGAACAAAGGGACAGCTACAGTATGTAAATTGTAAAGCTTTTTTTTTTTTTATTCCAGTCGATCATAATGTAATGATCATGAATCAACGCGTACTGCGTGTGTGAGAGAGAGAGAGAGAAAGAAAGAGAGAGAGAGATATATATCACGGCCACTCACTCATATATCAGACCTCACTGCACGCCTTGTGTGGCAAATAAACATCTTGAATCTTGACTTATCATATTCAATCAGTTTCAGTAACTACAGAACAGTACATATTGTTAGACTCACTTGTTGTTTGGAACAAGCCTCGAGCCGTCGCGTTAACCCTTCGAGAAGCTTTTGTGGTCTGTTGTAAAATACTACTAACTGGACTGACTGGCTCCTCCTCCCATTCTTTTCTGTCTGACAGAACAGTACAGTGGCACAGAGCTTGCTTCGAGCGCTAGAAAAACACGCCCTGAGACATCATATTTGAACACACTGATAGGCGAAATGTATTTGCTTGACCTATTTACATTGGCTGCGACGATACAGTGACGCGCTACGTCTATGCGCCCAGCTTTAGAGGTACTCTATCAGGAGAGAGTGACGTGACGTCATGTGAATTGTTAGATTTAAAACTGGATTCGTAGTTGAAAGAGACGACTGGTCAGCTGGAGACTGAGTAAGATGGATGAGCAATTCTGCCAAAACCAATTGAAAAAGATAAACAGAGTTCTTTGAGAAAACGGCGATTGATCGAATTGAGACGGAATCAGGATGAACAAGCAATTCTGCTAACCAGGTTTACTGAAGTCTGAATTCACACACGAGAAGTTCAATTGCAGATCTGGACCCACTTGACGTAAACCTCACGCAGGAGAGCTCAATCGTCAGAGTGAGGTCCAGAGATATGGTTACAGACAGTTTTTATACATAATTCTTGAATCACATCCTTTGTTGGTTGATGGCTGGTGGTAGCCAGGGAGGATCATGTCACAAGTCTTCTATGTCTCCTTTGTGCCCTACTGGCTAGTGGTACCTTGTTTGGTTCCCTTATGGGTATGACTGGGTCGAACTAGGCCCCTGGGGACATGGAGGTTGTTTAGGTCAAGCGATAGAGGAGGGGGGAGATGGGGTATGGAGAGAGAAACAGAGAGAGCGAAAGAAAGTGGATGCGCGCATGTGGCCATGTGAGCACCATGTGAGCTGACATCATAAATGATCAGGACATGATACAGAGAGCGCATTTACCCCGTAACTGTAAAGCGCATTACAAATAGACTCTATTATTATTAGACAGAAACAGAGGGAAACATAGTGCAGAGATGCTCATGACACCATGTGAGATGACATCATGCACTATATCATTCAAGCATGATATGGCGGATTTAGGAGGCGATCGAGAGAGAGAGTTCAGTGACCGGGCACAGGGAGGTCATTAGGTCAAAAGAGAGAGAGAAAGAGGGGGGGGTGGGAGAAGAGGGACAGAGATACTTTGGGGGTTACCTGTGAGATCAAACTGGATTCTGTAGACCTATGTATGTGTAAGTGTGGCTAGCAGTGTGTGTTTGTGTGTGTGTGTATGTATGTGTGTGTGTGTAAGTGTGGCCCAGGGCAGGGTGGCAGAAAGGCCAGGGAGGGAGGGGAGAGGAGAGGGATGTTTAGGAAACCCACAGAGAGAGAGAGGGGACAGAGAGAGGGGGGGCAAGGAGAGACACATGAGACACATGGTAGCATGTGAGCTATAGTGTGTGTGTGTGTGTGTGTACGTGTGTGTGTAAGTGTGGCTAGCAGTGTGTATATGTGTTTGTGTGTGTGTATGTATGTGCGTGTGTATGTATGTGTGTGTGTGTTTGTGTGGCTAGCAGTGTGTTTGTGTGTGTATGTGTGTGTGTAAGTGTGGATGTATGTGTGTGTATGTGTTTGTGTGTGTATGTGTGTGGGTGTGTTTGTGTGTGTGTGTGTGTATGTGTGGTCACTGAGGATCTAGCAGTGTGTGTATGTGTTTGTGTGTGTGTGTATGTGTGTGTAAGTGTGGTCACTGAGGCTATGTTCGGGAGGGAGAGGGGGTCAATAAAACATGCAGGAGGGTGTGTCACTGAAGATGTGCATTTAAGATCTGAGGGTGCTGTCACTGGATGAGATAATGCTATAAGGATTTACCTGTGGTTACCTGTGAACTTGGGTTAAATACCAATAGAATCACGCACAAAACAATGATTTATATTTGATATATTAACGTTATTGTGCATTTGAAACACAAACATACTTAAAATGAGTAAATATTATTCATTTTAACACTTTAATCGCAGATGACGTGTTTAGACGTCATTCCTCGCCATGCTCATTCTGCCGAAGACGCCGTAACTCGTCTTTGATATCAATCATTCAAAAATCTGTGATCGAAATCATATTTCTCCTCCGGAGACATGAGATGTACTGGTGAGCTCCACTCAACTGTCTAACGGTTCAAGAGCGCCATCTGGTGGCAGATCGGCAGATCGGCCAAGAGGGAGGGGCGCGCCAAACAGGAAGTGCTCATCCATATTTCGTCCGGGCACTCGCGATCGGTAGCCGGACTCCATCTCAACACACTGGATAATCAATCACTCGCCCTAACTCAATAAACAACGTTATTTGGACGTATATAGTATTATACAACCTGGAAATGGTTCATCTATATCAACATCCCATAATCGAAAACTGTCTACTCCAAGCTGATCGTCCAACTGCGCGAGGAACATACGGTAAGATCCAGCGTTATTTTCTAACGTGTTCCATATAAACTGCTCTGATGACCATATGACCCACACTAGACGAATGATATAACGTTGCCCACGGAATTATAAACGACCCCCCGCCCATCCGGTCAATATCAGATGATACGTAGTAACTTCTAGAAGTACCTCCAGTTGAAATTTTTCATCTGGCACCGATCGCTACCAAACTGTATTTGATCATCAATATAGTGCATTTGGGGCTATAAATCAAGTTCTGGAGAAAGCTGCAGAAAACGATAAAAACATACTTATACTTTAGACCGTATTTTAGTATGAATATGTGAATGAAAAGGTATAACATTGATACACCCTGAACAATACATATAGGACATTGAATGGGCCATAATAATGTCAATTTAGCAATAGAATTTAAAAAGTTATAGCCCTGCAAAGAAGGGGAACTTCTCCATAGACAAATAGAGCTGGCTAGGGATGGTAAATTATGAATTTAACCATGGCGATCAAAGTGTTAAACATGTTTAGTTTATTTTTAGGGGTCTAAAATAAAAATAAAAATTTTCTTCTTCTCCTTCTCTCTTCACCAGGGGGGGGGGGGGCGGCGCCCCAGCGCCCTCTATCGGCCGGCCGCCACTGGGAGTGCCTGTGTATTGGCGATCACTGGGACTTGGCTGGACAGTAACATCCTGTCCAGTGAGGTGGAGCCTTCAGACTTCTCGGTGCTCAGAACCAGACCGAGACAGCAAATTCACCGGGAAGGCTTGCAGGGAGCGGCGTCTTTCTCATCATCGAAGACGAGTGGTGTCGGGCAGTTGTGGTGCGAGAGCACCTGTGTACCGCTGACATCCAGCTGCTGTGTATGTCTGTCTTTGATTGTTCCATCTGCTCAGGGAGTGTCCTCAATCTCTCCTCACCGTGGTATACACACACCTAAAGACACATTTTAATAAGGTATCAGAGACCATTTTGATTCTATGTTCTGTATCAGTATGTTGACTGCCCCACCAGGAAGAATGGTGTCTATTGGAAGCTTTTGGAGTGTTTTATAGCACTGACCAGCTAGCACCAGTGTTTACTGAAATTGTGTATGTCCTCTTTTGATCTTCATAAAGTCCCTACCATGTGAGGAATATGGTTGTCCATTGGTACATTTTTCTTTTATGAACTGCCTTGTGAATGTGCTGCAAACCAATGTCCCCATAGGGACAAATGAGGTTTCTATCAGAGGTTGCATATTTGTCACACATCCAGACGAGTATGTAACTAATTATTCTGCCATCATCTCCCTGCTTTATACAACACTGGATTCCCGGCAAAATGTTGACTAAAAGCATCTTCACTTTGCTTGATATTGACACGATGTATGTACATTGTTGTCTTTTTGTAGGACAGAGGCTCCACAGATATGACGAAGCGCTGCAGTTGCCCCCGAGGTGTGTGTAGTCTGTCCTTCTTTCAAGTCAAAGGCAAAGGATTTGAATAGCTCTGTAATTAAAACGTCATTCATTTTGGGGCCCCTTATCAGACCACACAGACGGTCCTTAATGTGGGCGTGTGAGCAAGAAGATACTGTAGAGCTGGCGTGTGCCTAGGCTCCCCCACACGCTGCTACAGCGCGCCCCAATCAGCTATCTTAATAACAGGATATGTGTGTTTGCAACAGACTGCATAGCGTTTAGACAATTACGCCAATTACATTTCATCTGTGTAATGTCGGGTTTGTTTTGTAGAAATGGTTGCTTCCTACAAATATCTCATTAAAAAAGTAAATTAGGTTTCACAATCACCCAATTTGACATGCGCACACATGTATGCTCCAGCTCACACACATGCCACTGCACATACACACACACACAAACACATACCAGAACGTATGTGTGAATACACACACACACCTATTCCCTCAGTGACATTTTAATTCCCCATATCAGAAAGATATATTGAGTGTGGCAGCATGCTAATGTTGCTCAGTGACAGACAGTTTCATCTCGATATTGTAAATTAATTTGCATTCACTGTGGCTTGATACGTCCAAATTGTTATTTCCTCTCTATCATTTCAAACGTGGGTATTTGTAATAGAGGTCCACTGCTATTCCATTCATCTCAGAGTCCTGTTTTAGACCATATGGGCACACAATCTGCAGAGGCGTAGGATTTCAGTATAGGCTATTTCAGAGAGGACTCAGAACGCAGAAACATAAAATTGAAATCCAAAATTGAAGATTAAGCTATAATACAGAACAATGACACAAACTGTCATACTATGTAGATGTGAAGCAAGTGCCATGCATGTAAGCTGCCACTAGGGGCAGAGTGGCTGAATAAATAAATTAACTCCCACCCGCGTCTATTCGAATACCAACCGGTTCATGCTTCCGCGTTCGCGTTTTGCGAATCTGATTGGCCACTGCCGTTTCTGGTGCGATCTGATTGGCCACTGACGTTTCTGGTCATGTGACATGTGCGCCCAATCGCGTGACGCGCCCATTTCCGCCTCGACCAGCAGCAAACTACCTAACGCCTAGTTTATCACTGGTTAAGCTTAGGCGACTCTTTCGAAGTTGGTTAAGGTTAGAGTTTGGAATCAGGGCTGGCGTTCTTTTGTATTTCATTTTTTTATTATTTTTTAAACAAACACATAAACAAACATGACAACACACGATAAGATATACAAGCATTAGTTGACAGTGCACATCCAATGAAATCACATTTTAGTTAATTGTCATATATAGGATATACCCTTAATACCTGTTATCTAAAAACCTACACACATATGCTCCAGCTCGTACCCCCCCTCCCGGACCCCCCATTGGATAATCCATCCATTTTCCCTCGCTCCTAACCAGACATTACCATTATATGCTAGCTTTTATTTTCTCCACCACTTCTAACCACAATGTCATTTTGGATTCATTGAGACCCAAAATTCTTGCTGTAGATATTTCTTGATAGATCACATCGAGATATGTAATAATCCAGACCTTTCGGCACATTTTTTCCGGTTGGAACCATTGTGATGCTATCAGCTTTTTAGCCACTGTGATACCCGATAAAACCAATCTCTTTAGCTGTGGATGTACTGCACACTCAAAAACATCATTCAGCAGTAATACAGCGGGGTGTACAGGTATATTCCAAGTTAAGAGATTTGATAATTGCTGGGTCACCTCTTTCCAGAATATATTAACTGGTGGGCAGTCCCAGTACATGTGCATAAATGTCCCCTCGTCCCCATTTGTACATAAAGAGCATTTGGAGTCTTGTATAAGACCCATTTTTTTCAGTCTTATAGGAGTCAAGTATGTCATGTGAATATAGTTAAGATTGATTTGTTGATGGTCCGGGTTCCTTGATGTGAGTCGAACATTTGCCCAGGCTTCTTGCCAATCAAAATCACTTTCCAGGTCTGGTATATCCCTCCTCCAGACGGAGTAAAAGTTACAGTCTGGCCCAGCAGGGCCGGGGGGAACGTTACACATTATACCTGTTATGTCTCATTCTATGTCTTATTCTTATTTGTATTACTTGTATTATTGCACAATCGTTGCGGGCATGACCACCGTGACAAATAAAACTCTTGACTTGACTTGACTAGGGACCGTGTTTCCCTCTAGTGGTCAGAAAATAATATTAAAATATTATTGCAGCTTTGAAATGACCAAGAGTTATTTTTAGTATACACTGTAAATTGTTCCATGAATCTGGGGCACAAAAGAGTTTAGAATTAAGCCTGAAGTATAAACCAGTTATTGGATTGGGTTCCATAAGGCCCGAAAGCCCAGTTTAACATGATTGTAATATAGTGTACCTTGGTAGTTTTCCAATAACAGTTTGAAACAAATACCAATACTTATCATGTATCTCAAATAGAGAAGACTAGGCCACTTGTTCGATACAACTGTATAACCATTTATTGCTATGAATGGTTTAATCTTTACGATGCAACTTTAGTACCCTGCTATAGTAATACAACATATCACTGTTTTGTTACAATCACTGATGGTTGGAATAAACCTCCTCTACCCATTGTTCCCATTGCCTGAGAAAGTTAAGCATGCAGTGTTTCAACTGGGGGATACTGTTGACTGAGCAGAGCTGGCTGTGGCTTGTATTTCTCCACAAGGGGCAGATTGATAAAACAGGAAGAGCGATGGCTGGATGCTCGATGCTGCCTAGTCATCCGTCTGGGTGGTTAAGCAGTGGGCAGCATCGTTCTCTGTGCCACCAGGAGGCCCCGGGCAGCCAAGAGGGGTCGTGGCATGTGGTCTGACCTCCACAGATGAAAACATAAGGACAGCTGCCGAGGACAGATGCCACCATTTGGATGGTGGTAGTGGGTTTTAACCATCCGTGTTATTACGTTGGGTGGTCAAGTCAAGTCAAGTCAGTTTTATTTGTATAGCACATTTCCAGGCAGCGGCAGCTGACACCAAAGTGCTTCACAAGCAAGTTGATAAAAACAAATTAGTGTGAGGCAAGGTATAAGATTAAAAGAAAGAAAAAAAAACATAGCAAAGCAATGAAAGCAACAAAACAATATGGTGCAAGATATAGGATTTAAAAACATAATAAAGCAATGAAAGTAATAAAAACTGGTAGGACACAGTAAAACAAAGAGGATAGAGGGGCCAGGGGTCTAGTGGTGGTTAAGTAGGGGGGAAGGCCAAGGAGAACAGGTAGGTTTTCAAGAATTATTTAAAAGCCTGTACGGTCTGGGCAGTCCGTACGCTGAGGGGGAGGCTGTTCCACAGTCTAGGCGCTGCGGTGGAGAAAGCTCTGTCTCCCCTAGTCTTGAGCCTGGTTCTGGGTACCACCAATAGCATCTGGTCAGCTGATCTGAGGGATCGGTGGGGGGTGTGGCGGTGCAGGAGCTCGGACAGATAGGAGGGAGCCGTGCCATTTAATGATTTAAAAACATTTAGTGCTAATTTAAAATCGATCCTGAAGCTAATAGGCAGCCAGTGGAGCGAGGCCAAAACTGGGCTGATGTGTTCGTGTTTTCTTGTTTTGGTGAGGAGGCGTGCGGCTGCGTTCTGCACCAGTTGTAGGCGGCGGAGGAGGGACTTGTCGATGCCCGTGTACAGAGCACGGGTGGTCCAGGCAGCCCTTAAATGGAAGCCTCGGCACACAGCTACCGTGCGATGTCTGCGTGCCCAGTTAGAGCAGACTAGCTTGCTGTTGCTTCAGCAGGCTGTTTATTGATATTAACTTGTGTGTGTCCGCCATCTTCTCTCAGTTAATTATGTGGAGAAAGGAGAAAGTGTTTTCCTGCTTTTCCTTGTCAATGGCTCTGTCCTTTGCTTACATATTCTGTCTTTTACATCACTGGCAGGCACACACACACACACACACACACACACAGCAATTCACATACAAACAGATGCCAGTGTGCTTGCATGGCACACAGGGGCAGTGGTGATTTCATAAGGGGTTGCACTGTGTTTTAATGACGTCACATGCATGCGCGGGGGTTCAGAGTCGAGTGGACATTCTTGTGTGCATGTGCGTGCTCCTGCTCAAGGAAGTTTGGTACGCCGTGCAACCCCGTCCCATGAGCACTGCATGCCTGCACAGGGGTATGCAGCTGTAGCTAGCAGGCTAGCACTGATGGTTTCATCTGTACCCCCCCCCCCCTCCCCCCCCCCCCCATGACACCCGAATTTCCCAGAGGGGATCAATAAAGGAATATCTTATCTTATCTCATCTTTATGACACAGAGGGGAAAAGGACACCTTTAATGAGGCTCCCTCTGCATTCGATAACTTGTCACATGAATAAATAATGCCTAAAATGAATAAACACCTCACAACAAAGTGTTGAAATTAAAGATCAGAAGAAACATTGACATGTATTTCCCCATTTTATTTTATGGGAAGATAATTAGCTTCACTATTTCCAGAGGCTACATTGCATGCATTTTGAATGCCTTTATATATATTATTTGAAAAATAAGAAATGCGAGTGTACAATACTGGAACAACATTCCTCAAGTTTGCTTGGTTACCATCCTCTTGATATCATACATGAGTGGGTTTTCACAATTTCCTTTATAAATATCACCCTAATATCGCAGTGATTCAGCTCTTATAATAAGAACACCAAACAGGCCCCAGTGAAAGTTCATACAGTACGACACGTTTGTTTTGCTGTCAAATCATATCTGCATCAGCAGCAGTTGCGGTTAACCTCGTTTTCTGAAACCCCTCATTAGAGGTTCAATGAGCTCTGATTGCTGATTGAGCACATTTACATTTCAGCCATCAAAGCTATTTCCTCTCCCCAGCACACACTATTATACCCCCTTGTTCATCTAATTCCCTTCGCTATAGCTTCAGAAACTCCTACTCGGGTTCAGCGGGACCCTGATTGCTCTCTATTCATCTGTACAGTAGTTCATCAACAGCTGAAGCTGGAGCTCAAACCAATATGGCATTAGAAGAGCAGAAAGAGAAGGAAAGATCTGGAGGAAAGAGAAATGGAGAGAAACCAACCCACACAAGAAGCATATAAGGTGTACTTTGGACCAAAAGGCCAGAGTTTACCCTCTCCTCCAGAGAAGATTAACTTTGTCTCTAGACATACATCTTATCATACTCAAATGACAGTTACGATTGTATTGAAAAATAACAAATGGTATGGCTTTTAATTCCCCAAGGGGATTAATAAAGGAACACTTGGCCTGACTCACTTGAAAGAAAAAACAAAAAAAAATTACATTGTAGAATGAGATTACACTGAGACTAAATCATGTACTGTGCTTATAATGTAACTAGGACAATCTGACCACTGTTTCAACAATCAGCCTCAAATTTCCAATCCAATGTGTAAGAAGATATTGTCTCCTGTACCCATATTATCTATTTTATTTCTCCGAATTCAGTTTCCACACTGAATATTTCATGTGGTGTGCAGTGTTTGTAATGTATTTCATTCCGTCAGATCGATGGCTCTTTCATTTAATTCTCTGTCTTCATCCCCTTCTTTTCTTTCTCCTATGTATTTTGTTTCAAGTTACAGTTTTTATTCCTGATAAAACTTCAGAGGCCCTGCCTGTTTTGCCATTAAACTTTCATGACGCCGAGCTCTCATTGGCAGAGATGAGAGGGCGGTTGGTTTGAAATGCTCTCTGAAGTGTGAACGCGGTACCCTAATGGTTCTTTAGGCTTTGATGCCATTTTTGGTGATTTCTGTCATCTGATCGCAAATTGCAAAATGTTAATAAAAAGGTTGCATTTCCCCCCACAATTTTTACATATAATATTCTGGTATTCCTTACTTACTTCTGATAACAGCTTTTTTTGCACTTTGAAAATATCCAGTTGAGACCAAACTAATTAAGGGATATCTGTGCCACACACATTATTTCCTTAGACACATGTACTACAATCATAGTGTCCAGTTAGACTTTGGGAGGATCAACCCACAAGGTTTTAAAACACGACCACGTTTTTCTTTCTTTGTTTAATATTTTCTCCCCTTTTTCATTTGGCATGAGCCATTATTTGGGGCTTTGTTTTCAAATGAATCAGCAGATGCATAGGATTTTCTGCATTTTGATACAATATTTGAATACAAGCATATGTTTGCCTCCAGTATTTTCTAATACTGTACATTTTAATTAGAGCTGGGCATAGATTAAATGTTTTAATCTAGATTAATGTACCTGCAATCCTGGAATTGATCTAAATTAATCTAGATTAAAATGGCTAAAAAAAATAAAAAATCTGCCGAAGGCATTCAAAATATGTGTGTTCTACCCAAGTAATGACCAGAGGAGGAGATTTATCCTCTCCTCTTCATCTGATGAGTCACTAGCTGTTCTATCTCCTTGTTCAACAGCATGAACATGTCTCTTCTTTTTAAAATGTCCAGTGTTTCTTTTAAAACCAGATTTATCGTAATTTTCTGTGCCCTTCTTTGATGCCACTAACATTGTTACACTGATATTGACAGCTCTCTCCAGTGTCAAATCACTCTCTGTCAGTAGTTTCTTCTGTGCACCTTCATTTCTTAATCCACACACAAACCTGTCTCTCAATGTGTCTTTTAGTGAATCTCTGAATTCACAATGCTGCTGACTGGTTGCTCACACACAGACTGCTGCAGAAGCAGGTTTCTCAACAAATTCAGTGCAAGCTCAGTGTAACAGTTCCATGAATGAAGAGAACACTGAACAGCTACTACAGTCTCAGGTCCACATCCAAGAGAACACTGAACAGCTACTACAGTCTCAGGTCCACATCCAAGAGAACACTGAACAGCTACTACAGTCTCAGGTCCACATCCAAGAGAACACTGAACAGCTACTACAGTCTCAGGTCCACATCCAAGAGAACACTGAACAGCTACTACAGTCTCAGGTCCACATCCAAGAGAACACTGAACAGCTACTACAGTCTCAGGTCCACCTCCAAGAGAACACTGAACAGCTACTACAGTCTCAGGTCCACCTCCAAGAGAACACTGAACAGCTACTACAGTCTCAGGTCCACATCCAAGAGAACACTGAGCAGCTACTACAGTCTCAGGTCCACCTCCAAGAAAACACTGAACAGCTACTACAGTCTCAGGTCCACATCCAAGAGAACACTGAACAGCTACTACAGTCTGAGTACGGCTCAATACACACAATTGTTAAGGGGATGCAGACCAGAGAAAGACGTTTGTCTTGTTTACATCAGGGTCTCCCATTTTCATTTCATATTGCTCCACATTGTCATCAAACGGTCCAATATTTCCAATAACCCAAGCCATTTCTGTTGTAAACACTCACGATAGTCCAGTCGATCCTTCCTTTAGTGTGTAAAGTGGATTTCCTCCTCTTGTAGATGTTTCCAAGTGCCGCCCGATCAACGTGAGCTAACATGCTAACTCGCTAAGCTAACGTTAATAATGTAAACAAAGCTCTCAACGGACTTCTTCTTTCTTGCATTGCGCAGATTCAGACGTCCTCATCGCCAAATTGTGTTATATCCTGAGGACTTCTTAACCTCACCTGTATAACAATGATTACCGGACCACTAAAGTTACTTTAGTTTAACACATTATTCTGACTACAGCTCCGGTACATACGTGCAATCACTTCCGGGCACCACAGCTGTGAACTACGGCAAGTATTTAAGGACAATACAGACCCAACGTTGAGAAAAAGATTAACGGCGTCAATTATATTATCGCGCAATACTAGTCTTGCGTTAACGCAGCACGTTAACGCTGTTAGCGGCCCAGCTCTAATTTTAATACATACATTTAGTTTATTGAAAAGAAAATCTGGAGAACAGTATTTTAAGTTGTAAAGTTAATCCCAATCATTTGGAGTGTGAATGTGATCATCCGATCATCCAAAATGACTCAATTTGTACTGTTTTATTTTCTGTTTTATTTAATAATACCCAGACATAGCATACACAGACTAAAATGATGCAATAGTGGACTTCAGCATACAGTATGTCCGCATAGGCATATCCACCACTCAAAGGACTGCTGACTGTCCATTTGCAGTGTATGCGGCCTGTATTTCTAGACTGTGTGAGAGTCTTTAAACTATGAATGTACACAACACTTTCAAAAACAGACTTCTATGTTTTTTCATTGCAAGGGTTCATCAAGGGTTCCATTCATACGGGAACATGTTTGTGAACACATGGAAAGTCACTTTGAACTGAACTATTTTAACTAGTAGCACCCCTCTGTTATCAGTAAATAGCACATTAGTAGCAGTGCAAGGTGACACGGTGGTAGCCAACAATAGCCAATTGGGTGGAAGGTGCTTCATCCATCCCAGTGACCCCGGGACTCAATCTCCCGTCTACTTGAGATGACCTTTGGGTTGTGATCACACGTGAGATAGTGTGTTTACCATCGAGATAAAAATCTTATCCTTCAAATATCCTACAAAGTGTCAATCGAACATCAATCGAAAGCCTATCCTGAGAGGGCAGCCACAGCGCTTGGCCTACGTGGTTTTGTACTTTCTCACTCAAGTTGAACTGCTCACTGTGCTACAGCACAAGACTCTCCAATCCAAGAATATGTTGGACCGCTCAAAGCATTGGCTCTGTTTGATTGATTGATTGAAAACTTTATTAACATATTGCAGAATGGGTACAATACAGTACAGCTCAATACAAACAACTGCTAAGAGGATGAAGACCAGAAAAAGACGTTTGTCTTGTTTACATAAGGGTCCTCCATTTTCAATTCATCAAGACATTCATGACATACAAGACACACAAATATACGGTACTGTGTAAGAAAGAGAGAACATCATAAAAAAATATATATCCGAAGGGGAAGAAACTGTTCATTAGAGGGGGTTGGGTGGGGCGTATTTCGACAGGTACATGGGTATCTTAGTGGTGTAGTGTATCTTGTAGACCAGGCCCATTGCACGTTGCTGTACTCTGTCGTCTACTCTAAGCCATCCTAGATTGTCAAAATGGGCAGGGGTAAAGTGTGTTTTAGGAGTAAGGCCAAGCAGTAGTCTGACCATTTTTTATTTTTATGTTTGTAGCCTTGTTTTTAGGGCCTTTGATGTGCTTTGGTACCATGAGGTGCAAGCATAGTCGTATAACCCTTGAATGAGTGCTCCTGTTCAAGGTATTCTTATTTATCAGAGAGGAGATCCTGTACAAAAATCATGTTGACTTTTTTGATTACATTGGTTGCCATTTTGTCACAGGAAAGATTTGCCTCTAGGATGGAACCCAGGTAGGTAATTTCATCTTTCCTTGTGACAATATTGTCACCCACTGTAACAGAGAAGCCGTTGGCCTTGCTGAGTTTGTTATTTGATCCAAAGAGAATGGATTCAGTTTTACCCAGGTGTAGGGATGGGAATCGAAAACCGGTTCCCGTTGGGAACCGGTTCCTAATTGGCCGATGCCTGGAACCGTGTGGCTCCTGTGACTTTCGATTCCCTTAACGCTGCCAGGTTTTTCCTACAGTTGCGCGCGTTAGCATGTAGCCATGGCAGACTCTATTTGATTCCTTAAGGGCTCGAAATTGCCTGGCTTTTGGTCATATGCTCCCGAAATGCTCCCGCTGTTTGGCTACTTCTATGTGCAGTGAAAACTACTTGAATGCTTTAGAACAGTCATTGATTTAGTTTAGGGTGAGCTAAAATTAGCCGCGGAGCTATCGCTAGCTAACGTGAGCTAACGCTATTTAATCAAGCTCACAAAGAGAGATAAACAGCTGACAGCGGATAGTACAGGTACAAATACAATAAAACAGCGGGTGGGGACTGTTGTGTAAACATTGTACTCTTTAGTTCACATATAATAAGAGCCGGATTGTTTATTTACTAAGTCTCTACTCTGAGTCCGTCAGACAGGAAGTACCATGGTGCAACATACAAATGTGTCCGTGTAGCAACACAAGCCAATACCTACAGGACAGGGGCCCGGGGAGGGAGCTCTGTGTGTCTGTGTGTGTGTGTGTGTGTGTGAGACAGAAGTCAGAGGAATAACGACTGTTATTCAATAGATTAAATTAGTTTAAGAATAAAAAAATAAATACATTTTAAGAGAATCTCAAATACATTATTTTATTTAAGTGTAGGCTATAGTTAATGTTTTATTTTTTACAGTTTTTGTATTTTTCTGACATGGTAAATGGCTGCTTTTTTATATAGCGCTTTTATCCAAAGCGCTTTACAATTTGTTCCTTACATTTTACCCAATCACTCACACATTCACACAACGACGGCGCAGGCAACCATGCAAGGTGCCAACCTGCTCATCGGGAGCAGTTAGGGGTTAAGTGTCTTGCTCAAGGACACATCGACACGCTGCCCGGGAGGAGCGGGAATCGAACCGGGAACCTCCGGATTGCCAGACGACTGCTCTACCTCCCGAGCCACTGTCGCCCCTGACATGGGGGCTCAACAATAAATGACAATCAGAAATGTCAAGTTGCATGTTGTTATTCTAACCAGCTTAGTTCTGTTGCATTTCCAATTTATTTATTTAAATTATAAATTGATCAGGTATCGATAAGAGAATCGATAAAGAATCGAATCGATAAGCAGAATCGATAATGGAATCGTATCGATAAAATCCTATCAATTCCCATCCCTACCCAGGTGTAATGATAGTTTGTTATCAGCTGTAGTGGATGTCCCTTATGGGCATCCATAGCCAGGGCCGGACTGGGGAAATAATTCATACCGGGAGATATAGCGCGAAATATAGCCCCAGTCAGGCCACTTTTTAAGCGGGAGGTCTGGGGTTCCTCCACCAGGACATTTTTTGTTACAAAGACTTCATTTCCTGCATTCTGGTGAATTTTAGTGCATGTGAATCACAAACTAATGAGCCAACAATTGCTTAGTACAATGTACTGTTATGAACCTCAAATAAAACTGTTGTGGCACTAGCAATGCTACTCTCTCCACCTTCAAAAAGAAAAAAGCAAGAGCACAACATATTTGTCTATTTACTATTATAATACAGTTAACCACTCTCTCCACCTATTCAAACAGAGCAAGAGCACAATACCATATTCACTTTACTGATGCACTACCCATCAACAGTTAAAATAGCCCTTTACACAAACATTAAATAACAGACCTTTCATTATTACAAAACTACCTGGCTCACTGCCTGGCTGTTACAGTATTCTGCAGAGTGCCATCTGCCATTCCATTCGCCGCCTCCACTGTCAATCAGTTGTATCGCCTGGTCCCGCCTCCACCAATCACAAGCGGCAGCACGGCTCCATTGTGTGTGTGTGATCCGAGGGAGAGAGTCAGATAGTTCTCCAACTCTGTCGCAGACAGTGAAATCCTGGTTGTTTACCACCCACCTAGGTTATCCAACTATCGCGCCGCGCCGCCGCCACAACTAGAAACAATGGCCTGGCAAAAAAAAAAAAAAATTATAAAAAAAAAAAATTATAATATTTATTTTTTATTTTTTATTTTTTGTATCTGTGCAGGCCAGGCCACCGGGAAAACTCCCGGTGCTCCCGATGGCCAGTCCGGGCTTGGTCCTGTATATGTATGATAAAGACAGACCACTTTGTGACATTATCCTAGTGGCTGTTCTGTATAGTTTAATAGGAGCCTAGTACTGGTCTTCTAATTTAAGGCTCACAATCACCCCTGACAAGAAATAGTATAGGCATATTATACATTTCCTGAGAATGTTGTAGATTTTGTATTTTGTGTCCCTGTTGCTCCTAGATGACACAAGGCTAAAAGATAGTATATCATTTAGGCGAAAATCGTGTACAAATGTGTGTTGTTGACTGTTCAAAGAGCTCCAGTGACCTCTATCTTGGTCAGAAAGATTGAATGAAAGATGACATAGTCCCCTTTAAAATGATACCAAAGACAATATTGTGAAACATTGACAGATGTCCTCTACGTGAGTCTAAAGCAGGATATGCACCAGCATCTCAAATGCAATTTCCTGAGGGGATGGGTATACTTCATGACTATGATACAGCTACCACTCAGGAAGGGCTATCATACCAAAATATCATCTACAGACATAGATATTTAAAACAAATTATATGTAAGTTTCGTCACCTTGAGTGGTACCGATATCTGGTCTTGCCCATGAACTATGTGGGTGAATGTAACAAGTTCCTAACGTTTTCTTTACTATTATTTCATGCACACTTTATTCATTGTTTTAAAGGGGAACTAATTTACTATTTCTTTCACTATTTGGGCACTTTTACACAATTCCTGTGAGTTTATGGAACACCTCTGTAATTATATATATTTTTTAATTCATTGTTTTGTATTTCTAATCAAGTCCTCAAAAACAGCATTTTTCTACCTGAAGATCTTAAGCTGTTTTGAGGCTGGGCTCCTAAACCACTGTGTGGCCTTTGCGGCATCTGGGACATTAACATGCAGCGGTGTCTCTCTGACATCACATTTTCAGATGACTCAGTTCAGTGAGGGTGAATATTGTGAGAGGAGAATTGGAAGAATGCGCCAATATGAGAATTAGAGACATAGATCATATTAATATAAGTCCACATAGCTAGGAAACAATGCTAAACACTGAAAAAGGCCATTTATAAGATAGTTCCCCTTTAAATGATTATTTTCTTTTAAGTTATTTTGTGCATCACTCTGTTTTGAATTTGATGCAAATTTGCAATGCATGAGGGTCATCCTTTTAGGTTAAATGGCTGCATAAAGCAAGCATTTGTTGACTCATGTTGATAAGAGTATTAAAACTTGAAACATATCCGTTTAAGGTAGATTTAGAACAGATAAGAAATATGCGATTAATTTGCGATTAATCGCGTGTTAACTAAGGACAGTCATGCGATTAATCAGATTAAATATTTTAATCGATTGACAGCCTTAATATATATAATATTTATTTTTTGCTATGAGTGGGCCTCCCCCCTTCCGGGGCCCTAGGCGACCTCCTGTGTGGCCTGCACATGATCAAGTCTTAGACACCATGTTTTGTGTAGTTTTTAAGTTCAGCCTTAGACAACAAATCTAAATGACAATGTCATGTTGTGAATGCAGTACCGTTCTCTTCCCATATGTTTGCATGTGAAATATCAGGACGCATTCATTCAAACAGGCAGCCAGGCCCAGCGGAGCCTATGTTGTATTTTACTGATCATGCTTTAATGGATGGGACAAGCAGACTAAACAGATTGTTTTATAATCAGCTTTTAATTGCCATGTAACTTCACTCACCTGAGTTACGAGGCAATTATCTCCCCCTACACTGGCACTTCAATAACTGAATCATTACTGGACAGTGTAGCCGCCTCCTTTGCATGTTTGTCCTTCAGCTCACGTTTTGATCCCCTTGCTATAGCTGGGAGAGTTCAGCTGAGAGACAGGAACCAGGCATGGCAGGCTCAAGGTAAATCAATGAAGGCAGCACACTGTGGCAATACCATGGACTGAGTCAAGTGTTATTGAGTGCAGATCCAAGCCGTACAAAGTCAACAGATTGTTTTTCAAAGGAATTAATAGCTGATACAAATAGTCCATTGCCTCTGTAGTCAGGGAGAAGGCATAAAGGAAAATACCAGTTATAAAGAGTCATTTTCTTTCTAATTACTATCATGTTTTGATTAAACCAGGTGCCTTAAACCCCTGCAAGGTTATTGTCCAATGCAGTGTGCGAAGAGATACTTAATGTACTGTAATTAAAAGTCAGCTTTGTACGAAACCATCACGTTTGAATCTTCATCATATACCATCTCACAGAAAGTCTTCCTCATCACTTCATATCCATGGAAACATTATTGGAAAATCAACAGCATCCATAATAATTATTATATATTTTCTATTAACAATAATTATTGTGATTACTAACAACATGCATAATTTGAATCCAGTAAGTAAAAAAAGGTTTTGAAGAATCTAGAGATTTTCGGAAAACTCAAGAGATCAACTGTTTTTGGCACCGGAGTGTAGATCACGTCATTTCACGTGCAGGCTAAAGGTTAGAGGGAAATGGCAGAGATCATTGAGTAAGAAATAGCACACTTCCAATTGAGAAAAAGGAAAACGAGTCAGGCATATTCATTCACAGACATCTTTTTTTTATTGGTCAAACTGAAAGAGCTTTTGTTTGAAGCAACATCTTTTTTTGGCTGTACACAGTCCTAGTTTTCTGACTCTTCTCCGCAGGCTTGAACTTACCAGCATATAATTGGTACATCTTCTAGATAGCGCTCGACACTCTAGAGGAGATGAAAGTAAAACGTTGAAGAATTGACACAGAAATACAAATACAGAATGAGGTTTACTGCTTCTCGCTCCCTTTTTTCTTCTGTAAGATGACGTTACTACAAAATGCACGAGACAAACAACAGTGAGTACAAAGTAACAGCTACTTGATCTGTTTTTGATATGTAAGAACATAATGTGCCTATGGACATCTTTGATATACTGTATCCTTCCTCAAGCTCCACACGTGCATGCAGACATCTTCAATGGTCGGTAGGAATCCCGCTCAGTGAAAAGTGCACACAGATGCAGCCTACAACAGAGGACAATCATCTGGAGATGCTGGACAAGAGATGCTTGTAAACGGCTTGAGCGAAAGCAAAAATAATACAAATACAGATACAAATTAATTCAGACAAAAAGTCTTCAGACAAACTAGAAAATGATGCTTAGCCAAATACATCCATTAAAAAAACATCAGTTATTCCCATGATGCTTAACGGTGTTCATGTACCTAAGGAATGATAGACACTGATTTACACCAACAACAACTTTAACATGTTGTAATTTACAGTAGGTTGTTTCAACAAAACGTTTACATCAGTAAGTAAGGTTTGAGACCAACAAGACTTTTCAGGGCTACCTTCCTCAGTACTAGACTAATGTGGGCCATCTCCATTGGAATTCAACAGACCAGCATAACGAGTGGTATTCCCTTGTTATATTGAACACGAATTGTTTAGACCCAAATGTAGTCCTAATGGAACAATAATCAATTTGATGTCAAGAAATATCTTGAAATGCAATGAAATACAGCAATATACAATGAAGTGAAAACATATTTGAACAGCAACATGTTTTTATATGTTTTTGCTCAATGCTTTTGGATTATGTTGGGTGTTGAATGATGAAGTGACTATGAATTGAATGTCCCAACATGTTGTTTTGAGAGTATTTTCATCCATGCTAGGCGAAACATTAAACATAACCTTTTCTACAATGTTAAAAAATATTTGGAAAGATTAACATCATTCCAAATGAGTAATTGTATGTCATCAGACATTCTAAACATGCCACAACTTCTAGAAGTCTGCACCCCAGGACCTTTGTATCACCACATGTTTTCATTGAAAGTTATATTAGTAAGGATTCTGCGGTAAAGATAAGCCGCATAAAAACAACTTCATTTTCCATGTACAGTATGACATCGTTTGGTTAAATGACAGCATAAACAAGGATTATAAGTGACGCGATAGCTTAAAAGTAGACACAGATAGTCTCAGCAGTTGCTGAAGCACCTTTAACGGTGAATTCCATTGGGAAATATATCAGGGGAAGTAACTAGTGGATGGGTCGATGCTCAAGCTCCATACAGCGTGCACAGCGGCTTAAATGTGGTTCAAAGTCCCTTGTAGGCTATTCGTAGCCAATCAGCCAATCTATAGCTGAGGAATCCAGAGCAGAAACAACATTTTCATACAGATACCCTTGCATGTACAGAACCGTTTGATGATAAATGAGGTACTTGATTATCCTTATCTGTTCAAATACTTTTTTCTTTTTCTTTTTACAATAGGCACAACCATGTCTCCCATGTCATGGTGGTTTGTGTTCCACATTGACCCAGTGCTGAGCAATGGGATACCAACATGTTTTAAAATAAATAAAATAAAAACTTTCCTATGGAGGAAACATAGTCCGATGACATCATCTCAGGCTGAATATCATTGATAAGCACTCTGTGGGCAGGTATCTCTACTCACCGCGGGTGGCCTCGACCATGCCCACCTGTTTCTTTTCATTGGGGAATGACTCCTGGGGTTGTCTCCTTTAAGTCATCACTGGTCTACTGTATTCACGTGTAGATCTGGCATAGCCTGACAGTGATTTGAGCCCTTTGAACCCTTACACAAATGCAAATTACTGCCTGAACTTTCTGTGGGCCTTTAAATTAAGGGGTTTTGTTAAAACTCCATAACTTTTTTGAAACACTTTCAAACTGAAGCTGTCCATTTTAACCTCAGTGTCCCTACAGTATATAATTAAGACTTCCAACATGACGGCCCCCCACTAAAGTCACTGCCCATGTATTTAGAGCTTCTTGTACCGCTCTATGCCAATGTATATTTCACATAGACATACTGTACTGTATCATCATACTGTATCATCTATATTCTATAAAGATTTGCTATCCTCGTGTAAAAACACATGAACAAATGATGCATGAAAAAATATGATTGCTTTTGTAATGTCTTTATGTTATTGTTCTCACTGCAATGGGCATGTTTGTTAACATAATAGAAATATGTTAAAGAGGTGGCCAGAAAGTATACCTTTGTGGGTAATTATGGATGATTTCTATCCTGAGCATTTCAAATTGATGCAACTTAGATCTCCAAGACAACAACAAAAACAACAAATTATACAAATTGATATAACAAATGAGACAAACTAAATAAAATATAAAATTTGAAAGGTTTGACTTAATTCAAAGTTCCTCACAGACAAGATATTGTAATGCTAATTACATAGATATAAATAAAAAAGATGGGAGACCCTAATGAGGGGCATTAGGGACATTTGAACTAGAGACAGCCCATAAACCTCAGTGTCAATACTGCAATACCATGTGTTACTGCAGTACGTATTTATTGTCTAGCAAATCAGTCACTCAGTAAGCCTTTGCAGTATGTATCAGAACGATTTAAAAATGCACATAAAAAATAGGTCCCTATAAAGAAAAGCCATTGCTCTTAGGGAAGGAGCTTTTAAATGATTTGTCATAATATACAGTACATCTATTATCATAATTTATGCACCATGCAATTCTTTAGTGTTTTACATATAATACAAGAGCATTGCTATTGTTGCATGTCATGTAGTAAGAATGTCAGTGTGAGTTATGAGGAAAGCATGGCTTGAAGAAGTGTCATAATCAAAGTAAAAATATATTTGATACCTCTGTATCTCTCATTGTGATCTACCGATGGTCTGTTTTGGATAGTTTTATGAGATTCAGTTGTGTTAATCATGTCAAATGAAGCATGGTAGACGGTAGCCAGACACGTCAGACCCATGGAACGTGCACAAGCTAACTCTCTGTTGGGTCTGAAAGCGTCACATTGACTAATAAACAAATAGCTTGGGGGGGGGGGGGGGGGGGGAGTGTAATGTGTTGGTGTCTTGTCTCTCATGTCGCAATTAATTCCTGGTGCTGTGATTACATTAAAGTACAGTCCATTTATCCGTGTGTTACCGAGGCAACGGGCTGTCAGTGTGCAATCAGACAGGGTTTTTTATATTCAAGTTTTGAAATAGCCTTCATGCATGAGCTGTGCTTCGCTGCTGTTTTTAGGACAGAGAGGTGCACAACATAGTCTGTTTCCACACTTTAATGTGATCACAGCGCCAGGAATAGCCCCCCGGCATGAGAGACAAGACACAAACACATCACCAAGGTAAGTCAAATTGACTTTACTGACGACCATTTCCACCGGCAAGCCATTTGTTTATTTCACAACGTGTCTCTTTCAGACCCTATGGAGAGAGTTAGCTTGCGTACGTTCCACGGGTCTGACACGAACAGTCTCTGTAGACAGGTTTCACATATTGGTTAAAAAGTGACACTGTACAATAGCTTCCATGGCAACAAGTTGATAATCCACAGTGAGGAAATCACCTAACCGATCACCTAAACCCCCCCACCCCTTCTCATATGTTCCACCCGTTCATTCCAGACAGGATGGAAAACCTTGAGAGGAATGAAAAAACAACAATCACACTGAAAAGAATAAATCAAAGGAACAGAAAGTGGGATAAGGGCAGGTTTTCAAATCATTGTACAAAAAAAGGAAAGAAAATAAAAACAGCAACCCACCACAACAAAACACTTATTCTTGAAAAATCCATTGGAAATTGATATATCTTTTTTTTTTTTTCTTTTTTTTACAGGTTGCACAGTTTATATTGAAATACCAGGGTTAGATACTCCAGTATGCCAAGGGAGAAGAGGAGGGAGAAGGGAACTGAGGAAGAGGAGGAGGAGAGGGGGCGGGGGGGAGGGGGGTCTTCACTCTTCCTCAGTGCATCCAAGTACTTCCGCCCGCAAAGTGATCCTGCCGTACCAGGACCAGGGGAGGATCCGGACCAGACGGGCGTAGATGGGCGGATCTATCACGTTCTTTCTGTGCGTGTCATTGTCAAAGTTGCCTTGGAAAACCTGTAATGAAAAAGAAAAAAATAGTAAGTGTAATGAGATTTGTGGAATGGGTTGTGATGTACAAGCCAACGTATAGCCTACAACACCCGGGGAGGCCGAGGGTGAGTGATGTGGGTTCTGAAAGCTTGTAGGGGCTGTCACCTTCCCTACACCCAAACTCAACATAACACCACCATGTCAGCACTGTAGACATCTTAATGTTCATTCTTACCCCATTCATAAGCTCTAATGCAAGCTCTAATCTCTTTATTACTGGCAATACAAGTCTTAGAGTGCACAGCTAACACGCTGCGTTTGGTTATTTCTGGATTAATGGACTGCATGTATATAAATTGACTGCATTTATATAGATTGACTGCATTTATGTAGCACTTTTATCCAAAGCGCTTCACAGCTTATGACTCACATTCACTCACACTCCGAGGGAAGCAACAGTTGTGATTGGAGGATCAAGAAAAGAGGCTGACTATTTCAGTCAGAATTCTCATCCCTTTCTGCTTGCTGTTCTTTTTGTCGCCATTTTCAACATCTCCATCCATGGAATCAACAACAACACATCTTCAAGCTAGCAAGCACCCTGATGATGGAAAACCTTGACAGAATAACAACTAGACAATAACAACAGACAACAAGTAGAATAAGTAGACAATTTGAATTAGTTTGACTTAATTCAAAGTTCCTCACAGACAATAAATATTGTAATGCTAATTACATAGATATAAATAAAAAAGACGGGAGACCCTAATGAAGGGCATTAGGGACATTTCAACTAGAGACCCATAAACCTCAGTGTCAATACTGCAATACCACCTGTTACTGCAGTACTTATTTATTGTATAGCAAATCAGTCACTCAATAAGCCTTTTGCAGTATGTATCAGAAGTGCGAGTGCTGTGGGTTCTGAAAGGATGTCACCTTGGTCTTTAGTGAAGAGGATCAGCTCTATATTCCCTCAGCACCTTGTTCCCCTATAATGTTCCGTCAACACAGGTTTAGGTCATCTGTTCCCTCAGCACCTTGTTCCCCTATAATGTTCCCTCAACACAGGTTTAGGTCATCTGTTCCCTCAGCACCTTGTTCCCCTATAATGTTCCCTCAACACAGGTTTAGGTCATCTGTTCCCTCAGCACCTTGTTCCCCTATAATGTTCCCTCAACACAGGTTTAGGTCATCTGTTCCCTCAGCACCTTGTTCCCCTATAATGTTCCCTCAACACAGGTTTAGGTCATCTGTTCCCTCAGCACCTTGTTTCCCTATATTGTTTCCTCAACACAGGTTTAGGTCATCTGTTCTCTCAGCACCTCGTTCCCCTATAATGTTCCTTTAACACACACAGCCCTGTGAAGGAAATGTCTGAGGGAACAAAGGAAGAAAAATAGGGAACATATTGTACCACCTAAAATGGCGGGGGATGACGACATAAGGCTGCAAGGTCCTGAAAACATGTGAAGGCGAACGCCAAGTAAATGTAGAAACTGTTTTAAACATATTTATTTTAAGTGAGCAGAGTGAGAGTAAATATTTAAAAATATTGGTACAAACAAGTATAATTGATGAATTGCGATTCATACACTGTTGCTGATTATTAGAAGCCCTGTGGTTGAGCGTGGTATTTTGACGGCAGAATGAAACATAATGTGGGAGAAATGCACCTACAGGGACTGTTTCACTGAAGGCCATGATCATTTTCATTAAACAGACGTGATTATGTCAGTCTAATTGGAATGTAATGGGACTCGTTATTGTGTGGAATATAAAACCAGTGGGGCACCTCCAGCAGGTACAGGAGACGGTACGAGTCGTACTGTACAGTAGAGCCTCTTGAAATATGAGGCTACGTTACAATGGCAGAACACCCAGCGATTATTACATCATCATTCACTGATAGATATCTGCTACCACCTAGTGGCAAGAGGAAACATCAGGGATATCCTGACACAACTTGTATTTATTCTTACCCTGCCTACTCTTTTACACTGCCTATCAAATTCATGTGTCGGTTATTGCACTTTTTACTTCTTACTGATGACTATTTTTAAACTGAATCATTTTAAACTATTCTTATTATTTGCTAGATCCAAATGTGAAACACTGATTATTTATGACTATTTTTAAACTGAATCATTTTATTCTTATTATTTGCTAGATCCAAATGTGAAACACTGTGATTATTTGTTCATGAATTACAGGAGTATTACTGAATAGAGAGCCTATTAGGATGCTAGATCCTAATGTGAAACACTGTGATTTGCCATATCTTGCTATGCTCGCTCATGCCTGTATTTTTTATGTCCGTTCTATTTTATAATTTTTTGACTATTTTTAAACTGAATCATTTTAAACTATTTTTACTATTTGTGTTACTGAAAACTGTAAGCGGAGAGCCTATTGGGATGCTAGATCCTAATGTGAAACACTGTGATTCTACCTGTCTATCTTTTTATGCTCGCTTATGCCTGTATTTTTTGCTGTTGTGAAGCACTTTGAACTGCAACCTCTGTATGAAAAGTGCTATACAAATAAAGTTTTATTATTATTATCATTCAAGGAGGATTTTGATGGATTAAGTTCAAGTTAATTTCAAAACTAACTAGTGTTTAAAACAAATATTGACTGATACAGTGTCTACACAGAGTGATATATTTCTATATTTCTATATTTCTGTTGTTATGGATTTTAACTAAAAGTGACAGCAGCACAATTTCCATAAGAAGACTACTTCCTTAACACATTGTCTGCCACGCAGTATGCCCATCCTTATGCCCAGTCTGCCAGTGCTGTAACCCTATGGAGATGTTTACCTTCTTTGCAGGGCTATAACATTTTTAATATTATAGCTTTATCGACATTACTACGGCCCATTCAACATCGGGTATCTATCGTTCCGGATGTGGGAACGTTATATTTTTTCATTCATACATTGTTGTGTTAATACCGTCGAGAATATAAGTATGTTTTTAAGGTTTTCTACAGTAATTCCTAAAACACGAGTTATAGGCCCTTTCCTATACACGCTATATAATTTTTTTTATATGATCGGTATACATTATGCTTCATCATGCGTGAAGGAAAGGGGGGGGGGGGTCGTTTATAATTCCTTGATCGTCAGTAACGGCTTTATTTAGTATGGGTTGATATGTTGATCAGATGGATTGCCGTGAAATGAATAAACAATCGGGCTGAAAATAACGTTATATTCCTCTTACTGTTCGCCAATTATTTGACGTCGATCTGCTAGATCCATTTCCCTTTTGTATGACGCAATAAACGCCGAAATCATATTGATTATTGCGTTTCGAAAGCGATCCCATGCACTCGAGTGTGTATTTAGACCCACGTTACAAGATATTACTGCCGGAGGAATTTCCTCGATGCACCGAGCGCCACTTCCAGTTTGGCTTGGAGTGTAACTCGCCCGACATCCACCAGGCGGCGCTATTGAGGCGTTGCAATATCAGACAGGGTCCAGCTGCAGTCCCGGAGGGAGGCTGGATGAATTATGAATGCCATGGCAAAAAAAAATTATATTGATCCCAAAAACGAGTTAACTCGTTTCTGGCGCACAACGCATGGCGGGCAATAACGAGTATACTAGTTTTTGGCGTCCAATGTGTTAAGAGGGGAGCAAAAATTGCTTGCATTTCATGGCCACTTACTTTAGGCTGTTTGATTCTCAAATGATCTGCTAATACACATAGAGCTAAATCCCCCTCTGGGGAGGACATCTTCTCAATGCCTTTGTCTGAGGTTCAAAGTACAGTATAACCAGGAACAGCATATTTATTGTCATTATCAAGTACGGCTCTGTAGACGGTCTGGGAGTCTGAGGACCCTATCGGGAGAGAGAGAGAGAGAGACCCTATTGCACATGTCAGATATTTAAGTAAATCAGGCTGTGGACATTAACATTACAAGACTAAAATAGTCAAGTCAAATGTATTTATAAAACAAACAAAAAAAACATGTTAGGAATACAAATAAAATACATTGTACATTTCGTAGCATCTCACATTTATAGACTACATTTTCATTTAGTTATTTTTTTTTCATTACAGTGCTGCTTTAAGTAATTATTTTATCATCTCACATAACCAACCTATTCAGATTTCATTATGATAACATCAGAATGGGTTTGATATTATTAGGATGGCTAAATGACTGTGTTGGTTTGTTCATCAATGACCCTCTAACTGTTCTATGTAGATATGGAACGACCCTCTCACTTGGATTTACTTGAACTATCTCCATCAGTGCGCAATAGTGGTCTGCAAGGGCCTTGAAATAAAGCCCGAGCCCTGCCCGAGCCCGTGAACTTCAGGCCCTGCCCGAAAATAAGCCTGACTGTAAATAATATTTTAAGCCCTAGCCCGCGTGAAATCCCGAAAAAAAATTATTATTATTATTAGTGGAGTACCTGCTGACCATGGTAACGTCTATTTTACCGAACCCCATCATAAAACATGCTTTTGTAATGATCGCAGCGTCGGAAAATGACCCCCCCCCCCCCCCCGATGGCTTTGTGAAGAAACATATGGTCGTGTTTACCTTTGACCTGGCAATAATATAGGTTTCAGGCAAGCAGCCGCCAGATTTGCGCATATGTGCACAAAACACTCTATATCTCGAAATATATCTATATCTAGGAAACCAGCCTGGACTATTGTGAAACGGGCCGTTTTTTTGCGTGGTATAGCGCACAAACAAAGGTATGTAGAAATAAACTGTTTTGTCCCTGTTGGAGTATAAATAGTGCCTGTCAAATGAGCCATACTATTGTCTCCATAGCTATAATATATAATATACGATGGGTCAGCAAACATCGTAAAAATGGTCAATAACGCTGGCGCTAGGGAGTAAAAATGGAAAAACAGCGTGGCAGTCAATGGGTTAATAGTCCATTCATTTTCCTATAGCTGCAGTAAAGACTGCAGACGACGGGTGTGCAGCCAGAAAATACATCACCTGTGAGAGGTCTATACTGTAGATCTAAATGAGCAAAAATATAGTATACACACATATATATTATAGTAACATTAAGTTAGCCTATTCAGTAGATACTCCAAATGACATATGGTGCTGTTTACACCAGAGTTGAGAAACAAACAACAAAAAAATCATAACTACAGTATATCAAATTAATTGTCTCTATCACTTTATTAGCTAATTCAAATGCAGTTCAAGGTACTTATGTCAACTGAGTGTGCCATTTACAGTAACTGGTCCTCCCTATAAACATGAAAGCAGCTTTTATGTGGTACAATGTCAAAAGTTTAGATGACAGAAAAGAGTATAAATTCACGAGTAAAATACAAAGACACGTTGAGGGAAGCTTAATTCAATCTTCTTTGTTGTCTCTGATCTTAAGAGTTTGCAACTTGTAATTCTCAATCCACGATTAAATCTTTAAAAACAGATTCGAGACCTAGCCTTTGTTGGTGGGAAGAAAAAATATATCTAACGCAACCACATGCCAATCATGCATGACTGGTTTAATTTAATTACTTGGTACACTGGCAACCTCTGTGGAGAGGGTTGTGTTGAGGGTTGCCATAGAATGAATCCCAGACGAGAGAGAGTGCTCAGGCACTATACGTGTGTCACATTATGGTACATGGAGATAGGGTGATCATACTGAGCTGGAGAGAGGGCCTCTTCAGACTATTCAGTAGTAGTGGGACTTGGTAAATTGTCAATTGTTCATTTTTATATATATATATATATATAGATTAACATGTTAGGATTTGGTAACCCCAACCAATTGAACCTGAAAACAACAGGTTCAATAAATAGACTAAATTAATTAATAATAATTAATTACAAAATACCAATAATGTGTGTAGATGTGTTACAAATAATATCCTATCGACATGCCTTTACATTACTTAACAACCATAATGAACATGACATCCTGGAAGGAGCATCATGGATTAAGTATGGATTATTCAGATCAGTTCAATGTCACTGTGTTCAAGGAAGTACTGTGTGTTGGTTGGGGCCACCATGTGAAGAAATCACATCATAAAATAACAAATAAGAGCTGCAAGCAAACAAGGAGATAGGTGACCAACATGTGGGAATAGTGGGACATAGATTGACTATAAAAACGATAGAATGGATTTGGCTCTGGAAAAAAAGCTTTCTATAGTTTTGGAGGAAGCACCATTTAGCCTTGCAGTTGAACTCACCCTAATGGTTATATCTAAAAGCAAGATCTTCCAGAATTACCTCAAATTTGTTTCAACATCAAACCAAGATCTATGAATCGATTTCTCGGCTGCAGTCAGGGCACACAAGACAACTATTAACTTGTGTTTTGGTTTGTCACCCAAAGGAAACAGAGCTGGTGATGAAGGTACATCCATTTATATCACGTCCATTGAGGTTGTTTTAACAATAGCCCAGAAATCTGAGATTAATATACATTCCCAGAACTATTTTTTTATCCACTTTTTCTCCCCATTTTCAATTTTTCTCCCATCTCAATTTCGTATTTCCAATTCTTCCCTCCCCTGTCTTGAACGTTGCTAGACTATGCCTCCCACTGGTCGGCTGTAGTGAGGATAGAAGCCTTGCATCACATGTCCCCTCCGGTACACAAGGAGGCAGCCTGTCGCATCTTTTCACCGCAGCAGCTTGAACGCTCAGTGGTGTGTGTGTGCGTGTGTGTGTGTGTGTGTGTGTGTGTGTGTGTGTGTGTGTGTGTGTGTGTGTGTGTGTGTGTGTGTGTGTGTGTGTGTGTGTGTGTGTGTGAGTGAGTGAGAGAGCGTACGCTTTGTGTAGTGGGCATGTCAACATTGTCAGCTGAACACACACCAAAGCATTTACCACATTATCTGTTTGTAATTCTGCCTAAAGCCAGGACTCAACAGTGTGAGCGCTTCACTCCATTTGATTAAAATATATGTGTGCGGAAAAATCATTCAGGAGCAAGATTATATCCTAGACGCTGACAGTTCGATGAGCTAAACTAATGATAGTGACATGAAAAAAAAGTGAATGTAGGTGAAAGGTTTCGAGACAGTTAAAAGGAGGTTGTTGCGTCAGATGGTGAGAGTGAATGCAGTGCCATCAGTTCCCAGGTGCTTATTAGCTTCCCTCCATATTTCTAATGCGTTTGACATTATAGGGCCAATATGTAAATGCGAGGATCTAATTTTAAGAACAGAGAACAGGATGTTTTGTAGTCTTATGGGAAGTATAATAACCTTTTCTATAGATCTGGGGAGTGAGGTTCCACCTGTGATGTTCCCCTAGTCTAGCCACTCATTGAAATCTAGGGCTGTCTTAAATAAATCAAAATCTTGCGCCTCCATTCCAATGAAACGAAAGTAAGCTGCGCCTTCCCGCCTCCATTCCAATGAAACGAAAGTAAGCGGCGCCTCGACTCCACCTCTCTACAACAAGCACGTGGAGATTATCTGTGTTGAAAACAACAAGGACATGTGCAGCAGACATGTCGACGAAGAAGCGAAGCAATGCCGTTTGTTATTTAAGACTATGTCGGACAGATTTGTGTTCATTCTGCCTTTGTCTCTATCAACTACATATAAATATTTATATAATTGTTTGCTTGATAGACGAAGGTTGCAACATAATTATGTAATGTCATGTCGTTGGCTGTGAGAGCAGCCCCACTGCACCCAGGCAGGGCAGCCGAGTGAAACCTTGTTGGCTGCGTCACAGTCACGAAAGGGGCTACTTAATTAATTAATCCAATCCACTTTATTTATAGAGCACATTTAAAAACAACAAAGTTTACCAAAGTGCTGTACAAGTCCCACAACATAAGATACAAATATATACATATATAATATTTGTATTTTTTATATTTTTTTGAAGCTTCGAATTAAAATCGAAGCTCGGCCCGAAGCTTCGATTGCCAAAAAAAGCTTCGAAGGTCAGCCCTATTGAAAACTATCCGCCAAACCGCATTGTAGGTTCATAATCTTTGATGGAGGTATAGATTATTTGATTTTATTACATGGTGTTTTAACATTCGCTGAAATGCTTGATTGTGATTGGTCAATAGCGCTCGTCAGAGGTCCGTTATTACTCGATAACGGACCTCTGCCGAGCAATAATGACCGCTGTGCACAGCTGTAGCAATCAAGCCCACTGACACACACTGTATCAGTGCAGCCAATCAGACACACCTGCCGGCTGCCGGCGATGACAGCGGAGCGATAGAACAGAACTGCGTCTGCATTTGATCTCGTCTTGTCGATGGTGTAAAATTTATTAGGTATATTGTTAGTAAGTTAGCCATGTAATAAGCGGGATAATGTATAGCTATACTCAGTCATTGTCGCAAAATAATTGACCTTCACTACGTTTAAAGAACACCTCGGCGAGGTGCCTCTGTGTTCTAAACTCTGTGTCGGTCAATTATTTTGCGACAATAACCTCGTAGCTATACATTATCCCTTACATAATACTTACAACCAATAAAGGTAAATGCTTTAACTTAATCTTTGAGAAAATGTGTTTTATATCATAATCTTTACTTGTTTCCATTGTAACTACTACTGTACCCATAAGCAGGGCTCTACAGTGCAACCATTTCACTCGCATTTGCCCCTAAAAATAGGTGTGTGCGAACCGGAAAAATTATTTAGGAGCACAGTGTGCGAATAATAGCCTGATGCATATTCTATGAGTTGCAGTGTTCCGGAGCAGTGTGTTTGAAAGAGAGCAAGCTTTGCGTAGTGGGCGTCAACCCGCAATTGTCATTTCATAATAGACACAGAGCAGCGCGGACCTTCAATTTTAGAAGCTATGGCCTCTCTCTCTCTCTCTCTCTCTCTCTCTCTCTCTCTCTCTCTCTCTCTCTCTCTCTCTCTCTCTTCTCTCTCTCTCTCTCTCTCTCTCTCTCTCTCTCTCTCTCTCTCTCAGGCACAGGACAAGAAGGCCCTACAGAGAGTCGTACTACGGGTATGGCACTACCTGCAGGTCTTATATAACAAGAGGGGCAAATCCAGAGCCTGCAGAATAATGAAAGACCCTCACCACCCCAACAACAGCCTGTTCAAGCTGCTGCGGTCAGGCAAACGCCTGCGCACACCAGCAACTAGGACAGAGAGACTTCGGCTCAGCTTCTTCCCCCAGGCCATCAGAGTCTTGAACACTGAACTCTCCACACACAAGCACACATGCGCACACACACAACACACATACTGTATATACGCTCACACTCAAGTCACTTTACACAATGAAAAGGTAACTTAAAAAAAAAGAAAAAAAGGACGGGAGTGGTTCTTGTATAGTAAATAGATGGATATAGCAAGATAGCATAAGGATATATAGTATAACTGTAGATTGTATAGTATAGTATTGTATAGTAGCGTACATAAGACCCAGTGCCTCATCCGTAGCTAACATTGTATTGCACTATCGCAGGACCTTAGTCTTTTACCATGCTTTTTGTAAACTTTATGTACATTATACCTGTTATGTCTTATTCTTATTACTTGTATTATTGCACAAATGTCTTATTCTTATTACTTGTATTATTGCACAATCGCTGTGGGCATGACCACCCGCATTTCACTGTATGCTTGTATGTCGTGACAAATAAAACTCTTGACTCTCTCTCTCTCTCTCTCTCTCTCTCTCTCTCTCTCTCTCTCTCTCTCTCTCTCTCTCTCTCTCTCTCTCTCTCTCTCTCTCTCTCTCTCTCTCTCTCTCTTTACATGTGTATATATATACACATATCAACTGTTCTACACATACCAATTTAAATTATAATTGATTAAATAATTAATTTAATTTCCATGTTCTGTCCTCTAATAATATATTCCATTACTTGTCCTGATATTTTCGGTTTTTGACGTGGTATCGTTTTACAATCGGTATCGTGATACTTGGTATCGCTGGTATCGAAGTCAAAATGTTGGGATCGTGACAACACTACAACATACAAAAGCAGCTGGACAACCGATATCATTTGCGTCTAGTAGGCATGGGCCAATGTGTGATTTTGGTGGTATGTGCTATTGCACAGATGTGTGTCCCTTAGCTTAGTATGCACATGCACACCTGCGCACACACACGCACGCACAGTATAAATATGCATGTAATAAATAGTTTGTTAATAAACAAACTTGTTACTTGAAAATGTTTCACTGTGCTCCTACATTTCTTTGTGTGCTCCTAAATTTCTTTGTGTGCTCCTAAATTTATTTGTGTGCTCCTAAATTTCTGTGTACCTCAGCCAGTCATGAGCATCAAATGGTGTTCCATGACGAATGGACCATAACCCATTAATTATCAAATCCGTTACGCAAAGGTTTTAAACATTCAAAACACACATACACACGGATGAAAGATTAGCCTATTGTTATTTTGACACGTCTTTCTTTCAGTTGACAGATAATAATAGGGACAGAGAGGATTGTTATCTTGACACATCCGCTCTGTCTCTATTATGCCATCTTGTCAACTGAAAGAAATCTGCTGGCCTGGCCAACTCTTTACAATTAAAGGCAAGTGCGTTTTAAAGGGGATGCAGGAGACATATCCATTGAAAACACTATTGCCCAAAACCTCCCCAAGAAACAAACCTTACAACCAATAGGCGGGCAACCAAGACAAGCTATTTAAATAGTTGTGGTGCATCACCCAACTTCAGAGATAAGCACCTGCTTAGCAAAGTTCTGACTATGAACATATTCTCCCACTTATCTTTTGTATTATGTGTGAGGACGTATGCACTCTGCTTAACCCTTTCACTAGCACACTACAGAAGGTTAACCTTTCACTACCACACTAAACTGTCATGTGGCAGTGAAAGGGTTAACCGTTTGTATTGTCGCAGTGTAGTGTGGTAGTGAAAGGGTTAAGTCCTCAACTCTGAATCGGGCCTATGAGTAAAGGATGGTCCAAAACCAAAGCGGTGTGAAACAGCCCACAGATCCCATTCCAAGGAATTACGCGCTTTCTCAGCATCCAATGATAGCATGGCACAAGGAAATGCCTGCGAAGATGCATAATATATTACATGCAAAAGACGGCATCTGATGCCATTTTTCCCTTCACAAAACCTGATCAATGTGAATTAAACTGTTGAGGTATCTCTCAAGTGTCATTGATTAAACCTCTGCAAAGATCTTAAAATCTGAGTTTAGAAGAGATAAGGGCCGATGACTAGAGCATTGGAGGAGATCTTTATCCTTTTGAAGAAGGGAAATTAGGGCAGTCCTTTGGTCTTAAGTTGGAGTTAAGAGTATTTTTGTTTGTGCAGATCATCACCTTAAAGCAGTAGTCCACCCTCGCTAGATGGCCACTGGTGAAGTACGTGGGAGACTCCGCCTTGAGCCATCTAGTGTTATATATGTATCTATCTACAGGCGCAGCATTTTGAAGCAGTAATCCATGTATTTGTGACTACTAGGCTGGATTACTGCAATGCACTTTATATAGGGGTGAGTGGATCCTCGGTGGCTCGCCTTCAAATGGTGCAGAACGCCGCTGCGCGTCTTTTAACTGGCGCTAAATATGACCATATCTCACCGATTTTATCCTCACTCCACTGGCTCCCTGTGCACTTTAGGATTCATTAAAAAAAAATATATTTGCTTTTAAAGCTCTTCATGACCTTGCCCCACCCTACCTCTCTGAGCTGTACACCTTCTCGCTCTCTCAGGTCAGCTGACCAGCTGCTCCTAGTAGTGCCTACAACGAGGCGTAAGCTCAGGGGGGACCGTGCTTTCTCCGTTGTCGCCCCCAAAATGTGGAACGAGCTGCCGCTGCAGATTAGGCAGGCCTCATCACTGCCCCGTTTCAAAGACCTCCTTAAGACCCACCTTTTCTCTCTGGCTTTCGACACCATGTAGCGTGTTGATTTTATGATCTTATTGTTTTACTGTGTTATTGTTGTACCGTTTTGTTACTATGTCCTTTGCTTTTAAATATTTTTTAAGTACTCTGATCTATTTAAATTTGTATTGCTGCCTATGTTTACCCCTTTTCTTCTCTCTTTGGTACTCTTGTTTTTTTTATCTATTTTTTGTGCTGCTTATAGTTTTTTAATATGCTCCCTCTGTACAGCACTTTGTGCCCCTGTGCATTAGAATACAAGTGATTTGCTTGTCTAATTCGAAGGTGGAGTTTTGTATTAAATGTTTTTTCTGAAGGGATTCAAAACGAGCAATTAATTTTTCTAGACACATTTGCTCGAGGGCACGGTGATGCAGTGGCTAGCACAACAAGAAGGTCCTGGGTTCAAACCAATCTCTATTGATGAGCTCTGTATGCATTACATACAAAGCTCTACACAGAAAGGGCCCCTGCAGAAAGGGCCCGGCCACAGATTCTGAGGGTTAAGTCAATCTATCTCTATCTATCTAGGTCGTCCTCGGACGGGCCCTCCATCGGTGCTTCCAGTCATCCCGATCCTCCATGCATCTGGCTAGCTCGCCGGTGCATTCTGTTCCCGCATCTCTCCTGAGTACGTCCACGTAGGTTAATGTGGGACGTCCTCGTGATCGATGCCCGTGTGTTGGTTCCCACAGCACAAGTTTGCTGGTTGGCATCTCATGATGTCTCTGGCAGTGACCTGCCAGCCTCATTCTCCTGACTGCCACTTTCTCGCTCACCCTTAGCACCCCCCCATACAAGTTTGCATTAGTGACATGCTCATCCCTGTTGATGTTGAGCACCACACGCATCATTCTGGTGTAGCACCCATCCAAGGACTTCTGCATGGTGGGCTTCAAGGTCCAGCATTCACTGCCATACAAAAGGACAGACTCAACTGTTGCATGAAAGAAGTTGAGCTTGATTTGACGGGGGAGGTTGGATTTCCACACACTGGTCATGCCGTTCAGAGCCCTCCACGCAAGCGCCTTCCTCACTTTAAGGTCTTGCTCGGACGAGTTGACCCACGAGCCCAGGTATTTGAAATCACAGACTTCCTTTAGAGCAGAGCCTCCTGTTGTCCTTAGAGGTGGATGATCCGGGAGGATGTTATACATTATGAGCTCGGTTTTCTTGGCATTTAGCCTAAGGCCAACCTTGGCGCACTCCATCTCCACTCTGCACAGGAGTTCCTGTGCCTGCTCCACGTGGTCAGAGAGCAGGCTGATGTCGTCCGCGTAGTCAAGGTCTGTTAGGACTATGGCGGGGTGTCGTCTCGATCTCCTTGGGGTTATTGTGAGACCAAGTTCCTGCTCCCGTCCATTGATGGCCTTCCTCAAGTTTCAAGTTTCAAGTTTCTTTAATAGTTGTCATACAGAAGTACAGAATACTTTTATACAAAATGCTTCTTACTGTTACGCTCCAGAGACTGTGCTAGACAAGTTACGTATGAAATAACATAGTATAGCATGTAAATTAGAAGTAAAAAATTAGGTCACAGTGTTCAGTATAGACATATGTACAATGTTCGATGCAGAATAGACGTAACTGAGTTACCATATAATATACAATATACTATGCAGTGTACTAATATACAATACTATATAGTGCAAAGCAGAAATGGGATGAGGTACAATTTAGGTACAATTTACAGTAAGGTGTACGAGTTGTAGTGCAAATCCTTTATCAATAAATATAAAGTGTGTTTAGGTGATCTAAAGTGTGGAGAGTGGGTGCTGCAGTGTGTTGTTTGTTTAAAGTGAGTGTGTGCGTGTGGATGTGTGTGCTGTGTGCATTTGATGGTTGTTGTATAGTGTTTATTGTTCGTTGAGCAGCCTGATGGCCTGGGGATAGAAGCTTCTTCTGAGTCTTTCTGTGCTCGCCTTGAGACTCCGGTATCGTATTCCTGAGCGCATAGTCGAGGACTATGACGAAAAGGAAGGGGGCAAGGGTGTCCCCTTGCATCACTCCAGCCAGGATGTCAAATTCTTCACTGTTGCCGTCTGGGGTTACCACCTTGGCCCTTGTACCCGTGTGCATGGTCCCTATGGCCCAGAGTAGATTGGGAGGGACTCCGTAGGCCTTGAGTATCCTCATCATCACGGCTCTGTGTATCGAGTCCAAAGCTTTCTCCAAAGTACAAACAAAAAATCAAGAGCACACCGGTAGTCTCGCGAGAGGTGCAGAAATGGGATGTGGTGTCAGAGGAGACGCTCCAAGCTGCACTTGAGTGCACAGACTGGAGAGTGTTCCGCGACACAGATAACATTAATGTCTACACGGAGACAGTGCTGGACTTTGTTCGTACTTTGGTGGAAGAAACAATCCCCACTACCACAATTAAAGTTTACCCAAATCAAAAACCCTGGGTAGACAAATCCGTCCGTGAAGCTCTGAAAGCGCGCACCAAAGCATACAACGACGGCCTGGTGGCAGGCAACATGAATGACCACAAGGTGGCACGATACAACGTAAGGAGGACAGTAATAGAGGCAAAACGGTGCTACAGGGATAAAATTTAACTCCAGTTTGAACAGGCTGACTCCAGAGCTATGTGGCAGGGGCTCAAAACGATGACACACTACAAAGGCACCTCCCTCAAACTGAACAGTGACATCTCCTTAGCAAATGACCTCAATACCTTCTATGCGAGGTTTGATGCTGGTAATAACAACACCAGCCCACAAGCCACGGCAATGGGGGGGGGGTCTGCTGCTGATGGAGACTCAGTGTTCAGGGTAACAGAGCATGAGGTGAGGCGGACCTTTAAAAAAGTGAATATCAGGAAGGCAGCAGGACCGGACGGCATCCCCGGCCGCGTCCTAAAAGTCTGTGCCGACCAACTGGCCCCGGTATTCACTGACATATTTAACCTGTCCTTAGAACAGGCTGTCATCCCCACCTGCCTGAAGAAGTCCACTATTATCCCTGTACCCAAAAAATACAAGCCTGCTTGCCTCAACGACTACCGCCCTGTAGCTCTCACCTCCATAGCCATGAAGTGCTTTGAGAAGCTAGTAAAGGGCTACATCTGCTCCTCCCTCCCTATCAACATGGACCCCCTGCAATTTGCATACCGCCCCAACAGGTCCACGGATGACGCCATAGCCCATGTGCTGCACACAGCAGCATCACACCTGGACAAGAGGAAGGGGAACTATGTGAGAATGCTATTCATCGACTACAGCTCGGCATTCAATACCATAGTCCCCTCCAGACTCATAGCCAAGCTCAGGGACCTGGGCTTGAACTATGACCTCTGCCAGTGGGTCTTGGACTTCCTGACGGGCAGACCCCAGGTGGTGAGAGCAGGCAACTGCACCTCCTCATCCATCACCCTCAACATAGGGGCCCCCCAGGGCTGTGTTCTGAGTCCCCTCCTCTACTCCCTGTACACACACGACTGTGTGGCTCAGCGGAGTAGCAACACAATCATCAAATTTGCTGACGACACAGTGGTGGTGGGCCTGATCTCTGCAAACGACGAGAGGGCCTACCTGGAAGAGGTCAAGGTCCTGGCGGGATGGTGCCAGGAAAACAGCCTCTCCCTGAAAGTCAGCAAAACAAAGGAGATGATTGTGGACTTCAGGAGGTCGGGGGTCAAGGACTACAGCCCCCTCAGCATCGACGGGGCACCGGTTGAGAGAGTGAACAGCTTTAAGTACCTCGGAGCCTACATATCCGAGGACTTGACATGGACCACACACATTGACAGTGTTGTGAAGAAGGCACGACAACGCCTCTACTTCCTCAGGCGCCTAAGGAAGTTCCAAGTCAGTCAGAAGATCCTTAAGAACTTCTACTCATGTACAATAGAGAGCATCCTGACTGGCAACATCACCTCCTGGTTTGGGAATAGCACTGCACAAGACCGAAGCAGACTACAAAGAGTGACACGTTCAGCTGAACGCACAATTGGAGGGGGGCTCCCCACCCTCCAGAACATTTACAACAAGCGGTGCAGGGGCAAGGCTAAGAGAATCATTAAGGACTCCAGTCACCCGAACAACTGCCTCTTTGAACTGCTGCGGTCAGGCAAGCGATACCGGAGTCTCAAGGCGAGCACAGAAAGACTCAGAAGAAGCTTCTATCCCCAGGCCATCAGGCTGCTCAACGAACAATGAACGCTACACAACAACCATCAAACGCACATAGCACACACATCCATACGCACACACTCACTTTAAACAAACACACTGTAGCACCCACTCCCCATACTTTATATTTATTGATAAAGGATTTGCACTACAACTCGTACACCTTACTGTAAATTGTACCTAAATTGTACCTCATCTCATTTCTGCCTTGCACTATATAGTATTGTATATTAGTACACTGCATAGTATTGTATATTATATGGTAACTCAGTTACGTCTATTCTGCATCGAACATTGTACATATGTCTATACTGAACACTGTGACCTCATTTTCTACTTCTAATTTACATGCTATCCTATGTTATTTGATACTTATCTTGTCTAGCACAGTCTCTGGAGCGTAACAGTAAGAAGCATTTTGTATAAAAGTATTCTGTACTTCTGTATGACAACTATTAAAGAAACTTGAAACTTGAAGAAACTTGAGTCAAAAGCCTTTTTGAAGTCGATAAAGCACAGTACCGCTGTCAGGTTGTTCTTCTTCTCAAGGCCAAGATCTGGGCCACAGTGGTCCTCTTCTCTCGGAAACCATTTTGGTTCTCCCTGAGGTGGGGGTCGATGGCATTCCTTATCCGGTTTAGTATCATGCAATTGTACATCTTTGCAATGACACATGTCAGACTTATGCCACGGTAGTTGTCTGGCTTCGAGAGATCTCCGGACTTAGGCACTGGGATGATGTTAGAGAGAGACCACATATCAGGCTGGTTGTTTTTCATCAGGGCATGGTTGCAGAACTCCAGGATGATGTTGTCAAGGTCACAGTTCTTATAGACCTCTGGGGGAATGCCGTCCGGCCCAGAACTTTTTCCCTGCTTCAGTGTGGATTTCACTTTGGTAAACTCCCTGGCTGTGAAGGGACCATCGTCAATGGTGAGATTCGTGAGGACGGCAGGTATCGTCTCCTCATCTTCATCCACTGTCAAGTGTGTTCCCAGTAGATTTCGGAAGGGTTAAGTCAAAACTCATCCTAACTAATTATTGCCAGTTTGCATTGTGTTTTCAAGGGATCAGCAGAAAGAGCATTGACTAGTCCCCTTTCAAGTCGGGGAACGCTCAGTGCTGCCACCACTGGTCGCCAATAAGATCAGCACCTTGAGCTGACAGGTTAACAATGATAGTAATGTGTTTTATTGGTGACCAGTGGTGACAGCATTCGTCCAGCTTTCCTAGTAAACCACAGAGACTTGAGGTGTTCATCGACTGGAGGATTTGAAAGGAGTCTTTGGAGAGAAAAGGTTAACTTTATACTGTATTTCAGTAGCGGCTTGTGTTTTCACCCCACCAGCCTTAGTCGAGACTCTTGATCCCTTCGAAAGCACAATGCAAACTTGCAATCATTAGTTAGGACAAGTTTTGACTTAACCCTCAGAATCTGTGGCGGTTCGTTATAGAGCTTTGTATGTATGTAATGCATACAACGCTTGTCAATAGAGCAAGGGTTTGACCAGCAGGGGCCCTTTCTGTGTGGAGTTTAACAGATTTGGGGAAATAAAGAAATAAACAATCCTAGAAAAGGTTTTGTGTTTTACTGAGAAGAATGTATTGTATAATCCCTGGTCATAGAGGTTTTTCAATCTCCACACTACTATATGTAAGTCTTTCAAGGATGCCATGCTTGATGCATGATGCAGGCGCACGAGAAGGGGGCAGGGTTAGAAGTAGGGCTGGGCGATATGGCCAAAAACGTTATCGCGATAAAATTATAAAATTATTTTCATATAACTCGATATCGATAATTATCGTCGATATAATGTCTGTCAAGTTTAATTAACTTATTATGCCCGGCGCCGATACGCGGGCTGACTTGTTTTGCTGCTGTGAATGTCTCGAGAGTCGAGTTGATGTCGTCATCAGTCCGCGCACGTTAGCAGTTAGCCAAAGCAAGCGGAGTATCTCATGACAATGTACTAAAAATGACCCTAAAATACTCTGTTCCGCCCAATTCATTGCAACAACGTCCACCGTATACCCCACACTACTATAACAGTTACCCTCAGAATTCAAAACACACACCAACTCGGCAGGTAACCTGTAAAATAGCGCCGTGCAAGCTAATTAGCCCTAGCCAGCCTCGTTTCCGAGCGGAGTATCTCATGACAATGTACTAAAAATGACCCTAAAATACTCTGTTCCGCCCAATTCATTGCAACGACGTCCATCGTATACCCCACACTACTATAACAGTTACCCTCAGAATTCAAAACACACACCAACTCGGCAGGTAACCTGTAAAATAGCGCCGTGCAAGCTAATTAGCCCTAGCCAGCCTTGTTTACTGAGTGAGTCCTACCTCCGCGTCTCCTTCCGGGTCTCCTTCCGCTATCGGCCATCTCCTTCACTGATTGGTTGTTAGTGCGTGTGCTCATATCCAAGCTTGGAAAATCGATATATCGAAACTTTACGACCACGTTTCATGTTTATTTCGAGGAAATAATTTATCGCGATAGTTATCGTTATCGTTTTATCGCCCAGCCCTAGTTAGAAGAGTCTAAGTGAGGGTCTACAATTCAATTAGAATCCATTTAATTGAATGCCATAATTATAGTGGTGTTCACGTGAATCTGAATGTCAGTTATTCAAAAAGGTTTTGACACATTAGGAGCATAGATAGATACTAGACAGTAACTGAGACCATTCATCATAATAGTAACAAAGCAAAATCGACCTTCACAGTCATTTCATGTGTTTTTGTGTTGTTTTTTCATTAAAATCTAAACGCCCCTAGTTTTAGGCTGAGGTTAGACTAGTGTATTCCTGGCGTTTTTTTATACGTTTTTGACGACGTATCATGTCCTATCTACACAGAAACGCGTTTTTTGGCGTTTTTTTGTGGATACGGCTGAAACGCAAAATTGTGTTTGCGTTTGGAGATACGCAAAAAAACGAGTCGACAAACAGCGTGTAGTCAGCACGCTAGCCGTTGTTGCGAAAACGCCCATGCGCAGTAGATACCATCTGCGTGCCCTTCCGGTGACAGCAGAGTGTGTGTGTGTGTGTGTTTGGGACAGAGCTCCGTGTCCCAAATAGCTTCAGCTACCATGTGTTGTCAAGTTATTGTTATAAGGACCCCAGTCCAAGCTACAACAGTCTGCATTCCCTTAACAATTGTTTGTATTGAGCCGTATTGTATTGTACCCATATGCAATATGTTAAATAAAGTTTACATCCATTCATTCTGCTAGCATTACCGATGGCATGAGCAGCTGGCTAACGTGAGCTATCAGGATTCAGACCCTGTTAGCTCAGAGTTCCTCTTTCAACTTAACAAGCATTAAACAAAATGGCCCAGTCATCTATTCACCTTTGTTTAATACACACAGCGTTGTCTCTAATGTTATCTAACTACTGATAGCTCGCGATATCATCAGTTTTGATGCTGGCTAAGTAGCGTGAGCTAACGTTAGCTTCTAGCCACAATGCTATATGTTATAATGGCATACTCCATTGACGTTAGCATGCAGCTAACAATGCTACAATGATACCGATCGTTTTTTAGCCTAAACTATCCGCTCTTGGTGGTCACTTGTGTTGATGTTAGTTTTGTTTCATCAACAAATGACAGGCAGAACACACAGTGAATGTATCCGTTTTGTTTATTGCACTTTTATTAGGCTTTGCTGAAAAAATTATTGCTGCATTGAGTAAACAAGATGGTGGCGCGGCATAGGCGCCTGCCTTGTTGACATTTTCTTTGCTGGAGCTTCCAGGAAGTGTATTGGCACATTCGTTCTGATTGGTTGAAATTGCCTTCATGTTTGCCACCTACTGCCACCTACTGCTTTGGCAGTGTACTTCATCAGTGTGCTCTGGTGACAAAAACGGAAAAAAAACGAAAGTGTGACTCGAGGCGCATGACGTCGCGGCGATACGCGGCGATGCGTATAAGAAAACAATACGAAGATGATACGAAAGGTGTAACCTCAGCCTTAGATTGGGCACGAGAATGAGAAATCATTTTGGTAATGTTTGCTATTAGGTCTTCTCAAATCCTGTGGACTCCCCTCACAGGACTCAATGACCTCACAGCAGCTCTATGAAAGTCTGCCAGAGAAAACACTCCTAATAGGGAGGTGTAGTCTGACGTCACTGGTTGTTCCACCCGTATAGGGATTCATCATTGGGAACATTGATTATCAGCTATTGTTGTGAAGGATCAGATTAAACCGAATATATATATTTATTTATGGATATATATTTAATAGTATTTGTATATCGTTTGATATCCCTTGTATATTCTTTGTACATATACACTGAATATCCCTTTAGTCTACTACAGCCCATAATAGTTCATTCTCTCATTGGACAAGAACCTGGCGCCAGCAGACAGGCCCCTTGAGTCAAGTTCAATAGTGCCGACGAACATGTCCCAACTAGCCCCGGTTCCGCGTAGGAATACGGCTACCGAAATACGAATGGTACTATTTGTTCACCGTGCATATAAATAGGGCGCAAGTAAAGTAGAACTTTCTTTTAGTCCATTAGTCCTTTACCCTCCAACCTAGTAACAGACGTGAAGCCTCACCCACGACCCACGTGTGGTGCAGTATGGCCTATTTGGCCCCAGAATAGGCATTGAGACCTCGTGTAAATTCATAGCTGAATTGTCATAGTTTGGCACTGTACCGTCGAGTGGGACGTATTTCTATTAAGTAATAATAGTCTATTATGTATGGTGCATTGTGCGGTATCGAGTTCTAAAGTGAGCAGCACCCCCATCGTTCCTCGCGTTATCTAGAGTCTTAACCAGGCTGGGCAGACCACGCGTGGTGCTTTCATCCGAGGAGTTCTGGGCGAGGACGAGTGGACCTGCACATTGGATTACCTACCCGGACGACTGCTGAGCCTATACGGCATGGAATATCTATTTGCTTTGGGTGCTTTGATTTGTGGAGCGGATAACAGCCAACGCCAGTGAGTGTTGGAATTACCCCCGAGAGGAGCCCAGGTGAGACGGCGCTCAACCCAGACCGAGGCCGCCTCGCTTCTCCTTCGTTGTGGACCTACAGCTACCGTCTACAAGAGGGCCCAAGTGTATTCATCTGTGGATCAAGATCCTGCGGGCACTGTTTTCTGTACCTGAATTCTCCCCAGGAATCGTTGGCCAGATGGGATGCAGCTGACGGCTCTCCAAACCCCCCCCCCCCCCCCCCCTTACTGACTTACAACCAGCAGGACCCCTTTAGTATCCCGCTATAATCCTTAAGTACCATCGCTATAGTTTCCCTAAAGAACCAGGTTGTATACTTGCTTCCTGCGTAACCAGAGATTGGACATTCAGTGTTGATTTGCCTACGAATACTCATTTGCCTTACAAGTGCATTCAAATCATAAATGTAATTAAGTGAATGTTGTATATACCTTTTGCTATATTAAACCTTCGACTGTTATATTTGTGTGGACCTGGTTTCATATGTGGGAAAGTGTTCATCATACTTAGATATCGTGTACTGGATGGCCAGAAGTTAAAGTACATCAAGCGGTAGTGGTTTAATGATACCATACTTATCAATACAGTCAGGGAATTGTACCCCTCAGTTACAGCTATTGTAACAATTCTGCCGCATGGAAAATGAAAAGCTTCCATTTTTGCATAAAATGAGTTCCCTTCTACCACTAACATTATTGTTCAAGCATTTTTTGTTGAAATAAAGGTAGTTATAAGGTTTTTAATTTGTCGTAAAAAAAGAACTACACTTACCAGTAGGCAGTAGAACAGGCCTGTTGTTCAGTGCTGTCGCCTAATCCACGTCACGGCCAGCTGATACCAAGCTAGCTAGCTAACGTTAACTTTACCTAGCTAAACGTACTAGACGTTAGCAATGTCTACTGTCGTGAAGCATTTTTAATCGGGGCATGTAGAGGAGTTTCGGGAACGAGTAAAATGTGCAGGTCCTCTTCTCAGACCTGTGGTTACACTCTGAAGCAAAGCACTGCACACATCATGCCGGATAGCAAGCTAGCTAGCTACTAACGTTACGTAAAAAAACAATAACGTTATAAACTATACAAAATATGTACAACGAAACAATGATTTACATGAGTATTTACAGTGATTTAATATGCAGCGAAATAACGTTGATTTAAATTATAAATACAAATATAAAAAAAATTGTGGTTGGCTATAAACTAGTGTTGGATGAAACAGATACTAGCCAGTGCCACAGATTCAGGGTCAGTTATTTTCCCATTGTACGAATTGTTAAGCTTATGGAATGTAAGGGACATCTGATCCTAGGTCTGCGACTAAAGCCAGGAGTCTACGCTGTGGTGACGTCAGTCAGCAGCGCCAAATGGCAGTTTAGTTTCCCAGTGAACGAAAACATAAACATTGTTATTTTGCTACCTTTACGATTAATTGCGAATATTTTCATGTTGAGCTATAGATTGTGGATGAATACGCACAGAAAGGTACACCATGCTTTATTTGTTTTAAACGAGACGATTTAGAAATGGGCAATGGGGAAATACATTGAGTTAGACAGAGGGTGGAACACGGAAAAATGAAAATGATGTAACCACTACACCTCCCTATAGAACCAAGTATATTATGTTGGCTACTAGACGAGATGAAAGCAGCTCACAGGCCATAATAGTAAATCACTATAAGGGAAATCAGCTGTTAGACCTGGGGTACAAAATGCAAGGGGGTTATTGTACAGTAATTGTACTGTGTGTGTGTGTGTGTGTGTGTGTGTGTGTGTGTGTGTGTGTGTGTGTGTGTGTGTGTGTGTGTGTGTGTGTGTGTGTGTGTGTGTGTGTGTGTGTGTGTGTGTGTGTGTGTTTGTCAACATCCATGATAACATGCACATTTATGTTCAAACTGGCCAAAGATTGACAGTGCCAAGATCAACATTTATAACCAGTGGTTATAACGAAAGTATTTTTCTGGTCGGCATCCAGTTGTTTGTATTGAGCCGTACTGTATTATACCCATTCTGCAATCTGTTAATAAAGTTTTCAATCAATCAATCAATGGTGTGCAGTGTACAGTATAGTACCAAGATGGCGAACAGACAAAAGGCATCCGTGTGCTGCAGCGTACGTGATGTGTCTCTCCGAGATGCTATTCTACTTTCCTGTGTTTCTATCTGCGGGCTAAAGCAGAAGACATATGGCATGTGCAACGCCCCAGCCCTCTCCTTATGGCACAGCTCTTAAACAAATGAGAACAGACCTGCATTCTATTTCATCATTTCCTCCCACAGTGAAAGGCATTCTCCCCCTCCCACCCTTCTCTCTCTCTCTCTCTCTCTCTCTCTCTCTCTCTCTCTCTCTCTCTCTCTCTCTCTCTCTCTCTCTCTCTCTCTCTCTCTCTCTCTCTCTCTCTCTCATGTATTATTGTAACATGGATCTTAGACTTTCGTCAGGCAGGGTACGCATCTGCAGACAAACAAACACTACATCACAGAGCATATTCCCCTCTCTCTCTGTCATTCCTCCTTGTATCTCTCTCTCTCTGTCATTCCTCCTTGTATCTCTCTCTGTCATTCCTCCTTGTATCTCTCTCTCTCTGTCATTCCTCCTTGTATCTCTCTCTGTCAGTCCTCCTTGTATCCCTCTCTCTCTCTGTCATTCCTCCTTGTATCTCTCTATCTGTCATTCCTCCCTGTATCTTTATCTGTCATTCCTCCTTGTATCTCTCTCAATCTATTTCCCTGACTTACAGTCACAGTATCCCCTAATTAAAGCACTTAAAAGTAATAATCTTGACATTTCCATATATATAAATGTTTTTCCACCCTCCCTCGTTAATTGAGTTCATTAATGCTTTTACATTTGCTGTTCTTGGCTGTTAAACAGTGGTGTCTGTCTGGCAGGCGTCAGTTCCTGGGAAAAGCATCTGGCACACAGGAAGTGATGTACTTTTACATCCCCAGCAGCAACAGTGGTTGGTTTGGAATTAAGTCTAACTCAGTCATTACAAGATAAAAAGATAAAAACACAAGAGCAATGATTGCTCATCACCAACAAATGTCACCAAACCAAAAATACTAAAATGAGGATATTGTGGATTACCACTTTAAGAAACAAAGAAAGACCCCTCTTCAACCTCGTTTTACCTCACCCTCTATAAGTCTTCACTTTAATTCTCTCTTCAGGCTGTAGCAGGTGCAGACACCGTGGTGAATCTCATGGGTGGTACAACTCGGGAAAGATTCCCGAATGTAATTAATCACCTTCCCTGTCTATTTTGTAAAGATGTTAATTTAACATTCAAGTGAGGCACCGAGGTGTAGGGGGTGGGGGGGGGGCACCGATCACCTCTTGTTAGGTGAGACCGCAGATAAGGCTGCAGTGGAAAATTGTTCAAGAGCTCAGATAACCCGCTGTGACAAGTGGACGGCTGACAAGTTATTTTCACATGCAGATGATTTCCACATGGAGGGTTAAACCCTTGGGGGTCGGACCTCCCTGTTTGCCTTGTCTCAGCCGAGAGGATGTCTCAGAAATGGCCAAAGTGTCGCGCATTTCAGAAATCGGTCAAAATAGAGAAATGGCATTTTTGAGTGCTTTGAGGTGTGATGTCTCCTTATTTGCAAAACTTAATATGACTTGTAAATACGTTAATTGTTATCAGATTGTAAGGCTGTTTTTCCCCACAATAGTTTGAGAGAAATACAATGTCGAGGGGAGGGGCTGATTTAAGTGTCGGGGGGGGGGGGGGGGGGAGTTTCACTGACGGTGATCTCCATAAGTAAACACTGTGACTGAGCTGAGCAGAAAAGCTATGGACAATATACAGTAGCATTAGCGTTGGCAGCAGCTATCAATCGTATTGGAGAATTCTGTGTTCACGGCGAAGAGGACAGACGAGAATTAGGCCAATTTTGTCTCAGTCAGTCTCAATCAAGACTGCTGGCGATCGAGAGTGAATCCAACGTTGCTTAGCTAACCACACTGTCCGCTTCAATTCATTGTGCTAAGCTAGGCTAACAAGCAGCCAGGCCCAGCTTCCTACAGAACGAGTGATTGGTTGATTCATTGACAGAACAATGAATGAATCACGCTAGAAATAAACGCCTACATGCTGTGTGTGTGTGTGTGTGTCTGTGCATTCAATAGAAAGCTATCTGGCTGCACGTTATTCGCTTCCATTCATTGTGCTACGCTAGGCTAGGCTAATGTGATAAAGCCCTACAGTACATCTATGCCCAACAGAGAGTATAACTCTGTTATTATGATATCAAATAGTTCAAGATCAAAGAGTTCTGTGATGATAAAGCCCAAGACATCACATGCTATACTATATATATATATGTACATATCCCTTACCTACTCTTACTAGTTACTATATCTAGTTACTATATCAACCTAGGATGGCTTAGAGTAGACGACAGAGTACAGCAACTTGCAATGGGCCTGGTCTACAAGATACACTACACGACCAAGGTACCCATGTACATGTCAAAATACTTCCCAAGAGTCAGTGAATACCACGATCACAACACCAGAGGGAGCTCCACAAATCATGTTAAACCCAGATTCGGCTCAAACAAGGGACTAAACACGTTTTGCAATTATGCCACATCAATGTGGAACGCCCTACCCAAAGCTGTAAAGGAATGTGAATCACTACCCACTTTCAAAAACACTCTCAAAGAACACCTACGGGAGACTGCAATTCGAAACTGGCCCCTGCAAATGTCCTAACCCAACCCCCTCCAATGTACAGTAAATGACCAAGTATGGCTTTGTCAATATTCCAATGTTCAGTGTACAGTGTCCCCCACCCACCCCCTACCCAACTACCGATACCGATATATGCAGGGCTTCCCCCCTCCAAAAAACGGAATAATTTCAGGTAATTAACATTACATATCTCTTGGAATTAACACAACATTATGCATATTTTTTTATTTTTATTTTTATTTTCTGATTTTCTCCCCGTCCCAATTAGTCGTTGTGCCAATTCCCCCCCCCTCCCCTACCTGGCTGCTGTATACATGTTCTCCTACGAGTCGGTACAAGGGCGTCCCGAGTCGATCGCACGCTTCCTCCGAGACGTGCGCCGACAGCCAGTGACGTCTTGTCACTTGGCAGCGAGGGCTCTCATTGGTGAAGTGTAACGCGTGGGAGGGCACGCTATCTCCACCAAGTCCTGCCCCACTGAGCAAGCGCCAAGACCTGACCTGTAGGCGTCGCTGTCCACAACGCCAGATTCCCACCCGCCAGCTTCCCCACCCCATAATACTGCCAATTGTATTAGTATGAACGACCAGCCAAGCTGGTGGCAACGCAGAGAGCTGGGCTCAAACCCAGCGTATCCTGCATTGGTGACGAGCGCAATCTCCGCTACGCCACCTGACCGCCCCATTATGCATACTTTTGACAATAAATTAAATCTGAATTTGTTCTTACTTGCTTGCCTGGGTAAATAAAGGTTATAGAAATGTTTTTTGAAAACCGATACCGATATTTTCCGATATCACATTTTAATGCCGATATCGGGCGATAATATCGGTAGGCCGATAATATCGGACATCCCTAGTACATATCCCTTATACTCTTACTAGTTACTATATCTATTTACATATCCCTTGTCTACTCTTACTAGTTACTATATCTATATCTGTACATATCCCTTACCTACTCTTACTAGTTACGCTGCTGGCCAGTATGACTACGAAAAAACGATTGTTTTTATACTTTACTATATCACTGTACATATTGATACTACAACTCTGTACATAGATCTGATTAGCACTACACCCAGTAGTACTCATTTATATATTTGATTATAGTTATAGTTTAAAGTAGTTCAAACTATTTTCTTGTTGGATTTTTAGTTTTTTACTGGAATGTCTTGCTAGTATCAAGGCTAACAACCATCTAAAAACGAGTTAGTTAGCCAACAACAATCTAAACTATAGTTTTCCCTTCACACTTTTTAAGGGTAACAATTGTTTCATTATAAACCAATTGTGTAAAAGCCTAGAAGAAAAATACTGAGGAGCTGAATATTTACAATTACACATGAAAAACACAAAAGGTCCTCTCACCTCAAGTTCAGCTGTCTTACTCCAAAGAAGACTATGTAGGTGAGCTCTGATCCCAATTCTGGACATTTCCATACAAACATATGGGAGACAGCGCGTTTTGGTTGTGAAATATAATGAATGTGACAACCTACCCGTGTGACAACCAACCCCGTTCTCCCCTACATACTACATTCATGTGACATACCTGAGTCATATATATATATTCTGATAGCCCAGGTTGTTCTGAAAATAAATATGTACATCACTTCATTGTACAATACAGTGTTTAGGTTTTACAAGCAGTTTATCAAAGTTGACCGTGAACTTGAATTTGTAGTAAATATATATCTTATACAAATAACAATATATAAGGTATAGAAAATAATATTTCTAATTACTCTGCACCCTAGCTTTATCAACTAAACTCTCTCTGGACCTCTTGGGTCAAAAGACAGTAATTGGAATAACAAAGGAATGACAGACTGGAAGCTGGGCCTTTGTTCAGGTGTGAATTGGTGTGAAGTGAATTGAATTCTGGGAGTGTAGTCCTTTCATCAAATAGCTGAATTGTCTTTCATTCTTTCAAAGCCCTGAACTAAGATTAGGTTAGAATGTTACCAGAATGTTTCATAGGACATTGATTGAAATCAGCTAGAATTTTTTATAATTGATGGCTTATTTTGAAGGTATGAACCTCTAGTTTCATATTACAGTTTTTCTCAATTGCTTTAGTGCATTTCTCTGATCAGAATTAAAGTTATCATAACTGTTACAGTAGTTCAACCTCCACAACATTTTGTCATTAAGTGCACATCATAGTAGCAGTTTCTCATTCCTCCGAACAAATTGCAAATGCTTTTGGACATGCATCAATTGCTTTCATACAATTCTCTGCTGTTTTATAACATTATCATTTGCTTATGTCATGTCAGTCAAAATTAACTATACTTATGACTGCTGAATAGTCATTCCCTATAAAACTAATAGTCCTCATTTCATTGATTGAGTCATTACATAATATTTTTTTGAACTATCAATCACGGCCTCACAATGGTTGAGGCTGGTCAAAGGGTGCAGCCAAATGTTGAGAGAACCACTGTAAATTAAATTACTGTATTCAAACATTTCGTCGGGAGAGCAGGTGTGTATACTGGACAGTAATTCAGCACTACAGTAAACAATCTGCACTGCACTACTGCCATTGTGTCATACATGAAGCTTGCAGTGGGACAAGAACTTGTAACTTTTTACATTTTACATTTAGACAGCTTTACTGCAGCACAGATTTACTGTATTGTAGTGTACAGTAGTGTTACAGTAAATATTTGCCATATTTACAGTATGGTACTGTACTGCATTATTTTACAAGTGGGAAGCACTGTTATTGTACACTACAGTAATATGGGTTACTGTAAAGCAGTATATCTCATGTTTGCTGTACATTACTGTAATTTTACTCTGCACCACATAGGATTGCAAGACAACCTCGCAGAGGTGGAAGAGGGCCCCTTTTTACTCCGCAACAAGAGGAAGCCATTTGTGCAATGGTGATTGCAAACAATGCCATAAGGTTGACAGAGATACAAAGCGCTGTTATAGAGGATGACAATATCTTTGTGCTCAGGGGAAATTACGTAAATGTGCATGCAACAATTGTAGTACAATTGACAAATGAGTAGCCATTTGACTGGAACAGAGTGAAGGAGATCCGCCACCAGTATGCACAAGTAAAACATTTATGTGTTCTATGCATACTCTAATGTTCAGTACTGTAAACTGGTTACTTTGTGTAGTGCCATGCAGTACACTTACATGACAGTTCATACTGTACAATATGTTGTCCAAAATGCATTATGTTACACAGGAAAAGTTTATAGTTTTTATCTCTCTCTCTTCTGGGATAAAGCGTGTACCAGGGAACCGCTGCACACATTATACGTTGATGAGGCGGGTTTCAATCTGGCAAAAGGTAGACCGCGTGGAAGAAATCCCATTGGACAGAGAGCAACCATTGATGTCCCAGACCAACAAGGAGGGAATATTACAATGTGTACAGTGTGTACAGTAATGTGTAACTGTAGATTTCAAATGGCTGTGCAAATAGTGTATAGTGCTGTCTTGAGCATTTTCAGGTAGTGTCACCAATATCTGACTTTTTTGCATTGGAAAACACTTACAGAGTGATCTGTCATAATGAAAACATGACAAAGCCATTTGACTATCTTGTTCATAAACAATGGTGTCAGGACTTTTCATTTTGATGACAGTGACACTTTCATTGACATGAATACTTGCTTTTGAGGAATGAACTGTCCATTTTGTGTGAAGTGACACGCTTCTGCAGGTTATCACCTAGGTTTTGCAGTTTGTACTAATTGTTTTGAGAAATGCACTAACAGTTATGAGAACTTTAATTCTGATCAGAGAAATGCACCAAAGCAATTGAGAAAAACTGTATGTAAAACAAGAAAAATGTGAAATGCTAAGGCTGAGGTGGAATCTTCCTGGAAACGCACCGTTACTTCTGTGAGCTCAGATTTCAAATGTCAATACAATTTGGAAATTAGGTACGAATGGCTTTGGCGTTCAACCGTTAAAACCATGAACAGAACTGACTTATCATAGGCCTACAGCATACTTTCAACGAACATATGTGTTCTGTTTCTAGAGTAAACCGTCTCCTTCTATTGGCGAAAAATGAGTGATATCTGCTTTGAGGCAACTCACAGCTTGGACTTTGATAGCTGCATACCAAATGGATTTGATCTCTTTTTATAGTGCAAGGATGAAGCTAGAGAGGTGGGTGAAAACATTCCTAGAGAAGAGCCTGCATCAAATTCTCCAACATTTTAAACTACATATTTTTTCTTTTTTCTTTTTGAATGTTTCACCCTTGACTTGATATTGTGCAGTAGACTGGAAGCGTGTGCCACTCGGGGAAAAGGAAGAACAGCGTTATCCATTCCAGGAGTGATGCCACCACTGTGATGTGACAGGCAGAGCACACGGCAGAGCAACACGATAGACGGGGACAGGAAGAGGCCATAAAAAGCATGCGTTGACTGAGAAATTTGACAAGGGTCTCGCGCTCCGGACCGCCTGGGGACCTGCACACTGTTGGGGCTCTTGTGTCTCTGAAACAAATCGGCGGTAACAGGAGATGTGGAGAACGGCAGGAACAAACAAACAGAGGGGTGGGGAGGGGGGCGGGGAAGGCAGACGGAACAAAAAGGGGATGAACTACATGTAGGGGAATAGATCCTCCTGACCTGAGAGAGCGAGGTGGAGAGGGAGAGAGAAGGGCACTTAGATGATTTAGTATTCACTTATTGTTTGGTATAAGCTGTTACTTACTAGTGTAGAATGCTGGAGAGCGATATATAGAACCAGAGGGAGAGAGGATGAGAAATAGAAATGAGAGTTCACCAAAACCAGAACGGTTGGGATGGAAGAGCCAGATCGCTTGGGTGGATATCTGACTCAAGTTCACGTCCTTAACACTTTGCATGCCACGCCCGAGATTTCTCGGGTTTACCCCCCGCGGGTTGAATGCCCACTCACGAGAGTTCTCGTATTTTCTCTTTTTTTTTTGCGATCTGAAATCATATTTCATCAACCAAGTCTACCGTTGGAAATTCAGCTACCTCAGGCGCTCAGATGTGAAAAAAGCGCCCCTTATCGTCTACCAGGTGGTAATTCACCCTTTTGGATTGAACTCAATGAAAATGAATGAGAAAAAAAAAACCGCACTCCACATTTTACTTCTCACTCACGCAGCCGGCATCTACCAGCTTCATGCTGGACTCTCAGAGCCGCAGGAAATATGTGTTTTACTGTATACACGGTGAATCAATAAAAAGATAGATTTTTTTCGAATGGCGATCAGGAATTGGAATAATCCATTTGGATACCATCTGATCTCAGGTAAGGAATCTATGTTACAAGTCTAAGGATAATCAGACTCGTTTTCACGGATATATAAGCTTTTATGTGATTATGTGATATGGCTGTTTGACTATGCGCGCCGTCAGGAAATAGGAGAATCGATTTTCAGCGCGCGCCACGAGCGTGTATGCGTACACATATACTATCTATAATCTAGCGTTTATTTGAAAACGATTCATAAATAGGCCGAACAATGACAACGTTCTAGAATATTCCAGTAAAAGGCGATTATCATGGAAACCTCTTTTTTCTCCGTGAAAACGAGGGGTTTTCTAAATGCTATGAAACGGAAATGAACCGATAAAAAAACAATCTGCTTCGACAATGTTGACTGGAAATAGGTCATTGATAATGCGATGGGCAGATTAGACACATAGCCATAATTTAAAACATAGATTAGGTGATATTAACGTTAACATTGAAGTGGCCTTGGGCATTCAAGGGGGTAAAAAGGAATTAAGCTTGGGCAGTCAAAGTGTTAAGGGACTCCAGACTCTCCTGCTACAGGAAAGGAGAACCTAAAGTAAACACTCATTAACAAACACGGGAATTTCAAATGTCTTCTCTGACTTCACCCCCCTCCCCTCTAGAGGGTTGCTTCAGGCTTTGCTGTGCAACAAACATACAACGTGTAATTCCACCCTCACTCTCATCGATTGCATTCTGCTGTCTTTCTGGGTGACTGACCGGCTGGCTCACTATTATCCTGTGGATCGAGACACAGACACAGTAGTAGCTCCATCGCTCCCTGTTCCACTGCATGCACTCAGACTCCCACACATTGATTTTTCAGACTGTAAGTCGAGGGCATGCATTACTAGAAGGCGGTGGGGGGGAATGCTTGGAGCCATTTGGGGGTAGAATACTGGCCCAGACTCCATTATTTAAACCTTTTGCAGGGGCCAGAAGTGTGGGTTCCCCAAACCTCTCTCTATCCTCCTGCCAGATACAGCCCTGGTGAGGCAAGGTGCAAGGCTCAACTCAGGTCTTCATTTATTCAGTGGTCAAAGAAGACATGGGTCAGAGAGGAAGGGAGGGAGGAAGGAGGGGGCAGAGGGCCCTTTCCTATCTTTATTGAAAAGCCAGAGTAAGGGAGATATGGAAAGTGTGAGAGAGAGATCATCTCCATTGAGGCGCTGAAAGCCTGGGTGAATGGGGAGGGAGAGTTACGCTCAATCAAACCGAAATCCGTATTTCAAGAGACAGGCGATAGAGAGCCAATCAAAGTCAATCTCTTGACCCTTATCAGATTCAGATTCTGCAGTGCAGGCAGCCTCCCTGCCGATAACCTTTTAAAAGGAGTGGAGGAAACCAAAGTGATTAGTGACTGATCTTAAGCTATGATTGTATTTACTGCCATTTGTCATGCAGTGCCCTCCGACCCAGAGGGAATTGAAGGTTCCAGTGGCTAATTAACCCCTGTGACACCTAAGTGGCACACCATTGCACACAAATCAATGACTTTTGTGCTTGATTGCCCCCCATCAACTGACTGTGTAAATATTGACACATGCGGGAAACCGCAATGAACCTGGATTAGGAAGCTAGCTAAACTCATCTATGGGGTGTCTGTGTGAGTGCTATCTCTAGACTGTGTGGGAGTGAGACGTAACAAGGCTTAGGTGCGAGGAATCAAATGCTAATTGCCTTTCCATCGAAGGCATTGGTCTATTTAATGTCTGTGTTTTGTGGTTTGTGCATAAGGATTAGGCCCGCAAAGCATGTGGGAATAATATTATGGATTTCATTTGAGGGATACTGTGTGTGTGTGTGTGTGTGTGTGTGTGTGTGTGTGTGTGTGTGTGTGTGTGTGTGTGTGTGTGTGTGTGTGTGTGTGTGTGTGTGTGTGTGTGTGTGTGTGTGTGTGTCTAAGAACATCTGTATTCTGACAGAGCCTCCTCTCTCAATCTAGATCTAACTGCCTGCAGTCCCAGACACACAGGAGCTGGAGGGGGGAGCTGAGGAGAATACTTACAAGCCTCTGCCACTCTACCCCAACCAGACATACTGTACACACACTCTGACACACACACACACACACACACACACACACACACACACACACACACACACACACACACACACACACACACACACACACACACACACACACACACACACACACACACACACACACACACATTTACAAGATGGCGCCGCAACGAACGGCTGCCTGTCTGTGCGCTCCGTCGAGACTGTGCTTACTTTTGTTAATATTTATAGTTTTTAGAGTTTTGTTTGTACCAACTGTTGGTGCATTTAATGTATATGACCGTCAGTCACTCATAGACATTGGATTACGGGAAACTTACCAACTGGATTACTCACTGGACCAGCTTTCCGAACCGCAACAATGGCCTGAAGAAATTCTCCGGAGATTAGGACCAGATCCTTTGTTCCTTGATCCCAGGAAAAGAGGACCCAGACGACGAGGAAAGAGAGCTGGAGTCCGTAACAGGCTGAGAACCAGGCGGCACAGGACACCACTACCCAGTATATTGCTAGCCAATGTACAATCAATTGACAATAAACTGGATGACATCCGAGCAAGGATTCAATATCAAAGAGACGTTAGGGACTGCAACGTTCTCTGCTTCACTGAAACGTGGCTCACGCCGGAGGTCCCAGACCACGCAATTCAACCAGCCGATCACTTCTTTATCCATCGCAAGGATCGGACATCAGAGTCCGGTAAACAACGTGGAGGAGGTATTGCCTTCATGTTTAACAAAAATTGGAGCGATCCAACTAACGTGAAGGAATTATCCAACCACTGCTCCCCAGAACTGGAATATATAACCATCAAGTGTCGTCCTTTCTTCCTCCCGAGGGAGTTAACGGCGATCATCCTGATCGGAGTGTATATTCCACCGCAAGCCAGCAACAACGCCGCGCTCTCCAGACTCCACGACGAGGTAAATAGAATACAAGTGGCTAACGTTAACGCCGCCATTGTGGTGCTGGGCGATTTCAACAGCGCCAATCTGAGAAAGGTATTACCTGACTTCTATCAGCATGTGACTTGCAACACCAGAGGCGGTAACATCCTAGATCACTGTTACACGCAATTTAAAGGTGGCTACAAGGCTCATTCTGATAGTGGCTTTGGTAAATCAGATCACGCGTCAATCTTTCTTTCACCAAAGTACAAACAGAGAATTAAAAGTACTCCTGTAGTCTCGCGAGAGGTGCAGAAATGGGATTTGACGTCAGAGGAGACGCTCCGGTCTGTGTTTCACTGCACAGATTGGAATGTGTTCCGCGACACAGATAACATTAATGTCTACACGGAGACAGTGCTGGACTATGTTTGTACTAGGGTGGAAGAAACAATCCCCACTACCACAATGAGAGTTTACCCAAATCAAAAACCCTGGGTAGACAAATCCGTCCGTGAAGCTCTGAAAGCGCGCACCAAAGCATACAACGACGGCCTAGTGGCAGGCAACATGAATGACCACAAGGTGGCGCGATACAACGTAAGGAGGACAGTGTCAGAGGCCAAACGGCGCTACAGGGATAAAATTGAACTCCAGTTTGAACAAGCTGACTCTAGAGCTATGTGGCAGGGGCTCAAAATGATGACAGACTACAAAGGCGCCTCCCTCAAACTGAACAGTGACATCTCCTTAGCAAATGACCTCAATACCTTCTATGCGAGGTTTGATGCTGGTAATAACAACACCAGCTCACAAGCCACGGCAATGGGGGGGGGGGGGTCGGCTGCTGATGGAGGCGCAGTGTTCAGGGTAACAGAGCATGAGGTGAGGCGGACCTTTAAAAAAGTGAATATCAGGAAGGCAGCAGGTCCGGACGGCATCCCCGGCCGCGTCCTAAAAGTCTGTGCCGACCAACTGGCCCCAGTATTCACTGACATATTTAACCTGTCCTTAGAACAGGCTGTCATCCCCACCTGCCTGAAGAAGTCCACTATTATCCCTGTACCCAAAAAATCCAAGCCTGCTTGCCTCAACGACTACCGCCCTGTAGCTCTCACCTCCATAGCCATGAAGTGCTTTGAGAAGCTAGTAAAGGGCTACATCTGCTCCTCCCTCCCCATCAACATGGACCCCCTGCAATTTGCATACCGCCCCAACAGGTCCACGGAGGACGCCATAGCCCATGTGCTGCACACAGCAGCATCACACCTGGACAAGAGGCAGGGGAACTATGTGAGAATGCTATTCATCGACTACAGCTCGGCATTCAATACCATAGTCCCCTCCATACTCATAGCCAAGCTCAGGGACCTGGGCTTGGGCTATGACCTCTGCCAGTGGGTCTTGGACTTCCTGACTGGCAGACCCCAGGTGGTGAGAGCAGGCAACTGCACCTCCTCATCCATCACCCTCAACATAGGGGCCCCCCAGGGCTGTGTTCTGAGTCCCCTCCTCTACTCCCTGTACACACACGACTGTGTGGCTCAGCGGAGTAGCAATACAATCATCAAATTTGCTGACGACACAGTGGTGGTGGGCCTGATCTCTGCCAACGACGAGAGGGCCTACCTGGAAGAGGTCAAGGTCCTGGCGGGATGGTGCCAGGAAAACAGCCTCTCCCTGAACGTCAGCAAAACAAAGGAGATGATTGTGGACTTCAGGAGGTCGGGGGTCAAGGACTACAGCCCCCTCAGCATCGACGGGGCACCGGTTGAGAGAGTCAACAGCTTTAAGTACCTCGGAGCCTACATATCCGAGGACTTGACATGGACCACACACATTGACAGTGTTGTGAAGAAGGCACAACAACGCCTCTACTTCCTCAGGCGCCTAAGGAAGTTCCAAGTCAGTCAGAAGATCCTTAAGAACTTCTACTCATGTACAATAGAGAGCATCTTGACCGGCAACATCACCTCCTGGTTTGGGAATAGCACTGCACAAGACCGAAGCAGACTACAAAGAGTGACACGTTCAGCCGAACGCACAATTGGAGGGGGGCTCCCCACCCTCCAGAACATTTACAACAAGCGTTGCACGGGCAAGGCTAAGATAATCATTAAAGACTCCAGCCACCCGAACAACTGCCTCTTTGAACTGCTGCGGTCAGGCAAGCGATACCGGAGTCTCAAGGCGAACCCAGGCCATCAGGCTGCTAAACGAACAATGAATGAACACTACACAACAACAACCACCAAACGCACATAGCACACACATCCACACGCACACACTCACTTTAAACAAACACACTGTAGCACCCACTCCACACACTTTATAGCACACACCCACTTTAAACAAACACACTGTAGCACCCACTCCCCACACTTTATATTTATTGATGAAGGATTGCACTACAACTCGTACACCTTACTGTAAATTGTACCTAAAATTGTACCTCATCCCATTTCTGCTTTGCACTAGATAGTACTGTACATTAGTACACTGCATAGTATTGTATATTATATGGTAACTCAGAACATTGTACATATGTCTATACCGAACACTGTGACCTCATTTTTCTTCTTTCTTTTTCTTCTTCTAAATTACATGCTATATTATGTTATTTGATACTATCTTGTCTAGCACAGTCTCTGGAGCGTAACAGTAAGAAGCATTTTGTATGAAAGTATTCTGTACTTCTGTATGACAACTATTAAAGAACTTGAACACACACACACACACACACACACACACACACACACACACACACACACACACACACACACACACACACACACACACACACACACACCTAACACAAATATAGGCACAGACATATGCAGACACACACAAACACACACACACACTCAGTATCCCAGCCTAACTTGTGGCGTGATGGGAAGAGCCTCTGGCTCCGGCAGCCTCATGTCCCCTCTAGCATCAATGGCTGCTTCAGTTGACTGAGAGCGCAAGACACCTTGAAAAGTCACCCATCTGAGCAGCTCCTCACCGCTCCATCTGGGGGTGCACTGATTCTGATTCATTCTCCAGGGCCTCGCTAAAACAGGTCTGCTTTCTAATACACACAGTCTCTGATCCTGGTCCGAAATATATACAGTAGCAGTACTAGAAATAATAGCGGGGAGACGGTGACTGGTCCATAGGAATAACTTGTGTTTTTGGATCATAAATCCTACATCTGTAGTTTATGAGTTGCTCTCATCCACCCTTTAATCCCAAAGATGAAACTGATTTCAAAAAATAAAAAGGTTCCTTTGATCTGAACCACGCGCATCGATTCCCCATCCCCTTCTCTCTCCCCGTCAGACGCTCAGCGAGCTCTGGAAGTCGTCCCACGCTCAGAACGGAGATTGCTCAACTGAATATCATACTCAGTGAGCGGTGGCCGACATCCAAAGATCATCCTGGGCATTGGAATTATAAACTCCTCAAGCGAGGAATGTGAATGGTGGGGATGGAGGCGTCGGCTGTTAAACGGGTGATTTATTTGGCAGAAAAAGCATGAATTGGTGCACAGCCAATTGAGGGTAATACTGTATGTGCCATAAAGAGGTACTTTCTGTTTCAGATGCCTCATTTTAACTCCTGCCTTAACCCATTCAGTGCCAACCACGAGATTAGTCTGGTTAACTCGCCATGTGTTGAGTGCCAAGACCAGAGAAAACTCGGGTTTTAATCGTTATTTCTTTTATTAGCAATATCCATACATTTTTCATCCATCCAGCCTGACGTTATCATTGGGAATGGGTCTGAGCTCGAAAAGGCAAATACCGCCGCCTATCGTCTCCCGGATGGTATTGCACATCATTGGATTGGATTGGGTGGGACTGTGCATCAGAAAAAAACTCTGTCCCGGGGTTTCCCTTCTCGAGCAAGCAGTAGCTGTTACCACATTCACTGGGGAGGCTCGGAGCAGCGTTGATTATGTGTTTTGGTGCTATAACATCATCAATAAATCAATCAATCAATAAACACTATCAATATTTGGAATGGCGATCAGGAATTGGATTCATCTTTTTGCAGAACATCTTATGTGAGGTAAGGATTCTATTTTACCAGTCTTGGGTTAATCAGATGTTTTTTTCTCCACCATCGCAGTGTGTGTGTGTGTGTGTGTGTGTGTGTGTGTGTGTGTGTGTGTGTGTGTGTGTGTGTGTGTGTGTGTGTGTGTGTGTGTGTGTGCGTGCGTAACATTAGCGCTGACCACGGCATGGATAATCGATTTTCAGCCCGCTTCTCTAGCGTGCATAAGTCCACCGAAAAATTACAACGTGTTTTGTGTATGGGCTATTTTTCGCGGATTTCTCTGGAATTACTAGAAATCTCCAAAATTATACTCGTATTCAAAACGGTATAAAACGGAAATGTACCAATGAAAAAACAATCCGTTTCGTACATGTTGACTGCAAGCAAGCCATTGATAAGCGACGGTGTATTAGACCCATAGCAATAATTTAAGATATAGTTTAAGCGTTTGCAAATTTCCCCGTCCTCCCATTGACTTCAGTGTTGGCACGCTAGCCCTAATATGGTCATAAGGGCGTGGCTCTGAATAAGTTAAAGACACACCAAATAAAAACCTCCCCCAATTTTTTTTATGCATTCAATTAAGAGTTGCTTCATAAATTGCACAGACTTATCTGAATATATTAGCCTATACAGTACTCAGCTTTAATTGCATTTCATTTCACTTCATAATCCAGTCTGAAAGCACCTCCACTGTGACAGATTTAAGAGAAAGGCACTTCGTTGTCGAGTTTGCTCCAAACCAATCGCAAATCCTGCATGTCTAATCAGCTTTGCATCGTTAGCAATCGAGCTAACTGCTGCTGTAGCAAAGGACTTCCATGGCCTCAGTGCGGCGAGCCCGACTGGTGAACCAGACCCTGAATAACAAAACAATGAAGGATGTGCGTGTGAACAGGAAAAGTGAATCCAGGCAGCTGAATCTATGCTCTTGGGAGAAAAACCTGACAGCATTAAGTCACGGCATTGTGTGCAGAGTGGAAACAGCAGGTGTTTTCAAGGCATACATATATCATGAGTGGTTACATTATCCCATGCTTTTGTTGCACATTAACCAACAGTGAGTTTCGAGTGCCAACATCATTTCAATAGACGCGTATGCATGCCAAAACAAATCCTGCGTACACGTGAACTCCAGACCCAGACTCAAAACCTGAATAAGGCCATGTCCAGACTAAAACGATTTTGGTCGTTTGCACCGTTCTGTCACACGGAACTGCGTTCTGGCAGCCTGAAGACGATACTTTCTGATACCAGCTCCCAGAGTACGCAATTCTGAAGACGCCTGAAGATGCCCCCCATTGCGTCACCATCTTTACAAGCAATACACGTCTTCTCCTGAACCGATGACGCGATAGCCCACCTCTCCCTTACCCCGCGTGTAAAAACATCAACACAATGGCATGTACAGCTATTGAGCTTGATCGGGCTTTTACAGCTTTACATATGCTGTGCTCTCTCTATCTGTCTGAAGCGTGCGCGGTTCTGCTGTACACACACTCCCGACCGAGGCGTGCACACATGCTCACACGCATCTCCCTTAATCCGCAGGCAAACCCAGACAAAAAAAATAAACATGATACATATGTGTCTTATATGTCCTGGCTAGAAGTGTTTATTAAACACAGGGATTTATTATTAAACAACAATGGCATCAGAGTAGTTGCATTCGTGTTACAGAAGCTATTGAGCTTGATTGGGAGGCTACTGTGATGCAAGACACTAACTAGAGATTAGCGTCACATAGCTGGCCTTTTTCTGAAAACCCAAGCACATATTGTTCCATAGCATACGCCTTCAGTTGATCATGACAAATCCTCTCTTACCTTGATGATTAAAAAGCCTCCATAATTTAGTAAATAAAACTGTAGCCATCCAGCTAGCATTGATGCTATTCAAAATGCTATCCACATTAGCTAAATAGCTAACCAACTAAATACAATAGACAGTGGTATCCTGAGGTAACGTTAAATACAACGTTTGCTAGTTGAAATGACTGGACACACACAGGGACAAGTTAAACATCAATCAATTCATTTATTCCAACAGGTAGTTTGAGCTGCATGTGAGCCACGGTCTTTCTCTCCTCTCCTTTGGAAACGAATGACGTTACGTTAGCTCGAAAAGCACAGAACCGGCCGACACAAGTTAAGCTGCTAGCAACAGACACTATAACACTTCCGGTCGGGGATTTTCAAAATAAAAGAAACAGGAAAGACATATATTTTGTAAATTTGTGGCATGCACTTATTATCTTGAGACGTTTTTGGTTTTACGGAAACCTTAAAACTAAACGAAAATGAAACAGATCAAAATTGTTTTAGTCTGGACAAGGCCTAAGTAGAAGAGGTAGCTCTTATCTTTCAATAACACAGTGAGAGGGACAAAGTAAACACCACCCCTCGCGCCGCCCGCTCCTGTGAAAACACGTTGCAAGTCACAGCGCCTGCTGCTTTTCTGATACCAGCAGCGGGGGCTTCCCGAGTCCTTGGACGGGGTGTGGGCCGTTGGAATGGACATGTGTGCTCTGTTGGAGAGTCGTAAACAAGATTCTTTTCACCACAGTACCGGGCCAGGCCCGCTCTGCACACATGGCCTTATCTGATACCGAATCCAGAGAGAGAGAGAGAGAGAGAGAGAGAGAGGGAAAGCGAGATAGAGAGAGAGAGAGAGAGAGATAGAGAGAGAGAGAGATAGAGAGAGAGAGAGAGAGAGAGAGAGAGAGAGAGAGAGAGAGAGAGAGAGAGAGAGAGAGAGAGAGAGAGAGAGAGAGAGAGAGAGAGAGGCAAATAAAGGGGAGCAGGCAAGCTCTGCTGGAGCCACAGATAAGGAGAGGCTAACGAAGAGGTGTTGGGGGACGAGGCCCACAATTGACATTTCAGACCCTCTGCACAATGCCTGCCTTTATCCCCCCCTCCAAAGTCAATTGCTGTTTTGTTGTGTGATTGTTTACTCTCGGTGATTCAGTGCTTCTTGTGCATTTCCGCCGCTCACGCTGTGTATGTCTCTCTATGCCAACAGAATGTCATTTTCGTTTCATTGTGAGTCACAATTCAAAAGATTGGTATTTCACCACATTCCCACATTTATTCAATGTATTTTCTCAAAAATGAATGCTGTCGTTTCCACATAACGTTGAAGTAAAAAAAAATAAGATTGTTTGGATAATTCAGCACTGCTGGCTAATCTGCGAGCAGACACAGCCCTGACTCGTCCTATACGGCAGTTCCGAAGACAGTGTCTTTGTCTGCGTCCATTACCGTGGGGTTGTGATAACTGCTTACCTTGTCCTTTCCTTGTTTTTCATCCTGGTATATGACCCAATGCTCCCCATCGTTACTGTAGGCCACTTTGTACGAGCCGACAAACTGGACGTGGCCGAAGTCCTTAGCTCCCTGGGTGATGATGCCGGTGATCTTTGTGGGTACGAGCATGTCCATCTGATTAAGGGTAAGTAGGGGAGAGATAGAGGCATAACGAGAGATAGAGAGAGATATAGAGGATAGATAGATAGATAGATAGATAGATAGATAGATAGATAGATAGATAGATAGATAGATAGATAGATAGATAGATAGATAGATAGATAGATAGATAGATAGATAGATAGAGAGAGGGACAGAGAGAGAGCGAGAGAGAGAGAGAGAGAGAGAGAGAGAGAGAGAGAGAGAGAGAGAGAGAGAGAGAGAGAGAGAGAGAGAGAGAGAGAGAGAGAGAAGGAGCAGAATTATTAACTTCATCACCTTGTAAACTTTGCCAAAGAAAAAGTGTCAGAGATGCTCAATTCTCACAAACTAGTCAGCATATCCCGTCCCCTCTAATATCCTCAGAGGATTTATAAAGACATTGTAAATTTGGGGCTCAAGAAGTCAGTTTCAATTATTCACAGAATATTGAACAACAAGGCTAAGCCCACAACCTCGTCTCAGCAAAACAGAAAGCGCCGGCCGCAGCAGCTCCTGAGAGCGAAAGCCCCGCCATTTGGGTAAATCTTTAATACGTTTGTCATTTGTAGGAAACAATTTACAGCACATGGGGTGCCAGGCCGTAACACAGAGGCTGTTACTTTAATTGACTTTCAAGAGTCAATTATGCGTCATTATTGAGGGCTGCACACAACACCGCCTCTTTGTGACAGAATGTACATAACATGAAGCATAATCCCCTGTTTCACAATAGCCTATAGGACCACCACTGTAGATAGATACCTGTACTGAGGAGGGAATATCCTGCGAATACAGCCAATTAAGTAGATAGATACCTGTACTGAGGAGGGAATATCCTGCAAATACAGCCAATTAAGTAGATAGATACCTGTACTGAGGAGGGAATATCCTGCAAATACAGCCAATTAAGTAGATAGATACCTGTATTGAGGAGGGAATATCCTGCAAATACAGCCAATTAAGTAGATAGATACCTGTACTGAGGAGGGAATATCCTGCGAATACAGCTTTAAGCCAATTAAGTCAATAGCTTGTTCAGGCTTGTTGCTCTCCTCTTTTCCATTGTGTTAATTATGTTAATGAATAATGTATGTGAAATCACAATGCCACACAGCCAACAAATTGTTCTTCTAGGTCAGGGGTTCTCAAACATTTTCATACCATGACCCCATTTTATTTGGGATTTTAATTTTTTTTGGCGACCCCACACTTAACACATTGGGTGCCAGCAACGAGAAATCGAATCGTTATTTAATCGTTATTTCTTTTATTAGCGATATCCATTAATTTTTCATCCATCCAGCCTCACGTTATCATTGGGACTGGCTCTGACCTCGAAAAGGGCAAATACTGCCCCCTATCGTCTCCCGGATGGTATTGCACCCATTGTATTGGAGTAAATAGAAATGCATGAGAAAAAAAAAACTCCGGATTCCACATTTGACTTCTGAGCCATGTAACCTGAGACTATTGCATTCATTGAGGCAACCGAAAGCAGCGTGGATTATCTGTTTCGAGGTCTAACGTTGGATCAATAAACGTGATCGATATTTGGAATGGCGATCAGGAATTGGAATAATCTTTTTGCAGAACATCTGTTCTGAGGTAAGGAATCTATTTGACCAGTATTGGGTTAATCAGCATTCACAACGTGTCCCCTATGTGTGTATGTGTGTATATGACGTTAGCGCTGACCAAGTCATGGATAATTGATTTTTCAGCCCGCTTCTCTAGCGTGCATAAGTACACATATACTATCGATAATCTAGCATTTATTTGAAAACGATTCATAAATAGGCCGAAAAATGACAACGTGTTTTGTGTATTCCACTAAAGAGCTATTATCGCGGATAGAATGACATAATCTCAAGTCGCTCTCGGTCTTCCATGATAATTGCGCATGAATCTGCATTTGCTTTGCATGGGAGGAGAATAAACAAAGTGTTTTGTGTGTGTGGAAGGAGTAATACTCGCACAGCTCCGTCCATTGTGAGCAGCATTGGTAAGCAAGGGATCTGCCACTTAATATGGGGTGTCTCCAATGCAGCTTTCTGCCCAGTGTTACAAAATGTAATAATAATAATAATAATAATAATAATAATAATAATAATAATAATAATAATAATAATAATAATAATAATAATAGATTGGATTTAGAGAGAGAAGCGCCTTTCTCAGACTCAAGAACATTTTACAAAAAAGAGAAGCTATATAAAAGAAAGGGTAATAATTAGGGATGTCCGATATTATCGGCCTACCAATATTGCATAAAAATGTGATATCGGAAAATATCGGTATCGGTTTTCAAAAAAAGAAAAGATATTTATTTTTTTTACATTTATTTAACCTTTATTTACCCAGGCAAGCAAGTAAGAACAAATTATAATTTTATTTAATTACCTGAAATTATTCCGTTTTTTTGGGGGGGGGGGGGACCCTGCATATATCGGTATCGGTTGATATCGGTTGATATCGGTATCGGAAATTAAGAGTTGGACAATATCGGTATATCGGTATCGGTAAAAAAGCCAATATCGAGCATCCCTAGTAAGAATATGAATATATATATAGTAACAACAGGAAAATTAAAAAAAATTAAATTATAAAGGAAGCAAGGTGCATTTGGAAGAAACAGTAACACAAAATAAACAAAAACAAAAACAACAGGATCAGTAGCTTAAAAGAAAAGAGTCAGGGGGGGAACGGGGTGGGCTACTTGGGAGCAGGGCCATGTTGCGAAGGCAAGTGTGAACAGGTGTGTTTTTAGGTGGGTTTTGAAGAGGTTGATGGTGTCGGAGCCTCGGATGGAGGGGGAGAGGGAGTTCCATAGCCTAGTACAACTAGTCTTTACAATCTAATCCAGATGAAATCTCATGTGCTCATCACAGCATTGCTTCTTTGTACTGAGCTGTGATGAAGGCATGGTGCATGCACACACCAGCTGCTAAGCTGCGTACACTAGGTCCTTGAAAGTTCCTAGTTCACATGATGGACAAAACGTCCCGACAATGGACAGACTCACGTATGTGATCCATGCAGACACCAACAACACAGTACAGTTATTACATTGCAAGATATTGTGTAAAATGGGGGAGAGAGAGAGAGAGAGAGAGAGAGAGAGAGAGAGAGAGAGAGAGAGAGAGAGAGAGAGAGAGAGAGAGAGAGAGAGAGAGAGAGAGAGAGAGAGAGAGAGAGAGAGAGAGAGAGAGAGAGAGAGAGAGAGAGAGAGAGAGAGAGAGAGAGAGAGAGAAGGCCAGCATGCAAATGTCTTATGCTGAATTCACAAAATGTTTGGTTCTCATATCACAGTAATTGCCCTGGCCACAGGCCAGTATACTGTACTATATCATACCATACGGGCCTGACAAAAAAATTAAATGCCCCACATAGATAAAAGAAACAAGCAAACAATGTTACCTATATCCTATAGTTTAGTTTCTTTCTACCTCCCGATCTCGAGACGTGCTACAAAACATGCTACAAAACCTACCTCTACAGTATGCCTCAGAATACTACTGTATGCCACCAATACAGTGAACAACGAGAAACATTGTCCCACTTCTTGTGTGATGCTGGTGGTGGTGATGCTGCTGGTGATGTGTGTGTCTGTGTGTAGGAGCTCACTCATCTTGCTTTCATCTCTCATAAGGCTTTGACAGTGCTCCAGATCTGCTTTCCCCTCCCAGCTATAGTGAGATTGGGGGAATATTCCCTGGGAATTAGAGGGGTCTGCTTCAATGCAGGATCCCTGCTGTTAGCGAAGGCACGCAGGGGCCTGGGTCCCTGACTCACAGGCAGGCAGAGCCCACATCTTGTTTCTCTGCTCCTGTGATACAGAGAGCGGTGATATACAGATTGTAGAGCGCACTCTCTGGTTTCTAAAATACACTCTGAGCTCATGCTGTGGTTTTCACAGTAAAATATCACAGCAATTTGTTGTTTCACAGAATGACATTGCATGACTGTGAACTGCAATACAATTCACATTTAACTCAGAATTTTCCATTTCACAGTAGAGTATTGCTTTGTGCCTACAGATATCTGTTGAGAACCATTTTCTTTTTTTTTAAACTTTGGCCATTTCCCTGGCTCTTTTATACGTTTATCGCATTTATACTTGGTCAAGTTCGACCGACAGAAGCAGGCTGAAAGGGTTCAGATGGGGGGGAAGACACTCTGGGAAAGGCACGGCTGCAGTCCGGGATTCGAACTCGCTCAGCCCCAGATCCGTGACGAGCACGGTTGTCCACGGCGCTGAAATAGCACTCGCGGTACGTGGTGAGCTACTGGAGCTCCCCTGAGAACCATTTTCACAGTAAACACCTACAGACAGAGAGTGAGGGAGAAAATGGTTGCATTGTATAGCTTTTTATCCAAAGTGCTTTACAATTTATGCCTCACATTCACCCATTCACTCACACACCGACGGTGGAGGCAACCATGCAAGGTGCGAAACCTGCTCATTGGGAACAGTTTGGGGTTACGTGTCTTGCTGAAGGACACTTTGACATGCTGCCGGGAGGAGCCGGAATCGAACCAGAAACCTTCAGATTACTAGTCAGCCGCTCTACCTCCTGAGCCACTGTCACCCCCTAAAAGGGCAGAATTATTAACTTCATCACCTCATCAATTTTGCCAAAGAAAACGTGTCAGGGATGCTCAATTCTCACACACTATTTGGCATCTTTTTTTTCTTAAACTTTTTAAAGCTTTTGAGAATGATCAAATTACAGTTAAGTGAGATAAGTTATGTTATTTAACTATTATTACATGTACCTATAGTTTGATCATTATAGCCAAGGTTTGAACCTGGGCTTTCTACATACAAAAGCTATATACCTACTTTTGTATATCTACTAAGCTACGTTCAAGCAAAGTAATGCATCACTTGACCAATGATACACTTGTAACATTAGCACTATTGAAAAGGCACTAGAGCCTTTTGGTAATGACACACTGGCATCATATACCCATTTATCTATTTGTTATTTTGTCATTTTAAAGGTCTGACAGAAGCTTCCAAGTAAAATTTGGTAACTAATGTTTGCAGTCATGCTGAACATGTTATAAACATGTGTCAGATGCTAAGGCTAAGCCAGATCCAGAGGGAATTTAACTCATAACATCTGTGTTGAAGGCTAAGCCTAATATTTTACCAGTAGGCCTACACCATAGGTGTGGATGTCAGCTACAGAAGCCAACAGAGCATACTGTATCTCAGACATGGATAATTGTGTTGTACATACAATATATTGGAAACAATATAAACATTTCGATTTCTAACATCTCTATTTTAGTAGTATAGTCAAATTTATGAAATGTAAAATGGATATACAGGTCCAGAAATAGTCATGACCACTTAGTTTTAGGTCACTGGAGATTCACACGTGTAATATTAAATGTCCAGGTAGGGAAATGAGGACATATCCTGCAGCTGACTAGGGAGATAAGCATAGCCTACCTGAAAATCAAATAAACCTAACTTTTCACAATGGTGCAAACATTCAAGGTAATTGCCTGACTGAACATGAGTCACTAACAAAACAAACTTTTCAAACAATGTAAGTATTCTGCCATCAATAGGAACAATAGGTGTCTGTGTTTTCTCCAAAAGTAGGCACGACTGCAAAAAAGTACCCAGATGTGTCCAGTTTGGGGTCGGTTTTTCAGATTTGTCACAATGTACAGTAACGTATGTACAGTACACTGTTTGATGGCATGGGCAAGCCAGCCAATTCATTCATTACGTTACTTAGCATGCTAGCTAACGTTAACATGCTAGCTAACGTTAACAGGCTAGCTAACATTAGCAAGCCAGCCAATTAATTCATTACGTTAGCATGCTAGGTAATGTTAACATGCTAGCTAATGTTAACATGCTAGCTAACATTAACAAGCTAGCTAACGTTAGCAAGCCAGCCAATTAATTCATCACATTAGCATGCTAGTTATGGTTAGCAAGCTAGCTAAGGTTAGCAAGCAAGCAGAAAAGCATACCAGTGGGGTCATTGTCTCAAAAGTAGCAATGAAATCATTTGAACATCTGGTCCTGGACTACCTCAACACCGCCACAGAACCCCACATTGACCCACACCTGTTTGCATACCAGACCAACAGGTCAGTAGAGGACTCCATCAACCTGGCTCTCAACCACACTCAGCACCTGGAAACCCCTAACACCTACACCCGTATCCTGTTTATTGACTTCAGCTCAGCTTTCAACACCATCCCCCCCAATAATCTGTTCCATAAGCTACAGGATATTGACATCAACCCAACCATCAACCACTGGATCCTCAATTGCCTCAGCAATAGAACCCAAACAGTCAAGGTAAACAATAAATCATCCCGCCCTCTGACCCCCAGGGCTGCGTCCTTTCCCCTTGGCTCTTCTCCCTCTACACCAACCAATTCACCCCCCTGGACAGTTCAGTCAAGGCCTTCAAACACGCAGACGACACCACCATCCTGGGCCTCATCTCCAACAATGATGAGTCAATTTACCGGCAGGAGGTGGACAGAGCAGTGGGATGAGGGTGAGCAGAAGCAAGACCGAGTATATGTGTGTGAACGGGAAGGAAGACGGAGGGGTGGTGATGATGCAAGGAGTAGAGGTACCAAAAGTGGACGAGTTTAAGTACTTGGGGTCAACAGTCCAAAGTAATGGGGACTGTGGTAGGGAGGTGAAGAAGAGAGTGCAGGCCGGGTGGTGCGGGTGGAGAAGGATGACAGGGGTGATCTGCGATAGAAGGGTACCAGCAAGAGTAAAGGGAAAGGTCTACAGCATGGTAGTGAGACCAGCTATGCTGTTGTATGGTCTAGAAACAGTGGCGCTGACCAACAAGCAGGTGGCGGAGCTGGAGGTGGCAGAGATGAAGATGTTAAGGTTCTATCTGGGAGTAACAAGGTTGGACAAAATCGAAAATGTCTACATCAGAGGAACGGCCCATGTTGAGCAGTTCGGGCAGAAAGTGAGAGAAGCAAGACTGAGATGGTTTGGACATGTGCGGAGGAGGGAGGTGGGGTATATCGGGAGGAGGATGCTGGAGATGGAGCTGCCAGGAAAGAGGAGGAGGGGAAGGCCCAAGAGGAGGTTCATGGACACAGTGAAGGAGGACATGCAGGCAGTGGGAGTGACGGAGAACGACGCAGATGACAGAAACAGATGGAAACGGATGATCCGCTGTGGCGACCCCTGACGGGAAAAGCCGAAAGAGAAAGAAGAAGAAGAGGTGGACAGAGCAGTGAGGTGGTGCTCATCCAACAACCTCCTGCTCAACACCTCCAAAACCATGGAAATTGCCATAGACTTCAGGACTTCAAAAAAAACACCCATACTCCCAATAACCATCTCAGACCAACCCATAACCCTAACTGAATCATTCAAGTTCCTTGGCACCCACATCAGCAATAAACTCAAATGGGACATTAACACCACTGCCATCATCAAAAAGGCCCAGCAGCGCCTGTACTTCCTCAGGCAACTGAGGAAGTACAGAGTCCAACAACGCCTGATGGTCCAATTCTACACTGCCATAATTCAAAGCATTCTCACCTCATCCATCACAGTCTGGTACGGTTCCACTGACAAACACACCAAACACAAACTCCAACGCATCACCAAGACAGCCTCCAAAATAATTGGCTGCCCCCTCCCCTCTCTGGACTCCATCTACACCTCACGCACAGTCACCCGCTCTGGTAAAATAGTCAACAATCCCTCTCACCCAGCACACCACTTATTCCAGCGCATGCCCTCAGGTCGCTACAGGCCAATTTTAACCAGACACACGCTTCACAAACAGTTTTTTCCCCACAGCAGTCCGAACACTAAACACCCTGGCCCGCCCCCCTTTGCACAGACGGGCAAGCATCTGTCACTGACTGACACTGTTACATGTGACTGTCCTGTATGTATTTATGTATATATGTATTTATTGTGGGGATCGGGAGGTGGGAGGGGGGCGTTTGATGTCTGATGTTTCATGTTGATGTAACCAGTGCTTAACAAACTGTACCTCAAACAATTACCACCAACCATCGTTGTGTGGCATTAAAGTATCTTGTATCTTGTAATCTAGGAGTTACTTTGCACTTGTTAAATTGTGCTAGTTTGACACAAACTATTATAATAATAATAATATTATATATATATATATATATATATATATATATATATATATATATATATATATATATATATATTTGACGCTATCACCATGAGGCCACGTACAGCCAATGAACTTTGGTACAGCGTGATATTATGCTTCAACTGAAAAACGGACCCGAACTGCCAGCCAGGCTGAACATGGTCTGATGTACCTACACTGGTCTGATGTATGTCTGTCAGCTCAAATTACATTTTACTTTCCAAACTGTTAAAAATGTTTTGCTGCCATGGAATAAACTACCAAATATATCAAATGGACCCCTACTGGTTAGAACGCTTGACTAATCTACTAACTAGCCACCCAAATCTGTTTTTATTTAACTATATACCTAATTGCGCTGGTGCCATTTTCCATTCACATACATGAAAACGGTAAGCATTAGCTTAAATGTTTTGCTATAAACGACCAAATCTATCAAATGTACCCTACCGGTTAGAAAGTTTGCCTAATCTACTAACTAGCAAACTAGGTTAGACCACCCAAAATCGTTTTTTTATTTAACTATACCTCCTAGAGTATGACGCTAATGATGCTAGCATTTTCTATTCACATACATGAAACCAATAACATTATCATTAGCATTAGGCAGAGTGGTTTTATGATTGGTTCGTGGAATTAATTGCATCATTTTTGTAATAAATGTCCAGGCATAACCACGCCCAATTTAAACACAATATCAGGAACTTATTTTTAGATGCTTACTATTATGTCATAAGCCATAAGACACTAAATTACATAGTTTGAAGGTTATTGTGGATTTGAGTTTCCAGTGGCTTTAAAGGTCAAAAACATGTATAACATATTTTTTACGATATAGCTGTTCTAAAAAAGTCAAGTACTCAAAGACTCAAAATCGTCTGCCTGCTTCAATGATTGTTTTTTTGGAGTGAGGTATATATTTTCCTTCTGTGCAAATAAATGGCATTACACAATAACTCTCTCATAATCACAATGGAACAGCAGCCTTCTGATTAAAGGGGCGATAAATAAACAGAGGCCGTGGCTGGTGTTTGGGGGGGAACAGCCATTCATTGAGAGGGGCACGACACCCTGCATTGTGGGGCTTTGATTACCCTCCAAACACAGAGCGCAGAGGTAATCTCATTCTAGCCAAGCAGTCGAGTCCGTCACCAACACAAAGGCACACTTGAAGGGGAAACCTGTAATTGCTGTCACAGGTAGCGGTCAAGAAAAATATGACCGCCCCTAGCGACGCTGGCTTCCAACACTTTGATGGCCCAAACCAAATTAGAGGGCAAGATAAGCTTGTTAGAACGCGGCCTCTCCTCCAACTCCCTCCCTCGCCTTCCTTCCATCACTCCCGGATCCCTGTTCCCCCTCCATAAGCACTTAACCCAGGCACGCCAGGGGCTTGTGAAGTCTTTGCGGCAACCTTTGGATGCTTGTGGCGGAGACGTACTGTACTAAGGAACAACGGAGGAATCGGTCTCAGGATTGCTACTCAAGATAAATCTCCATGCAGCCTTAATCTACCCTGGCTGTTCTCTCAACAATACATATGCGAGTCCACAGACAAATTAAGAGAAAAGAAAAGAAAATTAATACCGCATACTTAATTGTCTGTAAGCAACATCGCTTTTGACGGTGCGGCTCGTGGTGGCGAAGCTTGGACTTCTTGCTTCATGGGCTTCTGGTAAATAAAATATGGGAAAAAGCGAAGGGGAAAACCCCCCTTGTCTGCTCATTAAGACGGGACTCGGCCTGTTAACCCTCGTGTCCTGTACTTGAGGTGGCAATGGTGCCGGGTGATAAAAAGATAAAAAAGAGTGAGAAGGAGCTTTAATTCGGAGCAGAACGAGGCCGTCTCTCCCTCCTGCACCGTGTGTATGGGCTGCAACACATACAACACGGCCCGCTGTACCGCCAGCTGTGCTAATTTAATTGTGTGTGTTGAAGATTCATTTAATCAACACTGCTCCAGTACTGTGACCCACTTCATAGCCTGAGGGGAGGAGTGTTTGGTCTGTGTGTGTGTGTGAGTGTGTGCGTGTGTGTGTGTGTGTGCGTGCATGTACTGTATTAGTGTGGGTGTGCATGTATGTGAATGCTTGACAGTCTGTTTGTGTGTGTGTGTGTGTGTGTGTGTGTGTGTGTGTGTGTGTGTGTGTGTGTGTGTGTGTGTGTGTGTGTGTGTGTGTGTGTGCGTGCATGTACTGTATTAGTGTGGGTGTGCATGTATGTGAATGCTTGACAGTCTGTTTGTGTGTGTGTGTGTGTGTGTGTGTGTGTGTGTGTGTGTGTGTGTGTGTGTGTGTGTGTGTGTGTCTGTCTGTGTGTGCATGCATGCATGTATCAGTGTGTGTGCATCTGTGTGTGTGTGTATGTCTGTGTGTGCCTGCGCCTGTGTATTTTCCTAGGGCACACTGCAGGAGACAGGAGAGTGTGCCTACAGCTCACAGCACCGCGGACCATCGACTCCACAACAGGACAACTGTCATGAAAGCTTAAAGCTGAGGTGAGACCAGAAATAGGACACGTTCCATCGCTCACGGCACTCAGAAAATCGCTGTGCAATACACTGCGTTTGAATAAAGCATTCCATACAGGGGCGGACCTTCCTACAGGCGCTATAGGCGGTCGCCTAGAGCGCCACCCAGAGGGGGGCGCCAAAAAAGAATAAAAAAAAAATATTTTTTTTAATTTTTTTTTAAATTTTTTTTAATTTACATTTTTTTTTCTCTGTGCAGTTTTGGCGCCCCCCTCTATATCTGCAACCATTATTTTTACATAAAAAAAATTCTAACATAAGGGGAAATGAGCCAAAAATCTAAAACAGTCGGTCGGTCTGAGCCTCAGCTTTAGGTGTTCACAGTCAGAACATGCTAGAGCGCTGTGCATTGATGGGTATCGGTCAAGTGTTTATAGAATTGAGCATGGGAGGAAAATGGTGAATCTCGCCTAGGGCGCCAAATGTGCTAGGTCCGCCCCTGATTCCATACGTGTACACCCAGTGCGGTCACACATTAGAGGGAGCCATCATCAAGCGTGCTTAGATGCGTCAGTGGAAGTCCTCCCCTTTGGCGCTGGAGGAATTTCTTCTCTATGACGTTTCTGCAACGTAGAAATAAATCCATGGTTCTACAAGACTGCAAAATAGTTGCATGTGTTTAATATAAATCAACATAGTCAAAGCATCACACAAGTACAATGGCAGTGATACTGTATGTTTCTCCTGTTACCCCTCCCACCAGACAAATCAAAGATAAAGAGATAAAGGAAACAATAATCAAAAAACTCAATACGCCTCAGTAGCAATAAAGAACTCTGTAGACTCAAAGATGGTGGTTTTAAATCACTGTTTCCTGGCTGCAACAAGCCCAAAAGAAAGCTATGAAGCTGTGAAAGCAGGTTTGCTTAAGCCTCAATAGCCTGCACAGGAAAACAAACTTTTTAATCCAGACCCTCTGAGTGTCCTTCCCCAGCTTTGAGACCTGGGTAGTCAGTTTCACTATTTCCTCCAACTTGCTCCACCCCTGACCCATAGCTAGTCTTCCTTTTGACCAAAGGCTCATAGAGAAAACACACAAATAACTAGAGAGAGAGCAGGCACTCTGGAACTTTACTGAACCAAAACCAAACTAAATATCAAACAGTCTGAATGTCTGTTCTGGGTTAGTGCATCAATGGACCGAGCTAAACCACAAAGTATGGTAAAGTTTTTAGTAGAGTTTGCCATGCAGGAACTAATTCTGTTGATCGGTTTTCACTCACACTCCAGGCAGCTGTAGCCAGAGGACACAAACTGGGTTCTACCAAAAGGGAATATTGTGAAATGCACGCACACACACTATGATGACTACATCATGGCTCCCCACAGCTGTGCCCAGAACACTTGGACATTATTGACTAATTGATACCTGATAGGGCGCAGCTGTGGACAAACAATTGTGTCAGAAGAGGACCTGAGGATTGGCTGACAACCAACCCCCCCCCCCCCAGGTCCCCAGCTCTCTTCCAATGTTCAATAGGTGAGGTCAAGGAGACACACCTGGGCTTTATAATGGGGCCCCACAATCAAGATGGCGGACCATTTCTTGGCGGAAGTCTCGGATAGCGTGCTGCATCCTCCAACTTCATCCTCCACCCATCCATCTTCTCCTCCACTGCAGACACAGCCATCTTCTCATCTGGGGACTCTTCAATGCACCATCTCCCTCCAGTTAAGTGCCTTTTTGCTAACTCACTGTGTGGTTGGAGTTTTTTTTTTTTTTTTTTTTTGCAGCTAGCCACTACTGATAGAAGTTTCCTCTGGTGTTAACTTGACAGAACTGATGTGGATGGAACCAACAGAGAATGTAACTTTTTCTACACCGAGACGTTTCACAAATGCACCACAACTGTCTGCCCTCCTGCCAGTGTATCTTGTTGGAACAACGCTCCAGTCTTGGTTGTTCTCTATACCCTGGGGCAGCTGCATTCAGTCTTTTGCTTTTCCCTTCTCCCTATTCCCAAGGCTGTCTCCCCACGTTCATCCCGTTCCCATTGTCCACATCCCATAATAGTTTTTAGCACAGGTAAGTTATCCCGTCAGCCGTCAGGTAGTATATTTTAGTTCCTAGTGTGTTTTCTTTTGTCTTCCCCCTGTCTGCTTGCTTGACACACGGTGGTCCATTAGGGTGGCAAGGACACCTTTCGTGGTCGCAGTACCGTGCGCCCCTCTTAATGCCAGTCACTGGGCATAGCTTTGTGTTTCATGCCATTGTGTAATCATGGGCATTTGATTGAGTGCATGAGTGTCAAACTTGAGTGGCTCGTAAATTAAGCGAGTGAGTACATTTCAACATAGTATCCACTTGGTGGATGGTGTTTTTCCACCTTGAATATTTACCTGTGTGGCCATTGGGTGTTATTCTGTGTGGACAGTTCTTATTTTCTTTTTGGTCATTTTCTATTGTTGTGTTTGCCGCTATTTTGGTGTTCTAGTGTTCTACTTGCTGCTACGGCCACATGGAGTTCCTCATCACCACTGCGTCCAGGCCACCAGGCTGTGCGGCATTCAGGCCACCAGTATAGAGTTTTCCTACCCCCGTACCCTGTTGTGTTTTCACACTTGTAATAGATTTCCAAATAAAGATTTACCTCTGTTGTCCTGCTGTGTTAGTGTGTTGGGAATCTAAGTCCAGGTCAATTTCCTCTACCTGTGACACCTGCTGAGCATTGAGGAAGTGAGAGGGAGGTGTGCTGCAGGCTGAAGTGTAGACAGTCAATAGCCCAGGGCCACTGAGCACAGTAGATATATTGCCATGGAGAGGCAAGAGACAAAGGGTCGCAAGTTCCTTGTGTCAGCATGACACCAACGCTGTGCATGTGCTCATTCCTAGACATGCAAGCTTAAATCTCCCTTTTCCCTTGAAAATCGACCAGTGTGCAATACTTCTAAAGGTGATAAATGTTACCATGCTCACCCTCAGCAAGGGACATAAATACTATTGACTGCTTGTGCAATGTGCTACCTCCACTTAAGGAAGTGGGCACCTGTGTGGCATGTTGTCATGTTAGGATGGACGTGAAAGACTGGCTTTGGTTACAGCAGTGTTTCTCAACTGGTGCTTTTTTTTTTCACTACCTATCTTTGTGAAAGTGGCTTCTCAGCTCTGGTCCAGCTGAAGACAAAGCGGAGGAACAGATTGGACATTGAGCATGACCTCAGAGTTTCTTTGTCTACCATCACCCCAGACTTTGAGACTCTTGTCAGGAGCAAACATCATCCCCAGTTATCCCATTAGTTCCCTGCATGTTAAGCTAATAAGTCTGCTAAGAAGGATATATTATATATTATTATTATTATTTTATTTCATTGTGTTTTTAGCCCTTAGTTGCACTTTTGTTGCAACCCCAGTTATCCCATTAGTTCCCCAAAACTTAGGTCTGTTATGTTAAGCTAAGAAATCTGCTAAGAAGCATATTATTTATTATTATTTTATTTCATTGGGTTTTAGCCCTAGTTGCACTTTTGTTGCAAACTCAGTTATCCCATTAGTTCCCCCAAATTTAGGTCTGTTATGTTAAGCTAAGAAATCTGCTAAGAAGCATATATTATTTATTATTCTTTTATTTCATTGGGTTTTTAGCAATAGTTGCACTTTTGTTGCACTTTTTTGTGTTTATTTCATGTTTTGAAAGATTGCGTATTACTGCAAATATAATTTTTTTACATAAATCATAGTGGTTCAAAATTTTGGGTCGCGACTTAATGACTAAGGAAAATGTTGGGTCCCGAGGCTAGACCAGTTGAGAACCACTGCGCTACAGTATATCGTTAAAGTTACAGTGACTGGTCAAAGTGTTTCTTTACAGCCACAGTACTACTGGGTATACAAATTATACAATGCTGTACACTATGCTTGGGAAGTTACGGTTACTTGAACAATTTTACTGATACCTGGTTATTGGATTACGCTTACTCAGGAACATAATCTGATTACTTTCAATCACTTTTGGATTAGTTTGCCTCAAGTCCATACAATATTTTATTAAACCAGCAATTTATTAAAATGAGATTTTATTCTTAACCACAATTACAATAATGTATAATGTTATCATAATCAATAGCATGAACACTATCATTATACGTTCTCAACAAAGTAAACAACCCCCCCCCCCCCCCCCTTCCACACACACACACACACACACACACACACACACACACACACACACACACACACACACACAATACAATGAAGCAAATATAAATACATACTAGATATACTCTCCAAAGAAAAGAAAAAAAAATATATATACACACACACAATACAGATATTACAATGAGTAACATATAATATTGCTAATGTCTTCACTAATTGCCCAAACTCATTGAAGCTGCCCAAGGGCACATCTTCAGATTCACTAAAGATGCTCTTATAACCTGTGATAGAGCTGCATGTATTTATCATTGCTAGGATGGTAGGAAGATATTTCAGGCAAAGTAAGGAAGAGGAGGATATGGTCAGCATATACAGCAATTCTATGTATTGTATCCCCGAGAGCTATTCCCTTAACGTCTTTTTTGTGATCAAATATATATATTTTTTTTCACATGAAACTATTCCCTTAACGTCTTCATGACATCTGATGACATCAAGGCTCAAGTGTAATGGCGAAAACCAGGGGGCACAAAGGGCATCATTGGTGTGTGGACCTTTCCAGACAGAAGGGGTCTGAGTTGGTTATCACACAGCCCGAAGGAGAATGATATGTAAGGGATAATGTATAGCTACGAGGTCATTGTCGCAAAATAATTGACCGACACGGAGTTTAGAATACCGAGGCGCCTCGCCGAGGTGTTCTAAACGTAGTGAAGGTCAATTATTTTGCGACAATGTCCGAGTATAGGCTATACATTATCCCGCTTATTACATGGCTAACTTACTAACAATATACCTAATTCATTTTACACCATCGACAAGACGAGATCAAATGCAGATGCAGTTGTTCTGTGGCTCTGTCAGCCCAAATATAGTTATTATTAATGCCGGCAGCCTGCAGGTGTGTCTGATTGCACTGATGCAGTGTGTGTCAGTAGGCTTGATTGCTCCAGCTGCGAACAGTGGTCATTATTGCTCTGTTGCCCCTGGCAGCGGTCCGTTATCGAGTAATAACGGACCGCTGCTGAGCGCTATTGACCATCACAATCAAGCATTTTGGCTAATGTTAAAACGCCATGTAATAAATAGTTTTAATCCATTTGACAAAATGTCCGCCTAGCCTGAACCTCTGGAGGACGTCAAACAGGTCCCCCACTTGACCCTGTCAGACGCTTTTTCAGCGTCTATAGAAATGGCGAGTGCTTAGGACCTCCTCTGTGATTGGCCTGCACAGGGCTTCCTTTTGTTCACATTAAATAGTGGGAGTTCTATCTTATCTAGAAATATTTTCCTTGTCTCCTCCGAAGCAAGACAATCCCACAGAGTGGTAGAAGATCAGCTTCAGCAGCCTCACACAGAGTGGTAGAAGATCAGCTTCAGCAGCCTCACACAGAGTGGTAGAAGATCAGCTTCAGCAGCCTCACAGAGAGGTAGAAGATAAGCTTCAGCAGCCTCACAGAGTGGTAAAAGATCAGCTTCAGCAGCCTCATGCAGAGTGGTACAGTAGGTGATCAGCTTCAGCAGCCTCACGCAGAGTGGTACAGTAGGTGATCAGCTTCAGCAACCTCACAACGTGATAGAAGATAAACTTCAGCAGCCTCACACAGAGTGGTACAGTAGGTGATCAGCTTCAGCAACCTCACAACGTGGTAGAAGATCAGCTTCAGCAGCCTCACAGAGTGGTAGAAGATCAGCTTCAGCAGCCTCACACAGAGTGGTACAGTAGGTGATCAGCTTCAGCAACCTCACACCGTGGTAGAAGATAAGCTTCAGCAGCCTCACAGAGTGGTAGAAGATCAGCTTCAGCAGCCTCACACAGAGTGGTACAGTAGGTGATCAGCTTCAGCAACCTCACAACGTGGTAGAAGATAAGCTTCAGCAGCCTCACAGAGTGGTAGAAGATCAGCTTCAGCAGCCTCACACAGAGTGGTACAGTAGGTGATCAGCTTCAGCAGCCTCACAACGTGATAGAAGATGAGCTTCAGCAGCTCCAACAGAGTGGTAGGACTAACATCTGATGATGTATTCTCAATGATGAATGAGTTAAAATCAAAGAATGGTTCAAACGCCAGTGCCTGCATGAGGGGTCTTTATAAGGAGGACTGCTTGGTCACACTGACAGAGCAGTGGTCAGGAACAACTGGCTTCCAATTATATAATCTGTAGAGCAGTCTGGATGAAAAGGAAAAAAAGCTATCCTTGAGAAAGCTTGATGGGGAGAATGTAGTCCTAAATCAGCACGGAATGCTGTTAGTCTGACACTTTTACGAGATGAGGTGGACCTAGTCTCCGGCTGGAGACTGATCAATAGTAGGATTCGGGGGCACAATTAAAGTCACCCCATAGTAATGTGTAGGAAGTGGACAATGAAGATATGTCTGCAAGAAGTTTGGGGGAAAAGTTTGACTCATACACATCTGATCATATATACAACCCAATAAAATGTTCCCCATAAATGTACCTTGAGATAAGCAGATAGCATCCCTAATAATCGAATATAAAGTTAAGGATACAATGTAAAATAATGGCTACACCCCAGCTATTGGACTTACAATATGAATACAACTTTTAACTTCAGATAGTTTAAGAATCTTTTGGTGCTTGATAATAATTATGATTCATACCTTAACCCTTTCTGCGCCAACAACGAGTTAACTCGTGTTAGCCCGCTAATCGTTGAGCGCCAACAGCGAGTTATTTCTTTTATTCGCTATTGCCATTCATAATCCATCGAGGCAGCATGTGTCTGAGCTCGCAGACGGTCAATACCGCCACCTAATGCCTTGCGGCCGCTATTGCACTCCATTCTCTGCCAAGCTGCAGGGTCTAAATACTCCGCCCGCACGTCCATGTGCAATGCTGGATAACGTGGGACAGACTACCGCAACCAGTATTTGGAATGGCGATCAGATAATTGGATTATTCTTTTTGCATTACACCAGAGACAAGGTAAGGACAGTATATATCCAATCTTGCGTTGATCGGATATTTTTTTCTCCCGCGATCAAAGCTGTCTGTGTGGAATGTGTGTGTGCTGTGTCCCGTTGGTCACATCACGGCACGGATGGGCGCCCCGTTCCAAACCCCCTTTCATGCGTGCATGAGGAAACATAATAACGATAATCTAGCATTGATTTCAGGATGATTAGATTATCAGGCAAAAAATGGCAACGTGATAAGTGGATTTAACTAAAGGGCTGTTTTCGCGTCTTTTCCTCGGATTACTCAGAATCACTCAAACTATACTCATATATTAACCACGGTATAAAACGGAAATGTACGGATCTGTTTTTTTGAATGTTGACCAGAAGAAACTCACTGACAATCGACAATGTTATTAGATCCATAGCTATAATATTTAATATAGTTTTAGCACTCGCAAACACTGCATTCTCTCCATTGAACAAAGCGCTGGCTTAAACGGCCTAACGCCCATAGCGACCTCTGGCGTCCATTGTGTTAAAGGTGCTATAGATAACATTGAGCCACTAGATGTCCCACTAGAGCAGGGGTTCCCAAACTTTTCAGGCCGGGGCCCAGAAAATAAGGCGTCAGAGAGCCGCGGCCCAATGCACATCGTCTGGCCTTTTTTTTTTTTTTTTTTGCCAGGCGACCGATTTTTTAAGCCAAATATCACTTCAATCCTATTAAGTTAGTTCAAGTTAGTTATTCATTTATATGTGCTATTTATGAGAGGGCTAACTTGTTGCAAAATAATAATGATAATAATAATAGCCTCATTAAAATACTATTGTTGCTTCGGTTGTTTTCAGCGTTTTATGTGCATAATCTGTTATTTAGTTTGAAATGTTCGTTGAAATAAGTAGATTTTTCGTTTTTGTTTATTTATTAAGTTAATATAAAACCATATAGTCACATTTTAGAATACAATAGAATATAATTTTAGAATACAACTAGAAACACTGTCCTGGCCTGCTTCTAAGTTCAGTGGCCTGACAAAAAAAATAATAATAAAAAAATAAATAAATAAAAAATAAAAAATAAAAAAATGTTTTTTTTTTATTTTTATTTTTATTTTTTTTAAATCATCTCGCGGCCCATCCGTGGCTGCTCGCGGCCCACCTTTGGGTCGCGACCCCGACTTTGGGAACCACTGCACTAGAGCACCAGCATGTCTTTATCCAATCAGGTGCATTCCATGTGGGGAAATGGGAAGTAGGGAGGGGATACATGTACACCATACTGTAGATATATGTAACTAGATGGTGCAAGGCAGAGTCTCCAGCGTAGTTCCCCGGCGGCCATCTTGTCACAGGCAGCACACCAGTGGATGTTTCTCTATGACAACACGTGAAACACAAATTCACTCATAATTCATAATTATTATTAATTTACATATACCTATATATATTTTTTTTTTATTATAAATGTTTTCATCTGTAAAAAAAAATTGCCAAAATTGACAGCTCTGAGCAGGCCTGCACTGCAGTAATTATTCGTGCAGAATAACTGCACAGGTTGACCCAGGGTTAAATAAATAATAAATAATAGCCAATCAAAATAGGCTATTAATGTCATCTAAGCACGGTCTGTGCATTTAAACTCTTGCCATTGAATGGAGGATTTAATGATTGACAGCCCTTGACATCCAATACACGGAGGTTGAATGATTGGCAGCCTTGCAAATCCAATCAGAGTATGGCTCCTACGACTGCAGCTCTGTAGCTACACGGCAGTTTCTCCCCTCGCGGGATTGATTGATTGATTGAACATTTTATTAACAGAGCACTGAGAGCAGCCACGTTCGAAACCTCTATATTAGTGTATCTAACATTTAGCACTTTAATAGCGGGACATTTACTGAGGACCAGCACAACACACATGTGGATATTATGATTTAACAAGTCTATCTGTCCAGGATGATGACAACATTATTGCAGGTACTGTAAGCATAAGCAGGCAGCCTAGCAGTTTCTAGCTTGGATGCTAATAACTACTAACGTTATCACGCTAGCTTGGATGTAATGTATCACGTTGGCTGCTGGCTGCTAATGCTGCCTGCGGATAATATTTGCATGTGTACAGTGTTAGTGATGCTGGCTAAATGAATGAACGTTGTGTCTGAATGTTTGCCGCTAGCTTGTGGCTAGGCTAACGCACTTCACTGAAGGTGCACAGCTGAGCTAGTGTCTTTGTGGCTTTCCCGGTTTGTCACGGTGAGATTCATGTGGGGAACTTTGGTGTGTGTGTGCAGCTCTGTTTCATGTACGTGGTTCAACTAAGTCGATCAAGATGTCCATTATCCAGCTTCAGTTAACCCGATGTTCGAAACCGGGATTTTCCTGTTTCACAAAGGTGGATTCAGTCTCGTTAACTCAAGCCAGACTTGCGAGTCAGGCTAAATGCGCGCGGCCGTTTTAGGTGAAAAGCCAGCACGTATCGATGGCAGAGATCCTGATTCTCAACGGCATTGATTAATTAATTGATTTAAGACTTTATTGACAGATTGCAATACGGCTCAATCGCCTCGCCGACAAGTTAAATGCGTTATCTATAGGCTAATTCTAAGTCCCTCATTACCTCAATCAATCCAATTATATTTCTTTAAACTTGCCTGCTGGATTGAATAATCAAATGAGATCTTGCTAGCGAAAATTATTAGTTAACTGTTATACAGAATTACGATACGGCTCTCTTACCCATTGATTGATGTATAGTCAATCTTTTTCTTATCTTCTCTGTGGTGTAACGGGTTCTTCTTTTGACTTTCACACGGACGACCGGGGTTCAAGACCCTAGTCTTTTCCTTCTTTTTGCAATATAGGAATAATTCAATTTGGTGCACGTTGAGAGCTATATAAAGAATGACATCCTCAATGCATGTAGATTTATAATATTTTAACTTAAAACCAGGCTACTTTGGCGTATAATCATTAATATTATATTCAAAAAAATCATATTGGAAACGCCGGGATTTGAACCCCGGTCGCTGGATTGGCAGGCTTGAGCACTACCGCTGGGCCACTGGGCCAGATGGGATAAATTCATTGTTTATACATTAATGAACGAGAGACCCGTGTTTAGAATATCCTTTGTTTTGAATGAAGTTTATCTCTTTATCCTCATTCATTAATGTGACGTCAACGGCTCATTCAATTTCTCAAATCCGTTAAACAGCGCATCTCATCAGACATCTTAATCCCAGTTACAATTAAAATAACCACATCATGTGTACATCGCACGAGCGAGCGCCACCGTCGCCACCGTATCCAGCTAAAGTTATCCGGCTAACTCAGTTATCCAGGTACAAGAAACAGGGCCCTGCTGTCTTGTGCCGGTGTGTGGGTTTGTGTCTGAAACGACCGGTGGCTTGTGTGTGTTGCGTGAAATGCAGAAGTAAACATTGCCAGACATTCTGGTTAATGTAGTCATTGTAGTTCTCCCTCGCTTTCACCCACAGTTAAAGGAGACATGACATGCTGGTTTGATGAAATGTATAGTGTAAATGAAATGAATAGTGTATGTTTATTCAATAGTAGTATTGATAGTATATTAATATGTATATTGATATTAATATTAATTAATTGATTGATTGGTGTTGGTATTAATATTAATATATAGTGTATATTAATATTATGTTTTCATTTGTGTCCACTGACCACTGACACACAGTGGGGGATGTTTTAAAAATAGAATTTAATATGATATAATATAATAATTTGTGCTTCACCTAAAAATTTGGTCACCAGCCTCCACTGCAGCACGCCCACTCATAACATAAATGTCTATGGTGCATGTACTATTGAAATAACCATAGCTTGCTAAATCTTCAACCGATTTACAAACGGTTTGGTTTGTAAACGTTATTAACGTGGCTATGATTCAGGATGCGTGGACATGTTGAAATTATTTTCATATGAAAGTCCATTATAAGTATGCAGTATGTTTATAACAAACCAAACCGTTTGAAATTTTTTGAAAATTTAGCAAGGTATGGTTATTTACAAAATAGGATAGAACCTAATAAATAATAAAGAAAAAGCAAAGGAAATTATTCAAAACATTACCCTCCGGAATACAGCCTACCAAATGCGATCCATTGAACAGTTCCTAGAACAAAACCCAAAGCATGAATGCTGAACGCGTTTGGGTGAGTGAAGCCGATTCAGGAAGAATTCTGGATCCCATTATTAAACACTATGGCAGGGCTATTCAACTAAATTGTTCAGGGGGCCACATTGTCAGAAACCCAAGGGGCCAGGGGCCGGACTGCCACGGCGCCTCCCCGTGCTATGAATATATGTAAACTTGACAAAACACGCAACCACATTTTCACAACTTTTATTTAACTACATTGCAAAAGTAGTATACTTTTCAAAAAAAGTGCTTCATTTATGTGCCACATCTGCAACATCTCCTGCAGAAAGTGCTTCATTTATGACTGTGCAACAACTGCAACATCTCCTCTTCAACATTTCAATATAAAAATAAAATAAAAAACAAACAAGTGCATGATGTGCATCTGAACATTCTAACATCAACACTTGAACAAAAAAACACATTTATAGTGCAGCTGAGCTTATGAAAAAGTGCTTCATGTCTGTGCAACAACAGCAAATCACAGCATCTTATTAGCACTTATTGTCCACTCTTAACTCTCAAACATCAGGGGGGTGGGGGGCAGACAGGCCTAGGCTACATACACACATCTGATGAGAGCGATTGCACTTCTTTGACTGGGCAATGGCAGAGAAAGAGGGTTCATAGGAAGTGAGGGCTACCCGCAAACAGTGATGCAAATGCTCATTTGTCAAGGAGGCACGTTGCTTGTTTTAATGGCATTCATGTGAGAGAAACTGGATTCACAGGTGTATGTTGAGCCAAACATTGTTAGCACAGATATTGCCAGCGTTTTTATTTTGGGGAATGTCTTGACATGAATACACTTTATCCAAAATGTTGTGGTGGATTCATTCTCAAGTGCCTGCTTCAGAGCAGATGATGCTTGCATGTCAATTATTTCAAGTTGCAGGAGACCTTCATCAATGTGAAGTGATGCAAGGAACTCTTGTCCTTTTGTGGAAATAGCAGCTACATTGGCAAATGGATTGCTCACAAAATGCATCAATTCTCTGGACATGTCAAATTCATCAAATCGACTTGCAACGTTTTCCCTCAATTTATCAATGAAATCTGTCATTAATTGAGTGACTTTTGGCTCAATTGTGCGTGTTAACGTTGACATGAAAAGAAAAAAGTAAAAAAAAAATATATATATATATATTAAAAAAAAGTATATTTTTTTATTTTTTTTTTATTATCATGTAATCTTTGGCGGGCCGGTCAGAATCATCCCGCGGGCCGCCAGTTGAATAGCCCTGCACTATGGGAACCAGATCAACTTCTCTATTGACACTCAGTGGTGAATAACATTACTGGCTAAATCAAATTATAGGAGCCCTTGTGTTGTGTTAATTACAGCTCAATCACAGCTAATTACAGCAGTCCCTATAAGACGAGGCATTGCTATTTCTTAATCTACATAATTTCATGGTACTGAAATTAACACAACACAAGGATTCAATGTCCCCGATGACATCAGCGGTGGCCATATTCAAATCAATTTACACTCAATAAATGTCCAACTAAATTAATGTGTGCAAAACTGTCTGAAATGTGTGCAAAACTGTTTGGGGATGTGTGTGAGATTATGTGCAAATTAAATCTGCATAGATTTTTGGTGAAGTGCCCCTTAAGTTTACAGTTGAGATATTTTTGTAATGAGTTTACTGTAATCTATACGCATGTAATCTGTTACTCCTGAAGACTGTAAAGTTGTTGCATGTGTTTAGATGAAGGAAACGATAACAAAAAAACTCAATAAACCTAAACAATCTCAGTTTTAAATGACTGTTTCCTTGCTGCAACAAGCAAAAAAACAAGCTATGAAGCTGTTTTACTCACAAGAGGACAGTGGAGATGAAGCAGTGAACAATGTGATCCTAGTTTGTTTGTTGTGTACCTTGTGTAAGACGGGGTCCTATAATAAAATGTGAAATCCTGCTTATTTGTCTGAAAAATCAAATATAATTTCCCTGTTTTCGCCATGGGTGGCGCCATTTTGTTGCTGACGTCACGGTGTTGGTTTGGTGTATACACTGTGGGTTAGCTGCATTGTAAACATGGACTGTCGGGTCAGTCAAATGTTGCCTACCAAACAACGGGACCGCGGTGGTTCTTTTTGTATTGCTCCTGGCTGTTCAAACTAATTTTACCGTGTGAAAGAGAGAGGAAAGTTGGTTAATTTCCACAAACTACCAGTGATGTTGGCACGTTGGCTCAGGCTGGCTGCACTCAGGCGGCGCGATCAGCCTGTTGGACAGGGAATGAAGATCTCCAGCGAACACTTCATTGCCTCGGATTATGTTGTTGGGGGTGGAAGGTTTGTCCAGAAGACCACTAATCAGCTGAAGCCTGGTTCCCTCGGTCTTCGACAGACAGACCGGCGCAGGCTCCCGGGAGCGATGGCTAGCTAGTTAGCACCAGCCGGGGACTGGCGTCAGCTCCCGGGAGCGATGGTTAGCTAGTTAGCACCAGCCGGGGACCGGCGTCAGCTCCCGGGAGCGATGGCTAGCTAGTTAGCACCAGCCGGGGACCGGCGTCAGCTCCCGGGAGCGATGGCTAGCTAGTTAGCACCAGCCGGGGACCGGCGTCAAAAAAGCGATGGCTAGGTGCTATTACAATAATGTTATCATAATTTATAGCCATAATGAAACATTATTATGCATCCATAACCTCATAATGATTTTTTTTTATTCAATAGTATAATCTGATGATTATCAATCTATTTATTTTCTTTATTTTCTTGACATATCTAAGTATAATGGATTACATATTTTTGTAATGAGAATACTGTAATCCATACGCATGTAATCTACTCCCAGATTCTTCTACACTGACTCAGTGAAATGTACCGGTAAAATGGTAGCAATCAGTTGTGCTCTAATTAGTTTTGTTTGATTCTATTACTGTAGATTGCATTGCATCTCTCTCTCTCTCTCACTCTCTCCTTTGTTCATCGATCAAGTAACATCTCCAACATGTCTTCTCCTGTAAAACATAACAGATGGGCAGGTTGTGCTAAAACATGCACCGGGTGTGTGTGAAGTGCCTGTGTGGAGAAAACACACACACATCATGAATTACACACAGGCAACAAACACCCACCTTAGTAGAATTGACAGCTTTTCATTTAGTGGAGACGAGAGTTTACCTTCATCTATAATTCAACCCTGCTAGCCTCAGCTAAGTGCCTTAAGACGACGCGCACATTCACCTTAGAGAGAGAGATTATAAAACCATGATGAAGTACCTCATCGCTTCAGCCACAAATCAGCACCTCCATCAAACAAATTAATAAAAAAAAACACAATAAAAACATTACACATCCACCTGGAATGCAAATAGGCCACTTACAGCAGACGGCCATAAAAAAACAAAAGAGGAAACCTCAGTACAGTGTGCCTGGTTAACTGTAGACAGGAATCAACTATGGGAAAGGAAGCGGGGAGGGGAATCATCCGTGGTGATGTGGGCCGTTTCAAAGTATAATAGCGAGGACGAGGGCATCCATGGACCCGCCGTGCTCCAGCCTCCTCGCCGTGTCAGCCGGCGTGAAGTGTGCGGACTCTGGTCCATACGTGTGACAAATGGCTACATGAGGGAATTTCACGCGCCGTTTAAAATGTTCACTATTTGATTTGACAGGTGATAAGGCGCCTGCGCACTGGTTTAACCCGGCATGCAGCGCTAGTGCCTCCCTGTCGCATGATTCCTCTGATCTGCGGTCAAAGACCAGGCACTTGTCCCATAGGGTGAAGACGGCGCTCTCTGTTGGATTATGAAACGTGTGATGAGAAAAGAAGAAGTGAAATTGCTTGATTTGTCTTCACCACAGTGTTTCAATTGTGATGAGTCGTAGGCCGGAGAACTAGGAGAGGCGAGTTAAAAATAACGTCCTCTGTGGTCTGAGCTGCTGCACTTACAGCTCGCTGTGGTTCTCTCCTCCTCCTCCTCCTCCTCCTCCTCCTCCTCCTCCTCCTCCTCCTCCTCACATGGTGTATCAAATATTCATACCACATTCTCACGATGGAGAGTGTGAACCCCTACACGCGGACACATGAGCACGCACGTCCACACACATTTATACACTCTTTTTTCCACAATGCACACGTGCACACACAAACATGCATGCATTCACACAAATACAAACACATAAAAGTGCACACACAAATACACACATGTAACAGTGAGATTATGAGATAAATATAATATATCATTCACAAACACAGGGAGCACCGGTAAATGCAATGCAAGGGCCTCTCCCATGATACAAATCAATAGTCCGTTTCTTGCAGTTCCATGGTCTTTGCTATACAATGGACTATATGAATTAATCATAATATTATCATGCAGTGTGCAGCCTATACCATCTTGAATGTAATATATATATATATATGATTGAAATGAGATGAGCACAGGATAGCCTGCCAGTCAAGTGATAGGATGTCTTAGACGTATTGAAACCCCTAAGATCCACATGCAGCAAGGGACTCACTGGAGCCAATCTCTACCTGCACTGATTTGAGCCGCGGCTCCGCATTTCAATCTCGACATTCCCGCAGATCCCCAGATCACACCTCACTCTACACGAGACTCATGAATCAATCATTCCAAGATAACACGGATACATGCATCCTATGTCAGTCGAGGAGGGAGGAAGGGAGCAAGCGAGCGGCAGAGAGAGAGATGAGGATAAGACAGCTTCCTGAGATAATGGAAGCGAGAGTGTAACATTACAGTGGTTTCAAGTGGACCTGTGTGCTCTAAGAATGCGGTGGGAAGGAGGGGACAGTAAAAAGCACCCGATTGAATCAGGGAGGCAGATGGATTTGGTAACTTCATTTCGAGGGTAATTGAATCAGCATGCTCAGCTGCAGGGAGATTGAATAAAACAGAGCAAAGCAAGAGCTGTGTTGTGCTGCTGGTCTAAAATGACACACTCGACGTTCACGTGTTAATATAACAGTTGCATTGGGTGCGTTTTCAAAACGAGCGTGGGTTACTTTTTTAAGATTATTCTTGCCGTCTGGAGATGTATTTAGGGCTGTCAATATTAACACGTTAATGTTGATGATTCATTTGAAAAGCTTAAAAGGCAGAATCTGCAGTGGCGTCAAACAGTGACGTATGTCTATGGAAAAGAGCCCAGCTTGGTATTGCACTTTGTTGAAATGATTTATTTTGGTCTGATGTGTGGGTTGGAGTTGAGTGGGGATAGGGGGAGAGGTTGCTATTGCTGGCCAAACCTCAGGCCCTGCCAAGAGAGGTCTGGATAAATTCACAGTACAATAAGTTACTAAAATCATAAAATAATTTACAAAAATATTCACAAAATGGGTCACTACATTCAACAATTCAGTCCTACTCTGCATGACGTATCAGAAAGATATGAGCCTACATGTATGTGACTATATTTCACACTTTATTACGGGGGTATCACAGCTGTGGCTAAATGGTTGTTTGCCTCTTTCTGATTGCATTGTTAACCACCTGGAGACTGTCTCTGTAACACTCTGTTTCTTCAATTAGTTCAGCAAGGCAACTTGGCCGCAGGTGCTGTTCCTATTGATTCTGCTGTGCGTACGCAGTAATAAGACAAATAATGATAAAATGCCGGGCAGCAGGCAGAATAAAGAATGCATTTAAACTGATTAGAATTTGAAACGCTTATGGTCTCCATGTCTGCAGGGACAAAGTGCCATGATGAATAGTTTGGGCCGGATCAATAGAGTACATTAGTAATAGCAGTGCCAGGCTAAAGCGGATTCCCCTTGGACATACTGTGCAGCCTGAGGATTCATAGCCATAAGGCATGTGTTTGTCCTGCAAAGGGCCAAGCTTGAAGGACACGTGGACTGTGATTTACCCTTGAATATTCCTGATAACTTGTTTTCTATTTTTCCAATGCATATCATTGCCAGTGTCTTGATTTAAAAAATCTGGTCATGATTATTGCTGTTCCAATGATAAATTGGAAATCCTTTAAATCCCGTAAATCCTTTCATACCAGACTGCCTTTGTTTCCTCTCGGGCGGCTTTCCTATTCTTTGGAATGACACATGCTTCATCTATTTTTCATGGGCAGCGGTGGCGTAAAGGTTAGAGAAGGTCGCCGGTTCAATCCCCCGGGCAGGAAAGTGAATGAATATAAACACACTCTTGTCCCTCAATACCATCTGCTGAAGTGCCGTTGAGCAAAGTACTTAACCCCCAGATGCTCCAGTGGAGCTGCTCAGTGGCCAACAGTGTCAGACTGTGGTTGTACTGAGCAGCTCCTAGTGGTCAACAGTGTCATACTGTGGTTGTACTGGGCAGCTCCTAGTGGTCAACAGTATCAGACTGTGGTTGTACTGAGCAGCTCCCAGGTGTGAATGTGAAGCAGGGCGTTTGTTAAAAATATATATATATTTGCATTTAAACAGTAGAGAAGTTTCAATGGAATAAATTAAAGCTATTGGATTAGAAACTTGAGTTTGTTGTCAGCGGAGCTGTATTTGAGGCAGCGATTTAATTAGGAAGCTGTGCTTTGTAAAAACGGGTGTAACCCTATATACCTGGTTTGATTATGATAAAATGCATGTTCATAGGCACTAATCTAGTATTACTTCTAGTCATTGTCCCCTCACTCCTTAATTCCACATGGCTGAATGCTTTATGAGGTAGCTATGTCAACATGCACTAATGGGTCAAGGACCATTGGCAGTCAGCTGGGCCGGGCTCAGTTATATGGATGGTATAATAAAGGGGAGTGGCACTCTCCCCCCCCCCCCCCCCCCCCCTCTTCCTGGTCATTGCGCTGCCCTACTGTCGGTCTGGGGAGGGTGTAGACTACCACATGCCTCCCCGATACACATGGAGTCGCCAGCCACTTCCTTTCAGCTGACAGCGAGGAGTTTCACTGGGAGAGCGTAACACACACAGAGGTTCACACACTGTCCCCTCCAGATCCCCTCTCTGCTGAACCGGCGTCCTGGAGCAACCACTGTTGCAACGACCAGGACTCATACCCCACTGGTTTCCCGCCCGCCAACACTGTCAACATTGTGTTCGTAGGGACGACTGACAGAGCCGAAGGTACCGCTGTTGGGAACTGAACCTGGGTCTCTGCGGTGGTAGGCGAGTTCTTAGACCCCAACACTACCCAATACCCAACTAATTTGAAGAATTCACATGTTATTGCTGTGCTGAGTCACAGAGGAGTTGACTTTGTGGAGCCATAAAATGTTAAGTTCTCACACACAAATTAAGTTTATATTTTAGTATTCAGAGTTTCAGGATCAGAGTTTAAACCTCATTTGGGTGTAAGAGCTCACACAAACATTTGATGGGTCCATAAAGTCAACGCCCCAGTCAGTGTATACGGTGCAGCTCCAGATCTTTGATTCCTACTGTAGCTTTAGGAGAAAGTGGTGTATGTTCACAAATATATGTCCTGGGGGCTGGGGCACAGGAATAACATATGTGAATTAGTCAAATAGCATTCCCCTGTAATACCCAACATTATAAAGACATTCAATTAGGCCTATCTATTAAATTACATGGATGACATGGTTATGAAAACAGCAAATAAACAGAGTTAAAGGCCCAATAAGTGATGTTTTGGAAGGAAGATATGGTATTTGGAACATTTACCTGTTGCAGTCAAGCAACATGTCTCCATTCTTAGTGGGGGGACAACCCATTGGTTTACATTTGGATACCTGACTGGGTCCCACTTTGGAAGCAGAACAGGAATTATAGTCAAAACAGTTACCTTTAGGCACAAGAGCCCTGCTTGGTATAATGGACTGCATTTATTTACAAATTATGCCTCCCAATCAACCATTCACTCACACACCAACGGCGGAGGCAACCATGGAAGGTGCTAACCTGCTCATCGGGAGCAGTTAGGGGGTTAAGTGTTTTGCTCAAGGAGGGAGGAGCCAGGACTGCTCTACCTCCTGAGCCATGTTATTGCACTTTGTTTACATGTTTTGTTTTTGTCTGATGTTTAGGTTGGAATTGAGTGGGGATAGGGGTGGTAGTTGGTATTGTTGGCCACACCTCAGGCTATGTCAAGAGAGGTCTGGAGAAATGCATGGAATATTAACTTACAACAGTATATAGCTATTGGCATGTGTACCATATTATAATTATATAATACTGTGAATTTCTCCAGACCTCCAGATGTTTGGCCAGCAATTACAACCCCTCCAGATATCCCCACTCAACTCTAACCCACCCATCAGACCAAAGGAAAAAAAGAAAGTGTGATCATGCATTTTCAAAATTTTTCGAAGGCATGAAATATAATAACAGCAATATGTCTAGTTCTACAGTCTAGCGTTTTCAGCCAACATACTGTAGGTGGAAACTGTTAATCAATCCTTCAAATAATAACAAGCACAATGCAGGCAACTTTGTTCCCAACTTTGGTCCCATTCCGCAGTGATCCAGATGCCATCGCACGCACACAGTGTCACCAGAGGGCTTTTGGTGCCCTGATACAAAATGACTTGCATTACATGACCAGGCACACTCACTGGAGAAACATGTAGCCAGAAAGGCAGTCGTGTCACATCTAGCACCGGTGCTAAATCAGCCAAGCCAGGCGCCCATGTGTGACTAAGGTAGTATGCTGCCTTCAACATTAATTTACACAGTGGCTGGTTTTCTAAAAGTTTGAACATTCAACTTTTCTCTCACTTCACATCTCCAGAGCCGGGGGTAATTATCAGGGTGCCACCACCATTCACCACCCATATTCATCACCGTACAAGAGCTAATTGACTGTGAAAACCAAGAGGCCAGGGGCTATGACGAATGAGCCAAGGGAAGGGGAATACTTTTATAGCTTGTTTATAAGCTTCGCAGGTTACAAATAAATTGGAGATCCAAACTGAGGTCGCCTTGACAACACAAACAATGTCCAGGTTGTTATGGGCAATTACTCTAGTTATATATATATATATATATATATATATATATATATATATATATCCTCATTATAAAATGGATAGATGTTTGTAATTTTGTTTTGTTCAAAGAAAATTGCAAGGAACAATACCTTAGGCTCCAACATTCATTTAAAATAATAAGAATACAGTAATAATAAAATTCAAGGCAAATTATAATTTTTTTTGCAAGCTTCAGAGATCTGGCCCATACTTCAAAGACAAAAATCAGAATGTGTGCCCAGCATCAGTCACGCTCGCCATGTAGCAGATAGGCTTCCAAACAGCCACCCGCTGTGCTTCCTTATTTTACATGAGATCCTGGCGCTCGATTTCACCCCAACACTCTTCTCAACTAATGCTGCAGTGCTTGTGTTAAATTTTTTTTTTAATTTAAGAGCACTGGGAATAACCAGACTATTAGTATGTTTTGGCCAAGAAGTGAATTTCAATACCATGCAATATGCTGTAGGAGGGGAGGTGCTTATGCGAACACAGAACTTATAGAAAACTGTTTGGATACTAGTGACGGAAATATTGATGTACAAAAACTATAATAATAATAAATAAATAACGACCTGTCTATTTTTATTACAGATGCTAAAAAAGTCTTCCATTGGAGACATCATTTGCAGTTGAAAAAAGGTAATACATAGAAAAATATCACAATATTACAATACCGTGACTTGTGTCATGATAGTATCGTATCGTGGGGCCTCTGTTGAATCAGATACTATTGGATACTGACACTCCAACATAGTCAACAAACAAAAAAAGAAACTCCACAGACAGTACCCTCATGGGTGACTTCCACACGTCTTTCTGAGCATCCTCAGGAAGCAATAGGAAGGCTAAAGGGAGTCCTACAGTATAGTTTCAAACAGCACAGTGAGCTAAGAAGTGAGTGCTCCTTTTAGTATCCTTTTTATGTGTCTACATGGAAGATTGTAAAATGTGTAGCTCCAGCCATGCAATCTGATTGGGTCAAATAGGTGTTGAATTGTTCTTTATGAGCCTGTCAAGTAGCCTACCCATAGTATATGACTAGTGTGATAATCTAAGAGGCATCTTTGTTGCTTTCTGCTAGTATTTTGTATGTATGCACACTACTATGAAGAGAACCTGTTGGAAGACATTGTATAGGACCATAACACCTGATAGGGTACTTTTAGCTTGTTCCTGGATGAAAATGTACCGCTACGCTTCATATCATAGCAAATAAACATAAACCAAAATTTACTTTAGATCTCCCCGGGGCGAAGGTACAGTATGTCATGCAATTTTATTTTATTTACTCAGAAGCATTTCATATTACCTAAACATAAAATCCAGGCCACTTATTTGTCCACTTTACCCAAAGTTGTTGAAATGGTCCAACTTCTCTGTTCTTCTCTGAGAGTCTGTCTGGTTACTGGGTGCTGCTATGATTAATCGATTGGTGTGAAAATAACTTGATTATATGTTCTAATCAAGATATCAGCCCCCGGTAAAGTTCCCCCCTCCTCCTTCACCCCCCCCCCCCCCCCCCCTGCTCCTCTGTTTCATGTGTAGCTGATGTTGACTACCCTGTAGAGCCTCTGTGAACACTCATGGTGGTGATAACGATGACCCGATGATTTCTGAAAAGCAGTGTTCATTCGTTCACAACTGAAGTTGACAGCAGGACTCAAAGTTCGTTATTAATAAAGCAACTCTTTCTCTTTCTATAATGTGCTTCCTGAGGTTGCTAAGCTTTCCTTTACTTCCATGTCAAAACAAACCAGCTGGGCTGCTGGTGGTGCAATTCAGCTGCACAAACATGGACAGACAGATTCATTATGTCCTAATGATGTATGCAGGGCTGCTATTTACATAAATACCCATTGTTGGAATGACCAACCAACTGGACATATTTTTGCTCTATAAATCCAACTCAGACTCATTCAACAAAAACAAATGGATATCCTGATGGCTGTTGGTGAGGGGTGCTGTTTACAATGCATGATATTACTTCATGGTCACTATATCCTTGCAGTGTATATGTGAGTATGTGAATGCACATGCTTGCAGGCAGGTGGCTGTGAGGCTGCATCCATAAATGTTTACTGGTTGAGAGTCAACAAGGTTTACAGCTGCCGCTTTATGGAACCATTATTGTACAATGGAGAACCATTTGGTTCACTGTGGAACCACTTAGTACTAAATAGAACCACTTGGTGTTATGTGCAACAGCTAATGGTTTTCCAAATAGCAGTAACGAGCTCTAATGTGAATCAAGTGGCTCTTCAAATAGTGATGGAGGATGTGTCCAGAACAAGAGCAGAGGTGTCGCTGGTAGTTACCAGTGTAGTTAACACTCCCTGGGACCCACTGTGGGGCTAACATTTAGTTTAGTCTTCCAGAGAATACACAGGGCAGTGATGGCCCTAAACGCAGGGAGAATCCACAGACCATATTTCATGTCTACTCCCTTTGCCTCTAGGACTTGTACGCTCATAAGGTTCTAGGACTCAGGTCTTAAAGGTTAGTCTACTGAGGTGAAAGCAATTTGCGTAGTCCATGTGTGAGACAAGTAAGGCCCTTTCAATGTATCTTTAACACTATGGTCGCCAAAAACGCCTTACCACGTCATTCCCCGCCATGCTCATTCTGCCAAAGACGCCGTACCACGTCTTTGATATCAATATTTCAAAAATCTGTGATCGCAATCATATTTCTCCCCCGGAGACTTGAGATCTACTGTTGATCCCCTCTCAACTCTCCAACGGTTCAAGAGCGCCATCTGGTGGCCGATCGGCGGATCGCCCAAACCGGAAACAGGAAATGGAAGCTGGTGCTCATTCCAATTCGGTCCGATCACTCGCTAATAGTCCCAGGACTCGAGCTAGACACAATGGATAGCAATCCGTTACCAATAACTCGATAAACAACATGATTTGGACGTATATACTATTATACAACCTGGAGATGGGTCGCATATTTCTACATCCCATAATAGGAATATTTCTGCTCCACGCTCATCGCCCAATGCTACGAGGAAGCTACGGTGAGATTCAGCATTTTTTTTTAACGTGTTCGATATAAACTGCTCTAATGATCATATCACCCACACTAGATGAATCATCTAACGTTGGCCACGGAATTATAAACGACCCCCCCCCCATCCGGTCAACATCAGATGATAAGTAGTAACTTCTAGAAGCACGTCCATTTGACATTTTTTATCTCGCGCAGATTCCTATCAAACTGTATTTGATCATCAATATAATGCATTTAGGGCTATAAATCACGTTCTGGAGAAAGCTGCAGAAAACGATAAAAACATACTTATACTTTAGACCGTATTTTAGTATGAATATGTGAATGAAAAAGTATAACGTTGCTACACCCTGAACAATAGGCGGCACGGTGGTGTAGTGGTTAACACTGTCGCCTAGAACATGCCCTTTTTTGACAGGTCGGTTTGAATTTGACAGCGCGCGGAAGCTTTGAGTTTGATAGTGAGATAGTTGGTTAAAGTGAGTATAGAGTAAGTAGTAGAGTGTTATATTGTTTTTTGTATAGTGTAGTTTCCCCCAACGGCTTTTAGCTGTTTGGGGGAAATTGACGTTTGTCTCGAGGCTCGGACGGGAAATCATGGCAACAAACATTTCGAACGGCGGGCGGATTCCGAGACAGACGGATGAAATGAATGAACGAAAATATGAGTTAAGATTAACAGTTGAGGTGGACATTGAGGGGCCTGATAGAGTCACAATGATGGAGCTTTTGAGGGCGATAAAGTCGGAGTGTGGGACAGTCATTGGATGTCGATACAAGACGCCCAAGAAGTATGAAATCATGTTGATGGATGAGAAGGTGAAGGAGAAACTAATGGACGGTTTTAAAATCAAGGACAGTAGGATAATGGCAACAGAACTGTCGAACGATGAGGTTGTCGTCTCTTTTTTGGGTCTGCCTTTATACATAACGGATGAGGACATTCTCGAGAAACTGAAGCTATGGGGAGTGGCGGCGGTAACGCAGATCAATAGAAGGACGTGGCCTGGAACAGACATTATAGACGGCACAAGGTTCGTAAAAGTGAAGTTCACTGAGTATGTCAAATCCCTGCCGTATTCGACCCGGTTTGAGACTCAACAGGGGATGGAACATTTTAGAGTGATCCATAATAGGCAGGTGAGAGTTTGTAGGCTGTGTCTTCAGCCTGGTCACGTCCTGAGAGATTGCCCGGACTTTAAATGTCATAAATGTGCCCAGCAAGGACACTATGCTAGATAGTGTGACATAAATGTGCCCAGCAAGGACACTATGCTAGAGAGTGTGACACTGAACGAAAGTGCAGGGGATGTGATGAAAAGTACGCGCAGTGTACATGCACGCCCTGGAAGCGCTACGAGGAGCAGGGTACGAGAGGTGAGACCGGTGGGGCTGCCAAGAAAAGTGGAAACGACGGAGGAGAAGCCACTGAGACGGAGAAAACAGGTGGAGAGGACGAGGGTGAGGCAGTAGCAGATGATGAAGACGAAGGAGAGGAAGAAGACGAAGAAGACGAAGGAGATGATGAAGCGGAGGAGGATGAGGAAGAGGAGGAGATCACGCAGACCCCAGATGGAGATCAAGTGGAGACGGCGACAGGGGAGAGCGCAGAGCTGAGTGCGCGTCAGAGTGAACAGGATAGTGACGGCCCTAGCACACAGCACGCAGATGACGAGGAGAAGGAGCTGACAGCGCGGCAGAGAGAGAGAGAGGACACAGCAGGCCTAAATGAAAACATAGATGGTTTTGATTCGGGACTGCTGAGGTCACTGAAGTCCATGGAGAGACAGCTGGGATCCGGAGCATCTACAGGCGAAACAAGAGCTACTGGGTCTGGGCCGCGGACCCGGGGAGGCAGCGCTGGAGGGCGAGGAGGCGGCAGAGCGCATCTGGAGGCACGCGACGAAAGGGACGCGGCAGAGGGAACGTCTACATGTGCGGAGGAGATGAAGAAGAGGGAAGGGTCTATAGGAGACTCAGAGGGGTTGCCAGGGACCGGGGAAGAGGTGGGGGCTACATCAGAGGACTCTGAGGAGATGGACACCAGCCCATCTGCTATCAACCTACTGAAAAGAAAATCAAGAGAGGAGAGAGGTGCTAAAGGGAGGTGTATTAAGAAGGTATGATAAGGTATGATATATAGGTGTGCTGCCATCACTGTAACATCGCTTAATGTGAATGGACTGAGGAACAAAACTAAAATTGAGCAGGTGATATCGACTTTTAATACAGATATAGTGATGCTGCAGGAAACGTGGTGGACGGAAAATATAATGAATGATGTGAAAAGAAAATGGACTGATGTATTATATGTAAATCATGGTACAGAGCGATCATGTGGTGTAGCAGTATTATTTAAAAAAGATGTAGTGGAAAATATAAAGGTAGTATATGAGGACGCAGAAGGGAGGGTGATTATATTAGAATTTGAACATCAGGGAGTTTTGTTTAGATTAGGGAATATATATATGCACCCAATGTAGAGAAAATTAGGACGTTTTTTTTTGAAGGGCTAAAGGTGCACATGAAGGGGAATTGTTTGTTTGTCTGTGACTTTAACACTTTGCGAAGTAGGTTAGATACTACGAGCAAGATTTTCAAGTGTGACACAGCTAGAAATACACTAACAGAAATAATGTCTGGTGTGGATCTAGTGGATATGTGGAGAGAGGAGAATTCTGGGAAAAGAGGGTTTACAAGGAAACAAGTGGTGGCGGGCTGCTTAAGGCAAAGCCGGATTGATCTATGTCTGGTTAAACGGGAAATACGGAATTACATTAACAATATAGTGAGAGGTGGGGGTGTGTGGTGTTTAAATACAAGTGTACCGAGTGAGGAGAAATATCAAAAAAAGATATATGGGTATGTGAAAGCTGAAATGGAAAACCCAATGTTTAATGAAAATGTGGTGGGAACAAGTTAAAATTAATGTAAAAAAGATAAGTATAAGATATACAAAGGCCAGAAATTATAAAAACAAAAGAGAAGAATGGGAATTAAAAGGGTTGCTAGCGGAAGAAGAGGAAAAATTAAAAGAAAATCCAGAACACAGTGCAGAGAAGTATACAGAGCTAGAGGCAAAGTGGGCAGAAAATGAAAGAAGAAAGTGCATGGGAGCAATAATGAGGAGCAAGGCGAAATATGCCCTTGAAGGAGAAAGGAGCACCTCGTTTTTTCTAGGCCTAGAAAAAAATAAACAGAGAAGGACATGCATAAGAGAGCTAGAAAACGAAAAAGGGGAAAAAGTTAATGACTTAGTTGGAATATTGGATACAGTGGAATCTTTTTATAAAATTTTTTACAAGAGTGAAGGAGTGGATATGGAATGTGTGAACAATGTACTGGAAACTGTGACTACAAACGTTTAAAAAAAGGCGTTTTGGAAAATAGCTCTTTATTTGATTATCATAAAGTGTTTTCTATACAGAGATATCGACATCGGTAAATATCGGTATCGGCCAGGACAACTTGCAATGGGCCTGGTCTACAAGATACACTACGCGACCAAGGTACCCATGTACATGTCAAAATACTTCCCAAAGGTCAGTGAATACCACGATCACAACACCAGAGGGAGCTCCACAAATCATGTAAAACCCAGATTCGGCTCAAACAAGGGACTAAACACGTTTCGCAATTATGCCACATCAATGTGGAACGCCCTACCTAAAGCTGTAAAGGAATGTGAATCACTACCCACTTTCAAAAACACTCTCAAAAAACACCTACGTGAGACTGCAATTCGAAACTGGCCCCTACAAATGTCCTAACCTAGTTGTACAGTAAATGACCAAGTAAGGCTTTGTCAGTATTCCAATGTACAGTGTAAAATGTGTGTGTGTCCCCTACCCAACCCCCCCCCCCCCCCCCCACCTCCAATGTACAGCCCTCACCCACCCACCCAACCCCACCCCACCCACCCAACCTCCTCCAATGTACAGTTTCTACGCCAAATGTATATACACTTTTTTTCTGGACACTTTTGTATCACAAACAGTACTGTATTTGCAAATCTGATATGTCATAAATGTATAGATGTAGCAGTACTGTCTATCTGTATGTCATGTATGTCATATATGTTATGATGAATTTAAAATGGGGGACCCTGATGTAAACAAGACGAAAGTCTTTCTCTGGTCTGCATCCCCTTAACAATTGTATGTATTGAGCTGTACTGTACTGTACCCATTCTGCAATCTGTTAATAAACTTTTCAATCAATCAATCAAACAGCAATATTAATATCGGTTATCGGTATCAGTGGCGGCTCAGTGGCCTTGTGGGTAGAGTGTCCGCCCTGAGTTCGGGAGGCTGGGAGTTCAAGCCCCGGCCGAGTCATACTAAAGACTATTTAAAAAATGGTACCCCATAGCCTCCCTGCTTGACACTCAGCATCAAGGGTTGGTTTGGGGGGAAGTCCTTGCGACATACTAGCGTCATGTCCAAGGGGTGTACTTGTACTGTACATCAAGCTGTCTCACGCTACGGAAACAGGAGATAGGCTCCTGCCCCATGTGCCGTTACAGGTTCTCAAAGGCAAAACTATCGGTATCGGCCACAATTTTCACATCAGTGCATCACTAGTCTGTAGGCCTATTAAGTGTGTTTCTTTTTCAAATGTAGTCAAGAGTAAAGACCTTAACCCTATCAAAACAGCAGTCAAAGTGTATATTTTCAGCGCTACATTTGTTTACCAATGATTTTATGTGTTATTAACGAAATATGACCATATAAAAATCTCTGCGTATTGCAGAGGATGATTTCGACGCAAGGACATGGCGGCGTCATGAAATCGTTGTAGTCGTAAGAAAGAGGAGACCCAGGGCTTTCGATTGATGTAGAAATTTCACAAAACTACACTACCCAGCTAACACCAGCCACAGTCAAATCTGTAGCCGCTTTATTTGAAAAATAAATATTGACGTGAAAATCATGATTATATCTCACGGGTCGTACAAACCTCAACATTATTGCCATAAAATACAACATATATTGTTTCTTTACCTTTCTGTGAATGTCTAGAAAGAACAAAAGTAACTGTACTTACAGTAGATTTCATTCACGGTCTTTGCGGCCCTGTAACGGGTGCCTGGTGGTGGGGGGATTTGGCCCGATCCATAGATGTATGACTTGGCCATAATAAGGTAATTTATAGGCCTGGTATTCTATATTCATATTTCAAATTGCATGTGTGTGGCAAAATTCAGTACTGTATCTACAAAAAACCTGGAAATCCACCCTTCATTAATTTGCTTAGATTTTTTGTACACTTGATCTCAAGAAGGTGCTAAATGAGCTCAGTGGCAATGTTTCACTTTTGGTCAATGTTAGCATGGTGTTATTCACTGTCAAAATAATAATAATAATGTATATTCTCCTTTGGTTCATTACAATTTACTCAAGCATAGTAACAGACACACTATTTCTGACACTGGAAATACATTCCCTGTGGTCCATAGATGTCCCTAGATACCAATAACATGTTTCTACTGTAGATGTCGGTCTATTCCTGGGGGTTAGTTCTCCAAAAAAGAACAATGAAAAAAAGAAGCCTCCCATAAGGAAACCACCATGAAGAAATCACATCTTTGTTTTTTTTGTATGGCTCGTCAGTAACGGATGATTTAAAGGAGAATGGCAACGTTATGGGAAATGTGCTTACCGTCTTCTCTAGTCAGACAAGAAGACGGATACCAATTTCCTCTCTGTGCGTTTAGTAGAAAGCTATCCGGCTGCAAGCTAGCCTAGTTTAGCAAAAATTCATGGAAGCGGATATGGATCACTAGCCTAGCTTAAAACCCCGGGAGATGTGTTTTTGGCCAACGGCTAGGCTAGCTGGTCTGTAGCCGCTTCCATTCATTTGTGCTACGCTAGGCTAGCTTGCAGCCAGATAGCTTTCTACTGAACACACAGAGAGGAAATTGGTATTTATCTTCTTCTCTGACTCTGGAGAAGACGGTAACACATTTCCCATAATGTTGGCATGTTCCTTTAAAGTGGGACAGTGATCACAATCTGGAAATAGAAGATCATTGACTTGTACCATTTAAAACCAGAAACATAATAATGTTATGGTCTCTTTTGTTTATGCAATCACACTGGTATCTCATCGCACCATGTTAAGTAATAGCCAATTAGACGAATGCCACACCAATTAATGCAGTGCTATGTTTTGCCTATTTATAATAAAACACAAGATGCTTGTGCCCTAATAAATAAACATACAATAGTACTATAATTGGCTCTTTGTTTGCACATTCACACCGGTATCTCATTGCACCTTAATAGCCATGTAAGAGCCATCCTCTTAGCCAATTAGAGGAATGCACTTGATAAAAACAATCCAAGCTTCAGCTACTACTCCATCACATAAATTAACGCAGTGCTATGTTTTACCTATTTATAATAAAACGCAAGATACTCGTGCCCTAATAAATAAACATAGCACTCTAATTGGCTCTTTTGTTTATTCACACCGGTATCCCATCACACCTCACCAAGTAATAGCCCAGTAAGAGCCATCCTCTAAGACAATTACTTAATATTCTAGCAATTCTAGCTTCAGCTACTATCAGTCCATCACAGAAATGAATGTAGTGCTGTGTTGTCTCTAAAGAATAATATGGGACAAGCTTGAAATAGTTTAGATGTAGAGGAGGGTGATACAGGGTTCAGCTTCTCAGCTCCCAATAACTCTGACATCATTTATTTAGTGTGTTTCAAGGTCCCGTAGTTTTCAACAATTTGATATGATTTCCTTGAATCTGTGGAACATCTTTGTTATGTTTGCTTTCCGAAGAAACAATCACATTTCCAGCATCTCATTCTTCCCTTGTATTGAACAGGTAATTTTTTGGAGGGTTGTAGTACACACCTAATTTTGTATTAATTATTCTCTTTCCTTCTACGTTTTCACAAACTGGGCAGTAGATTAGGAAGGCAGTGTTCCCATCTCCTAAAAAGGACAGATACATCGGTTAATTAGAGATAACTGATGTAGTAGCAGACTGCTTGTGCTGCTTAGTATCACAAAGGGCAATACTGCTGTTAAGGCTTGTTAATCTGAAGCCTTTTTTTTCTGTGGCCAAATAACATTTCAGACTACCAAATCCACAGCAATACTAGGTGAAACCCATTTTCCATAATATGAGACATTTAAACATGTTGTTCATGGTGATAATACAGTAAGCACAACATGCTTTCTAAATCCTAAATCTGGGAAGCGGTTTTCATTCATTGATGACTGAAGTTGACAGCGGGTCTCCATTAATAATAGGTTGCTATTAATAAAGCATCTTTCTCTTTCTATCTGTGCCTCCTGAGGTTGCTAAACATCCCTTCACTTCCATGTCAAACACAGAACAGCTGGACTGCTAGTGGTGCAACTTAGCTGTACAAACATGGATGGACAGATTCATTGCGGTGAGAAATAATATAATTGAATTGCTGGATCTGATCTGCAATACCTAGTTTTACAGTTTGATCGGAATTTCGTGAAGCAGGTAGTGCTGCAGCACAAGGGAGAATAGCTCATTTTAATTGAAGGAAACAGGAGCCAAAACTGCCTGCTTGAGGGCCTGTGTCGACCGGGGACGTTTTATGAGTTGTCAGCTCCTTTCTGTCATTAATTTCTATGCTACAGACGCGACAGGCGCGCTCCTTTTCCCAGCGCTGCACCTCGCGTTTTAGCGCTATCGGCGGCCAGATTTTTGGGCAGAGCGCTCCCAGCGTCTAAAGTTGAAACTAGTTCAACTTTTGGAGAGGAGTGCCGCTCATCAAGGTAACTTTTTCCGACCGACCAATCAACATCGAGCAAGTGGCGGAGCCGCGAGACTCAGGAAAACGATCTGAGCTTTTTTTTTTTGCTTTTCAAAGCGGTCAGTCTTGAAAAAAACATCCCCGGTGGACACAAAGCCTGAGACTGCTGCTGAATGACACAGGCTGTACAGCTGTAACGAGGTGTTGTTGAACACACTATACACACCACGGAAATGAAAATATTAAACTGGGAAATTGTCATAATATACAGTAGGCTCTTTGAAATACATCTGGAGGGTATCTTCGCGTGCCTGAATGACAAATAACGAAACCCGTTCTGACTGAAACACAAACACATCACAAAAAGTACAAAAGGGAAGAGGCACAATTTAAAACATTCTATTCCACCCCTAGTTACTGTCTTTGTCTGAGGGCTGTTTAGCATAATCAGCCACAAAAGTCTCAATAATCAACCGTTCTTGCCAGAAGTTCTGTGTTGCATGTGTTCAACACATTAGCAGGTGCCCCGACCGAACTGTAGGAGTCGCTGTTTACAACGACCAGGACCCACCCACGCCGGCTTCCCACCCGCTAACACTGCCAATTGTGTTAGTATAGACGGTTGGCCAAGCCGGAGGCACCACAGCCGAATTCGATACCACTGGCTCTGTGGTGGTAGACAGACGCTTAGTCCGCTGCGCTACCCGGCCGCCTAATTTAAGATATATTTTAAGCACTCGCAAATCTCCCAGTCCTCCCGTTGATTAAAGCGTTGGCGCTCTAGCGCCCTCTCTCGCACTTAAGCGTGGCGGTCAATGAGTTAAGTGCCCTCTTAACTTGATGATGTCAAGGGTCGTACAGTATAATAGTCAGATGTTAACATTATTAAAAGGTGTTCACCATACAGTCAGAGTTTTTGAAGATCACGTCATATCGGAGGTTAATTTACCACAATGACTATCAAGGGTTGGTTTGGGGGGAAGTCCTTGCGACATACTAGCGTCATGTCCAAGGGGTGTACTTGTACTGTACATCAAGCTGTCTCACGCTACGGAAACAGGAGATAGGCTCCTGCCCCATGTGCCGTTACAGGTTCTCAAAGGCAAAACTATCGGTATCGGCCACAATTTTCACATCAGTGCATCACTAGTCTGTAGGCCTATTAAGTGTGTTTCTTTTTCAAATGTAGTCAAGAGTAAAGACCTTAACCCTATCAAAACAGCAGTCAAAGTGTATATTTTCAGCGCTACATTTGTTTACCAATGATTTTATGTGTTATTAACGAAATATGACCATATAAAAATCTCTGCGTATTGCAGAGGATGATTTCGACGCAAGGACATGGCGGCGTCATGAAATCGTTGTAGTCGTAAGAAAGAGGAGACCCAGGGCTTTCGATTGATGTAGAAATTTCACAAAACTACACTACCCAGCTAACACCAGCCACAGTCAAATCTGTAGCCGCTTTATTTGAAAAATAAATATTGACGTGAAAATCATGATTATATCTCACGGGTCGTACAAACCTCAACATTATTGCCATAAAATACAACATATATTGTTTCTTTACCTTTCTGTGAATGTCTAGAAAGAACAAAAGTAACTGTACTTACAGTAGATTTCATTCACGGTCTTTGCGGCCCTGTAACGGGTGCCTGGTGGTGGGGGGATTTGGCCCGATCCATAGATGTATGACTTGGCCATAATAAGGTAATTTATAGGCCTGGTATTCTATATTCATATTTCAAATTGCATGTGTGTGGCAAAATTCAGTACTGTATCTACAAAAAACCTGGAAATCCACCCTTCATTAATTTGCTTAGATTTTTTGTACACTTGATCTCAAGAAGGTGCTAAATGAGCTCAGTGGCAATGTTTCACTTTTGGTCAATGTTAGCATGGTGTTATTCACTGTCAAAATAATAATAATAATGTATATTCTCCTTTGGTTCATTACAATTTACTCAAGCATAGTAACAGACACACTATTTCTGACACTGGAAATACATTCCCTGTGGTCCATAGATGTCCCTAGATACCAATAACATGTTTCTACTGTAGATGTCGGTCTATTCCTGGGGGTTAGTTCTCCAAAAAAGAACAATGAAAAAAAGAAGCCTCCCATAAGGAAACCACCATGAAGAAATCACATCTTTGTTTTTTTTGTATGGCTCGTCAGTAACGGATGATTTAAAGGAGAATGGCAACGTTATGGGAAATGTGCTTACCGTCTTCTCTAGTCAGACAAGAAGACGGATACCAATTTCCTCTCTGTGCGTTTAGTAGAAAGCTATCCGGCTGCAAGCTAGCCTAGTTTAGCAAAAATTCATGGAAGCGGATATGGATCACTAGCCTAGCTTAAAACCCCGGGAGATGTGTTTTTGGCCAACGGCTAGGCTAGCTGGTCTGTAGCCGCTTCCATTCATTTGTGCTACGCTAGGCTAGCTTGCAGCCAGATAGCTTTCTACTGAACACACAGAGAGGAAATTGGTATTTATCTTCTTCTCTGACTCTGGAGAAGACGGTAACACATTTCCCATAATGTTGGCATGTTCCTTTAAAGTGGGACAGTGATCACAATCTGGAAATAGAAGATCATTGACTTGTACCATTTAAAACCAGAAACATAATAATGTTATGGTCTCTTTTGTTTATGCAATCACACTGGTATCTCATCGCACCATGTTAAGTAATAGCCAATTAGACGAATGCCACACCAATTAATGCAGTGCTATGTTTTGCCTATTTATAATAAAACACAAGATGCTTGTGCCCTAATAAATAAACATACAATAGTACTATAATTGGCTCTTTGTTTGCACATTCACACCGGTATCTCATTGCACCTTAATAGCCATGTAAGAGCCATCCTCTTAGCCAATTAGAGGAATGCACTTGATAAAAACAATCCAAGCTTCAGCTACTACTCCATCACATAAATTAACGCAGTGCTATGTTTTACCTATTTATAATAAAACGCAAGATACTCGTGCCCTAATAAATAAACATAGCACTCTAATTGGCTCTTTTGTTTATTCACACCGGTATCCCATCACACCTCACCAAGTAATAGCCCAGTAAGAGCCATCCTCTAAGACAATTACTTAATATTCTAGCAATTCTAGCTTCAGCTACTATCAGTCCATCACAGAAATGAATGTAGTGCTGTGTTGTCTCTAAAGAATAATATGGGACAAGCTTGAAATAGTTTAGATGTAGAGGAGGGTGATACAGGGTTCAGCTTCTCAGCTCCCAATAACTCTGACATCATTTATTTAGTGTGTTTCAAGGTCCCGTAGTTTTCAACAATTTGATATGATTTCCTTGAATCTGTGGAACATCTTTGTTATGTTTGCTTTCCGAAGAAACAATCACATTTCCAGCATCTCATTCTTCCCTTGTATTGAACAGGTAATTTTTTGGAGGGTTGTAGTACACACCTAATTTTGTATTAATTATTCTCTTTCCTTCTACGTTTTCACAAACTGGGCAGTAGATTAGGAAGGCAGTGTTCCCATCTCCTAAAAAGGACAGATACATCGGTTAATTAGAGATAACTGATGTAGTAGCAGACTGCTTGTGCTGCTTAGTATCACAAAGGGCAATACTGCTGTTAAGGCTTGTTAATCTGAAGCCTTTTTTTTCTGTGGCCAAATAACATTTCAGACTACCAAATCCACAGCAATACTAGGTGAAACCCATTTTCCATAATATGAGACATTTAAACATGTTGTTCATGGTGATAATACAGTAAGCACAACATGCTTTCTAAATCCTAAATCTGGGAAGCGGTTTTCATTCATTGATGACTGAAGTTGACAGCGGGTCTCCATTAATAATAGGTTGCTATTAATAAAGCATCTTTCTCTTTCTATCTGTGCCTCCTGAGGTTGCTAAACATCCCTTCACTTCCATGTCAAACACAGAACAGCTGGACTGCTAGTGGTGCAACTTAGCTGTACAAACATGGATGGACAGATTCATTGCGGTGAGAAATAATATAATTGAATTGCTGGATCTGATCTGCAATACCTAGTTTTACAGTTTGATCGGAATTTCGTGAAGCAGGTAGTGCTGCAGCACAAGGGAGAATAGCTCATTTTAATTGAAGGAAACAGGAGCCAAAACTGCCTGCTTGAGGGCCTGTGTCGACCGGGGACGTTTTATGAGTTGTCAGCTCCTTTCTGTCATTAATTTCTATGCTACAGACGCGACAGGCGCGCTCCTTTTCCCAGCGCTGCACCTCGCGTTTTAGCGCTATCGGCGGCCAGATTTTTGGGCAGAGCGCTCCCAGCGTCTAAAGTTGAAACTAGTTCAACTTTTGGAGAGGAGTGCCGCTCATCAAGGTAACTTTTTCCGACCGACCAATCAACATCGAGCAAGTGGCGGAGCCGCGAGACTCAGGAAAACGATCTGAGCTTTTTTTTTTTGCTTTTCAAAGCGGTCAGTCTTGAAAAAAACATCCCCGGTGGACACAAAGCCTGAGACTGCTGCTGAATGACACAGGCTGTACAGCTGTAACGAGGTGTTGTTGAACACACTATACACACCACGGAAATGAAAATATTAAACTGGGAAATTGTCATAATATACAGTAGGCTCTTTGAAATACATCTGGAGGGTATCTTCGCGTGCCTGAATGACAAATAACGAAACCCGTTCTGACTGAAACACAAACACATCACAAAAAGTACAAAAGGGAAGAGGCACAATTTAAAACATTCTATTCCACCCCTAGTTACTGTCTTTGTCTGAGGGCTGTTTAGCATAATCAGCCACAAAAGTCTCAATAATCAACCGTTCTTGCCAGAAGTTCTGTGTTGCATGTGTTCAACACATTAGCAGGGACTTTGTGCAATTGAAATGTAGCTATAGTGTCTCTCTATAGCAATTTTCCTTCACTATGTGGACATGTTAATGTGCATAATTAACTAATCAGCTTATGCCAGCTGGAATGCTTTGCAGCTCAATTTGACGGCTTCCAGCTTCTCTCTCAAAACATCTTGAAAGATGTGGGTTCAATCTCCCCCTGCACACGTCTCCTGCCAGCAGTGGTGCATTTTTACTCAAGCACTGTACTTAAGTACAATTGCAAGGTACTTGTACTTTACTGTCTTTTGATTTTAGGTAACTTTGTACTTTTAATACACTACATTTCAAAGTAAATATTATATATTTTACTCCACTACATTTATCTGAACAAATTACTCACTAGTTACTTTGGGGGGAAAACGATTTGGCATACAACACATGGCATAACTTGAAGATTAAGTACTAATCAGAGCAGCATAACTGGACCACTTTAACATAACCTTCAGAGGTCAATCGATCGAGGGCTGAATGCGCCCAAGCACTGAAATACAGGAACGTCATATATAATGTATTTTTTATATTTACTGTATGTACTGTGACAAACCTTGCGGTGTTCAGGCTCGACACGGACAAAAACAAACTATTCCAATGTCCACACAAGCACAATTTCAATAAACAATGGTATTTATTGATCAACAGTACAGGTCCGATGGGCAATAGAGTAGTCAAATTACAGTACAGGGTCAAAACACGTTCCCGGCTCTCGTACAAAAAGGGAATGTTCAATACTCAGGGTTTGTCATCCGGTCCAGGGTCAGTTTCACAAGGGGGTATCTCAGCCAGTCCAGGGTTCAGTACCACGTACACCTTCTCGCTCTAACCTCTCCTTACAACTACCTCTCACCTCACAAACTCCGTATAACACACTCTCTCCACGATCTCTGCTCCTTCCTCACCTCCACTCAACTCTTCTCTGTCTCTCCTAGGGCTTTATGCTATATGTGTCTTGTGTGTGTGTGTGTGTGTGTGTAGGATGTGGGTGATCATGTGGTGCACAGGTGTATTCCGTGTAGTCTTAATCAACTCCTCAATCAACCCTCCTCTGCCTGTGACAATAGTATCAACCTTCCTCCAAGTAACCAAGTGACGAGGGATCTGCCACAGTACATTCAACAAATACTTCTCTACTTTTACTGAAGTAGAATTTCAAAAGAAGTACTTTTACTTTTACCAGAGTACTATTTTATCTGGGTATTTCTACGTTTACTTCAGTAAAGGAACTGTGTACTTCTTCCACCACCAAAATAATGTATTTAGCATTGGATAGTGACAAAAAGAATGTCCAAATGCTTGGTGTTTCCATTTAATTCGTTTTGTCAACACAAATATACATTTAGAAGGTATTTGCCCTGCCCTAAAAAGGTTTTTATTTTCTTCCAATGGATCGATGAGGTTTAGTCTTGTTGTTGGGAGTAGTTGGTGGTCACTTTCGTCAACGAATGGAAAACCGAATGATAATCTTTAAAACAGGCATGTGAAAACAATAATGGTGTCACATGATTGATTGATTGATGCTCACACTACTGTACATCCACATCACAAATATAACATTATTTGTAAAAATAGTTTTTAAATAAAGTCTCTAAAATGAATAAACTTCGGTATGACATTTGTGTCATTAACTCATTCAACGCCAGTCACGATGATAGTCGGGTTAACTGGCCATCGCTTGAACGCCAATCATGAGGGCCATTTCATGTATGCACGAGGAAGGACAATAATGATGATCTAGCGTTGATTTCAGGAAGATTCGATAATCAGCCGAAAAATGACAACGTGTTTTGTTTATTCCACTAAAGGGCTATTATCGCGTCTTTCTCTGGAATGACCAAAACTATACTCGTATTCAAAACAGTATAAAACGGAACAATCAGTTTTGTACATGTTGACTGCAAGCAACTCACTGATAATCGACAAGTGTATTAGACCCATAGCCATAATTTAAGATATATATATATATATATATATTTTTTGTATTATCTTTTCCCCCCTTCTTTTTACGTTTTACTAGTCCCATCCCAATGTTAGTCGTTATGCCAATTCCCACCCCCCTTCCTGGTCATTGCACACTCTACCCCCTACCGTCGGTCTGGGAGGGCGGAGACTATCACATGCTTCCTCCGACACATGTGTAGCCAGCCCACCACTTATTTTCACCTGGCAGCGCGGACTCTCACCGGGAGAGTGTAACGTGTGGAAGGTCACACTACCTCTCCCAGATCCTTCCCTTGCTGTGCAGGTGCCCCGACCGAACTGTAGGAGTCGCTGTTTACAACGACCAGGACCCACCCACGCCGGCTTCCCACCCGCTAACACTGCCAATTGTGTTAGTATAGACGGTTGGCCAAGCCGGAGGCACCACAGCCGAATTCGATACCACTGGCTCTGTGGTGGTAGACAGACGCTTAGTCCGCTGCGCTACCCGGCCGCCTAATTTAAGATATATTTTAAGCACTCGCAAATCTCCCAGTCCTCCCGTTGATTAAAGCGTTGGCGCTCTAGCGCCCTCTCTCGCACTTAAGCGTGGCGGTCAATGAGTTAAGTGCCCTCTTAACTTGATGATGTCAAGGGTCGTACAGTATAATAGTCAGATGTTAACATTATTAAAAGGTGTTCACCATACAGTCAGAGTTTTTGAAGATCACGTCATATCGGAGGTTAATTTACCACAATGACTACAATTCTAATAATAGCCATACTGTACGTGGATGGTTTGTTATCCTAATGAGATCGTGTCCAGTCTTCTGCATGGTAAGACTCAGCCTGATGCTTGCAGTCTGCGGACTGTGTTCTGCTGTTCTTCTCTGCACAGTGCAGCATTTGTCTTGATTAATTGACACACTTAATTTGTCATTAAGTCTGATTAAGTCCATTAATCTATCAAGTTAAAAGTCAGTCAGTAATGTCACTGAGAATCAATTATTTACCATGGCAACGAGTGCAGAGAAGACACTGCACTGTGTATGGGGGATTTAACATTATGCACAGAATATATTCCAGTTACACGCCTAGACACACATGTATACACAGGCATACACACACGCACGCACACGCACACGCACACACACACACACACACACACACACACACACACACACACACTCCTATCTCTCTCTGTCTGTCTTTTCTTTGTCCATCATGTTCTTCCGATGGTCACTCCATCTTTCCCTCTGTCCAATTTGGCAGACATTTCTCTTATCTTCCCCAGTCCTGTCTTATCCACTACTGTTCCTCACAATCTCGTCCTTATTTTGTACATGTGAAAATACTCAAAATAAACAATATTGCTCTCTCTCTCTCTCTCCCTCTGTACACACTGTACACCTAAAAGACATCCTTGCAAACTAAAACATGGGTCAATTACAGCAACGGCAGCAGATGAAAGAGGAAAGGACCCTGCATTCAGTCCTGCTGTACACGTTCCTTACAGCAGACCTGGTTCACGCCCTACAGTATGTGCAGAGGGGAGAGGTCTTTGCTACAAGGCTAGCATTGCCAGAGGAAGCCATCGATTTCCCCCCACTGCCTCTGCCTCCTCTCCTGTCATGGCATAGCATGTAATATAAGACCAGGAGTTTTCCTCGGCCCACAACAATCAATTTTGCTTAGCTGAGCCACATGGCCTGGCTGGGTTCTGCCTAAGTACCTGTCTCCCCCTGGTTTACAGCCCGACGTACCCTCATCCACCGCATAAAGGCTCTCGCTGTGATAAAACACATACCTGCCAATCTAATAATGGCCAGACAAGCATGTGCAACGACGGAGCATCACATATTATGTCACCGCTGGTGGGGGGAGAGGGAAGGCAGTGAGGCGTGGTGCCCAAGAAGGTGTGGGAATCATCTCTCTCCTCTTCCCTGAGATGGTCGTCTACCAAGTGGTTCCTACTGTGACCGTTTTGATTTGCCACTTCTACAAACGGATGGTTCTCACTCATCAGCGCAGATCCTGAAGATCCATTTGATTATATGGACTTCAAAGAACCTCACATCTAAACATTAATTGCAGCATGTGGACAACCAGGATGGACTAAATTTACATCTGAGATATAAGGAGAACTCTAGAATACATCTGTAATGCAGCACGTACCACTTGTTATCCTGTAGAAAACACGCTGGTATCCTTACAGAGATGAAAGATTTTCTGTGTTTTTGTTTTGAAATGGTCATTTGTGAGATCAATTGGGTGTTCAGCTAGCATTAGCTGTAATGTTAACATCAGTGTTTTGCAGCTGGGGGACTAAATGCAAGAACACGGATGCTGTCTGTCTGTTTACACTTTGCATTGTGGGGTGGTCATGTTAGATCAGAACAACATCAGCTGAACTAATCGGTAAATGCAATTCTAGGCCTATGGCACGCGTAAAAAAAAAAAAAGGAGAGTACTACAATGGCTGAACTCAAATGAAGACTGAATGGAAAAATACAGTATGTCAGCAAAGCAAAATGAAGACGCTTATCAGTCAATCAGACCCCACCCCTTACAAGAGGTATGAGAAGACAAAGCATGCGCGGGGAAAACACAGTAATGTGCAAAAGGAGTATAAGCATTAATTTGAGGAAGAGGAGACTGCTGGATGAGGAGATGCAGCAGAATGGAGAAACATGTCAGGAGAGCAAAGATAAAGACCCACACACACACACACACACACACACACACACACAAAAAGTCACATTAGAAGCAAAACAAGCATGTGCAAAAGACGAGCAAGACTCAAAAAGAGAGCAGAGAAACAGCCCTTGAAAATGTTGTTTACGGACTTTCTGAAAGAACACATTTTGCCATCTCTTACATTTCTGGTAGAGTTGCTATAACATGACTGTGAAATCTAACTGATTAGCCTAAATCGTCGTCATTTTCATGCATTTCGAAATTCATTGACACTTGATGTATCACATTTTAACATAAACGACTAATCTACTGTAGGCTACCATGTCAGACTGGTCCCATGGTTTATATTCATACATTTTCCGCTGTATGATATTGCCTTGACCTTTCTTATTGCTTTCTACTCCTAAAGGCTGATTTATGCTAGGCTTGCTAGACACATTTGATAACTGTCGCTCGACAGAAATCACACAAATCACGTGTCAACCGCCCTAACATAAAGAAGCCTCAAATGGTCCTATGCAGAAACGTATAATCATTCGGGAGACAGACCTTTGGTAAATGTATTGACTAAGGAATGTGTCTTGGTTGTGTCTTGAGTCATCAGATACTGTATTGAAAACAAACTGATTGGTGACTGATTGGTTTCAGAGAGACAGGCTGAGCTGTCGCCAGAGATAGAAATTGACATCTGAAAGGTTTTCTTAACTCATTCAGTGCCAGCTATTATCCCCATCCCTGTAGTCAATGGGCCGCGCTTTAAAAGACGCATTTTCACTGTGCGTCACAATGTTTGCAGAGCTATATCTATATTCTATATTATAGCTATGGAGACAATAATATGGCTCATTTGACAGTCACTATCTCTCGTCCAACATGTAAAAAATAGTGAATTTTTTCATGTATACGTTTGCGTGTTATCCCGTGGTGAATATTGTATAGTTTCAGAGTGATCCGGGCTAATTCCTGGAAGCTGAGTTATGGAGCGCTATTTGCAAAAGTCGTTCGCGTTGCTCACCTGGACACGATATTATTTCCAAATCAAAGGTATAGGTATTATGTTTCATCATGAAGGCATCAAAGGGGGGGTGTTTGTTTTGTGATGCTCTGATTGTCAGCAACGGCATACGTTTTGAATACTACATACATTGATCGTTGCGATCGATGTGAAATCATTGTAGGATCGAAGTAGGATTGATGTCATTATAGTCCTTACCTTTGCTAGGAGTTATTCCAAAATGAAAATTCCAATTGTCTGATCGCGATTTCCAGTATTGATGTCCGTCGGGTCCCTGACATGAAATGGCACAAAATATGCATCAAGTGTGCTGGACACGTTCCAAGTTGCTCGAATGAAGCGTTTCACTTGCCGGGGTCCAATTTCTCCGTCCAGACCATATAAAATGTAACACACAGTGTGAAATAAGGTTTCAAAGTGTAGGCGATACTGCCACCTAGTAGGATTCGGCCGGCATTGCACCCTCGAGGTCTCAGAATAATTTCCAATGATAACAGAGAGGTCCGTGTGAGTGTATAGAATATTAAAATCGAAAAAAAGAAAAACGGACCAAATGACCAATTAGCGGTCAAGCGATACTCGTATACGTATACTCGTGATTGGCCGAGAAAGTGGTAATGCACTGTATCCAGCTAAATAATATGTGCCCTCTACAACATAAGACAGATACGATGTGGAAACAACATTTATATTGATTAACGAAATCAAGTTACTTTTTTTATTTAATTTTTTCTATTTTTCTCCCATCCCAATTTCGCTGTTTTAATTCTCCCCTCCCCTGTCTTGAACGATGCTCGCATATGCCCCCCACAGGTTGGTCATAGGGAGGATAGAAGCATTGCATCACGCGTCCCCTCCGGTACACAAGGAGGCAGCCTGTCACATCTTTTCACCTGCCAGCGCGGACTCTCATTGGCGAGGTGTAACGTGTGGGAGGCTCACACTACCCCCGCTATTTCCTGTCTCTGCTGTGCAGGCGTCCCCCAACCGACCTGTATGAGTCGATGTCCACAACGTCCAGATTACCACCCATTGACTTCCACCCGCTGACTCTGCCAATTGAGCCAGTATGACGGCCGGAGGCAACGCCGACAGCCGGATTTGAACCCGGTGACTCTTGCGTTGGTGACGAGTGCAATGTCCGCTGCGCCACCCAATCAAGTTACTCTTTTATAATGCTAACATAACTACATTTTAAATAGATTTGGGGAGGTGCAGTTTCAGCCATTGTGATTTTAAAGCTTTCTCCGTTTTTATCTTTTCCTTGCTCCCCCTTTCTTCCCCCACAGCGTGCAGGAATGCCACTGTGGGCTACGCATGGCAAAATTGGAATCACTCACTCACAGATGATCTGGCAGGGACGTTTTGTTATTGCACTATGGTGTGTGTTAAAGATATTCATATATCTGTGTATACTGTTATCTGCAAATGTCTGAATAACTAATGTTCGATAAGATCAATAAAAGTCATTCTGTGTGTCTGGCATGTGACAAGGCAAACGCTTCTGCTTTGCACCTCTGCTAAAGCAGGAAGTTCCACTGGGCCTCTTTCAGTGGGCCATTTCCTGTAAGCCATCCTCTGCAGAGAAACACAGACATCCTCGCATCTCTTTATCTGCTGAACCAAGTACATATATATATATATATATATATATGTGTGGCGCCTTATGGTCACATGATGTTCCCCTTTGTCTATGTCTTCTCCCTCTCAAATAAAACCACTGTAACAGGAAGTGTTCCTCAGTGTGCTCTAACCTAGACACACTCCCTGTACTGCAGAACTTGTAATAAGAAACCATCTTGTCTTGTTGTTATTTGAATACTGGATAGAGTGCATCTTGAAGCACAGTTAAAAATCTTTAACAGTGTGCATGGCAATACATGCATGCAGGGAATCATTGAATGACAGTTATTATCATTGGTATTGTTAGTAGTGGTATTAGTAATGGTGTTTACGTTTTCCAGAGTCTTCTTGAACAAGTCTGGCCTGGCTATCACAGCCAAACAGGCCATGACACATTGGAACAACTTGAAGGTAACCTACAGTAGCCTACTATTTTATCTATTGTTTGCTCTGTGGGAGAGCGAGAGGACATGTGTGGCTAGCACCTGGTGGGGTTTTGCACTACTAAGAGCACCTTAGTTATACAGATGCAATGGGCAACAAAGCTAAAATTGTAAACAAAACTACATATCCTGACTTTTTTTATTTCTTAACAGGTTCAGCGCCAGAGGTCTCTATGGGCGTTGGGCCGACGTCGATTGTCAATGAGTTTCTTCCGGTCAACATGCAAAAAAAATGTCATCCATACATTTCCATTTTATAACGTGGTGAATATGAGTATAGTTTAAGAGTGATCCTGTGTAATCCCAGGAAACTCCGGCAAACAGCGCTTTACTGCATTTCATTATAAATCGTGCCATTTCTCGCCTGATTATTGAATCATTCTGAAATCAACGCTAGATTATCGGTATTATGTTTCATCATGCATGCACGAAAGGGTGGGTGGGGCGGGGGTTTTCTATGCTTCGAGCGCCACCAACGGCATACATTACAAAGTACATTACAGACACACGCTGCGATCACGGGGAAAAAATGATCGGATCAACGCAAGATTGATAACATATAGTCCTTACCTCGTCTATGATGTACTGCAAAAAGAATAATCCAATTATAATCCAATTATCTGATCGCCATTCCAAATATCGATTGCGGTCGTGTGTCCAACGTTATCCACCAAAACACATGAACCGAGTGAACTCGAGTGTCCCCAATCCATGTGTTATAAATGTTTACTCATGCCCGATGAGGAAAACCTGGACCGGACTTCTTAGATCAGCGTACAGCCCAAGCCAGATGGTTTCCAATGATGTGCAATACCGGCCGCAAGGTGTTAGGCGGCGGTATTTGCCGTTTGCGATCATAGAGCCATTCCCAATGATAACATCAGGCTGGATGGATGAATTATGAATGGATAATGGTTTGGCGCTCAAGCGATGGCGAGTTAACCCGACTTATCCCGGGTCTGGCGCTGAATGTGTTAAGTGTGGAATTCATCAGCTCATAAAGATCAAGCAAAAAACAACAGTTGATATTACACAATATATTGTATCAGTATTTCATCTTCCCTCATTAAACATCTTAACCTCTTAAACCCGATCGGCCCGGTACCGGTACAAGATTTATTTCACATCATAAATAGATCAATACAGTTCGTATTACGTGATGTTGTGTTTCTTTTTCAAATGTAGCCAAGAGTAAAGACCCTAACCCTATCAAAACAGCAGTCAAAGTGTATATTTTCAGCACTACGTTGTTTACCAATGCTTTGGAGTGTTATTAGTGAAATATGAGGTTATAAATCTCCACGCATTGCACCGGTAAACGGACGATTTAGACGCGAGAAGAAGAAGCACTCATGAAATCGTTGTAGTCCTAAGAAAGAGGAGACCCAGGGCTTTCGATGGACGTCAACATTTCATAAAATTACACTATCCAGCTCATACCAGCCATCGGCAACGGAAGTCCAACCATTTTTCACGTAATCTTTCTGACGTGATTTTCGTGTTTATATTGTTTCTTTACCTCTCTGTGAACGTCTATAAAAAACGTGTCGCAATCCGGTGAAAAATGGCGGAGCTATGGACATTATACAAAAGTAACTGTACTTACAGTAGATTGCATTCACTGTCTTTGCTGCCCTGTAACGGGCGCCTGGTGGTACTAAATCCAGATTTAACTCTGCCATTGGAAAGATGAGATTTGGCCCGATCCATAAATGTATGACTTGACCATAATAAGGTAATTCATAGGCCTGGTATTCTATATTCATATTTCAAATTGCATGTGTCCGGATGGCAAAATTCAGTACTGTATCTACAAAAAAAACTGTAAATTATCTGCCCTTTATTCATTTGCTTAGATTTTTAGTACACTTGATCTCAAGAAGGTGCTGAATGAGCTCAGTTTTTAACATTTGGTCAATGTTAGCATATTAGTTATTCACCGTAAAAAAGATTATATTCTCCTTTGGTTCATTACAATTTACTCAAGCATAGTAACAGACCCAATATTTATGACACTGGGAATACATTCCCTGAGGTCCATAGATGTCCCTAGATACCAAGAACATGCAAATGGACCTTGTAGAAGTGGAGCAATCTCCCATTTATGTACTTTTAGATGCATTTTCGAGAAGAAAAAAAAAGGCTAGGGCTTAAGAGGTTAAATAACTGTATTATATAAGTACATATACTGTATAATAACTTGACATGAAGTGAATTTAAGCAGGATAGTGTTGTAATAAACACATACTAGATATATTTGATATTTTATTAAGGATCCCCATTAGTTAGTGCCGTAGCAACTACCTAGTCTTCCTGGCGTCCACACATAAAAACACACACAACAGTCATGAAACAGTTCATATAACAAACAATAAAACAGAAATTCATCAGTGTATAACTAGAATATGAAGAATATGAATAAAAAATAAAACAAAACAAAGGAATAGACAAAAAGAAACTACAAAATTATAAAATATGAAAAAGAAATGCATAGAAAAAGCATAACAGGGCCAATACAAAACATGCTCAAGGCAAAAACACATAAATATATAAATACATCTAACTAAGCTATATTTTTTAATATAATTTAAGTTTAATTTTAAAACACAATTTACTGTGGGTGGTATGAAGGTTACTAGGCAGGTTGTTCCAGCTAGCTATTGATCTATAAATAAATTACCGTTTTAATTAGTTGGATTTAGGGCGAGGTAGTAACAACTGAGCATTTCTAGCACCTCTTGTGTTCCTGTATACTCTTCCTGTAGACCAGCTGCTTAAACATAAAATATGGATTTTTACTCATTTTAACAGACTTCAACAGTACAAGTGAGTTAGTCAATAACCTGTTCTCAACTGTAAGCCAGGAGAGATCAACATGCATGCTGTTCACATTAGTCCGGACTGAGCAACCCAGAACCAACCCTGTTCTGGGCAACCTGGAGCCTCCTAATCTCACATTTGGCTGCCGAGGACCAGACCGAAGAACAATAATCAAGATGACACAATACTAGGGATGCTCGATATTGGCTTTTTTATATATATTATACATACTTTGACAATAAATAAAATAATAATTAGTTCTTACTTGCTTGCCTGGGTAAATAAAGGTTAAATAAATGTTAAAAAAATGTAAATAAAAAAATTGAAAACCGATACCGATATTTTCCGATATCACATTTTTATGCCAATATCGGCCGATAATATCGGTAGGCCGATAATATCGGACATCCCTACACAATACTAAACTCTGCACAATCTGACATAAAAGAGGATGACTTACAAAGGACACACATTTCCTGGAGATGGCGATAGCTCCACCCATCTTTGAGACAGTGTTTGTGATATGCTTATTCCAAGCTAGAGAAGCATCTAGCGTCACTCCTAGGAGTTTAGCACTATCCACTTGTTCAACAGTTGAGTTGTATAGACCTAAAATTAGCTTTGGATTGTTAGCCAACCTGTGCCTTGACCCAAACACCATGCTTTTGGTCTTGTTTCTGATATTTACAACAAGTCTGTTCGATACTATCCAGTCATTTACTTCTTTAAGTTCACTACTCAGGACCTCATTTAGCTGCTTGCATGACTTTGCAGCATAATGTAAGGTGGAATCGTCTGCATATAGAACTAATTTGGCCTGGTCGTTGGTGAAGACAGAGAAGAGCAGAGGCCCCAGGGAACTCCCCTGTGGAACACCACACTCCAGACTCCTGCTCTTGGACATACTGCCATTCCAATTCATCTGCTGTGATCTGGAGGACAGATAGCTCTGCATCCACCTCAGAACCAGAGGGTTGAGACCATAGCATTCAAGTTTTTCTAGCAAGAGTAAATTATCAAATGCAGCACTAAAATCCAAGAACACAGCTCCAACCAGCATGGTGTTATCAATAGCTCCTAGCCAGGCATCAGCCAACTGTATTAGAGCAGTAGAAGTAGAGTAGCCATCTCTATAAGCACTTTACGACTCTGTAGCCAGTCCGTTCATCTGGAAATAGTCTTGGATTTGTACAAAAACACACCTTTCCATGATTTTTCATAAGACTGGTAAGATACTTATAGGTCTGGAGTTTCCCTCATAGACAACATTTGTGACGCCATTCAAACTGTGGAAACCTTTTGGGACTGCAAATATGATATACGTTATTTTCTAGGAACATATTGAAGGCATCCTCTGACAGGGAAAGCGGTGGACGCGGGTGGGGTGACTCCTGCCACTTGGCAGTGGTACAGTCTGATGAATGCTGCGCTCCAGGGGCAGCACTCAAACCTGACCACATTACAGGTGGTGCAGGGACACCAGACAAGAGGAGACCAGAGGACTTTTGGTCTCTCCACTTTCAAGGATTACGAAAGGGAGAGGAGAGAGGAGCAGAGAGAGAGGAATGAGGAGAGAGAGCAGCAGACAGAGATGGGAGAGGAGAGAGTAGCAGACAGAGAGAAAAGAGGAGAGAGAGCAGCAGACAGAGGGGAGGATAGAGAGCAGACAGAGAGAGAAGAGGAGAGAGAGCAGCAGACAGAGAGAAGAGGAGAGAGAACAGCAGACAGAGTAGATGTAGTGTTTCAAAAGTAACAAATGTCATGAACAGTTTACTGTATGTATTTCCACCCGCTACAGGCTGGAGGTATGGCATCATGATGGTACCCCACCGCCCGTCTCCAAGAAGACAGAAACCAGTTGGTGGATGGAGGGACTACTTGTTGTACATTGGAGATCTCCGGAGGACAAGGGCAAGTCATGGACTGACCCTGTGTTGTCAATACAAGTATCTGGAAATGTCCCTTTGCTGTCTCTCTCTCTCACACACACACACACGCACACGCGCACGCACACACACACCCTGGAGTACCACCGAAAGGGAAGAACGAGCCAGGCGAACAAAGCCTGCCCCCACCTCCTCTGTCTCTTCTGGCTTGGGGAAATGATGTTAACTCTAATGAGAAAGTTCAACACCGCAAAAAACGCCTTGTTCAACTTAACTGAGAGAGAAAGGGGGACAGAGAGAGAGCTCTGTTCAGGGTAAGTTGCAGTAAACATGTATGATTGTTTCTCTAGGCTTAAGCACCCGCTCTAGACAGAGAGGGAAGAGGAGAGAGAGCAGCACACAGAGAGAGAAGAGGAGATAGAGCAGCATACAGAGAGGAAAGAGGAGATAGAGCAGCATACAGAGAGGAAAGAGGAGAGAGAGCAGCAGACAGAGAGTGAAGAGGAGAGAGAGCAGCAGACAGAGAGTGAAGAGGAGAGAGATCAGCAGACAGAGAGAGAATATGAGAGAGTAGCATACAGAGAGGGGATAGGAGAGAGAGAACAGCAGACAGAGAGAGAAGAGGAGAGAGAAAAGCATGCAGAGAGAATAGGAGAAAGAGCAGCAGACAGAGAGGAAATAGGAGAGAGAGCAGCAGACATAGAGGAGAGAGAGCAGCAGACATAGAGGAAATAGGAGAGAGAGAGCAGCAGACAGAGAAATAAGAGGAGAGAGAGCAGCAGACAGAGGGGGGAGAGGAGAGAACAGCAGACAGAGAGAAAAGAGAGAGATCATCAGACAGAGATAGAAGAGGAGAGAGAGCAGCACACAGATAAGTGGAGAGAGATTAGCAGACAGAGGAAAGAGGAGAGAGAGCAGCATACAGAGGAAAGAGAAGAGCGAGCAGCATACATAGAGGGAAGATGAGAGAGCATCAGACAGAGAGAAAAGAGGGAGAGAACAGCAGAGATAGAGGGAAGATGAGAGAGTAGCAGACATAGAGGGAAGAGGAGAGAGTAGCAGACAGAGAGGAGAGAGAACAACATACATAGAGGAAAGAGGAGAGAGTAGCAGACAGAGAGGAAATAGGAGATAGTAGCAGACCGAGAGGAGAGAGAACAACATACATAGAGGAAAGAGGAGAGTAGCAGACATAGATGAAATAGGAGAGAGCAGCAGACAGAGAGGAAAGAGAAGAGAGAGCAGCATACAGATAAGGAATAGGAGAGAGTAGCAGACAGAGAGGGAAGATGAGAAAGTAGCAGACAGAGAGGAAAGAGGAGAGAGAGCAGCAGACATAGAGGGGAGAGGAGAGAGAGCAGCAGAGAGATAAGAGGAGATAGATCAGCAGACAGAGAGAGAATAGGAGAGAGCGCAGCAGACAGAGAGGAAAGAGGAGAGATCAGCAGACAGAGATGAAAGAGGAAAAAGAGCAGCAGACATAGAGGGAAGATGAGAGAGTAGCAGACAGAGAGGAAAGAGGAGAGAGCAGCAGACAGAGATGAAAGAGGAGATAGAGCAGCAGATATAGAGGGAGGAAGGCGGGGTAGCAGACATAGAGGAGAGAGAACAGCAGACAGAAAGGAAAAAGGAGAGAGAGTAGCAGACAGAGAAGGAAGATGAGAGAGTAGCAACAGACAGAGAGGGAAGATGAGAAAGTAGCAGACGGAGAGGAAAGAGGAGAGAGAGCAGCAGGCATAGAGGGAAGAGGAGAGAGAGCAGCAGACAGAGATTGGAGAGGAGAGAGGAGCAGAGAGAGAGAGGAAAGAGGAGAGAGAGCAGCAGACAGAGGGGAGGAGAGAGAGCAGACCGAGAGAGAGAGAAGAGGAGAGAGAGCAGCAGACAGAGAGAGAATAGGAGAGAGAACAGCAGACAGAGAGTAGATGTAGTGTTTCAAAAGCAACAAGTAACAAATGTCATGAACAGTTTACTGTATGTATTTCCACCCGCTACAGGCTGGAGGTATGGCATCATGATGGTACCCCACCGGCCGTCTCCAAAAAGACAGAAACCAGTTGGTGGATGGAGGGACTCCTTGTTGTACATTGGAGATCTCCGGAGGACAAGGGCAAGTCATGGACTGACCCTGTGTTGTCAATACAAGTATCTGGAAACGTCCCTTTGCTGTCTCTCTCTCTCACACACACACACACGTGCGCGCACACGCACACACACACCCTGGAGTACCACCGAAAGGGAAGAACGAGCCAGGCGAACAAAGCCTGCCCCCACCTCCTCTGTCTCTTCTGGCTTGGGGAAATGAATGCTCTTGTGAATGATGGCCATCATCTAAACTGTGGACTATTCTGCCAACTGTGGCTCTCGGCACGGCGAAGATGTCTGCTGTCACTCTGTATGAGGTGCCCCGTGCAAGACGTCTCACTTTCATGGCTGGCTCCATGTGGCTCTTGCTGAGGCAACATCTGGCCCAGTGTGTTGGTGGTTCCCCCCGGAGAGCCTAGCGCTCTGGTCTCACATCAGCCGACGGAGGATAGTGTAACGTCACAAATGTGCCTGTTGTATTTTTGTGTTGTTGTTTAGTTGCAGTGCCGTGTTTGGTCACTGGGTGGCGCTCCATTGTTTGTGCTGTAGCTACAGGTTTGGTTTTGGTTTTTGGTCTGATAGCAGCATCAAGCGTCAACTTGTTGTTATAAATATTTATCTAGTAATGATGTGTCTAGTGTTTGTGATCACCATTTTATTTATATAGTTGTGTACATCGTATGATAATAGTCCTCTTTTTATATTGTTGTTAATAAATGGGTATGTACAGAATCCCAGAAGATACACCGTCTGGTGGGCTACTTGCTTAACTATCCTGGTGCTATTGTTTTCGTTCTGACAAGTTGACGTTACACAGCCAGACACCGTTACAATAGACACGTACAGTAGTTGTTTATTTGTGCATACCTCTGACAAGGAGCTTGATCCTGTGTTTAAAAAAAGACATATAGCCTATATATTCAATATTTACTGTACCTATCATTATCAATTAGCATTCTATTTGTTTATTAATGTATTATTAGTTCTGTTATCTAATTAACAGTTTACTGTGTTTCATGAATATTACACATTGTGTTTAACGTATTCCCAGTGTTGGGCAGTAGCTAGCTACAAGTAGCGACCCTACATAGCTTAACTACAATTCTCAGTAGCGTGATGGTAGCGTCGCTACTTTTGAACCAAGTAGCATTCTATGTAGTGTAGCTATTTTTAGAACCAAGTTGTGACGTAGCGTGAGCAAAACGCTACACGCTACTGTCGGGAGAACTGAACTGCTGAATAAAGATTTGTGAGAAAAAAAAACCCACTATGATTGGTTGGTTGGTTTCGATATGAGTATGACGACTCATGATTGGGTAAGGTTAGGCCAAAACATTACGGGTAGGCCAATCAGAGGCAGGATAGGGCGGGGCATGCCACTCCAAGCTCCGCAAATCAGGAAGTGAAAATCAAAACACAGACCACATGAATGAATGAAACATTTATTTAACAGATTACATGAACCAGTCCGTGCGAAATGGCAGAGGGATTCGATGTTTCCAGGGCTGATGGCATTGATGAAGATGATGTCAATAACAACAATGCCTCTCCATGGCCCTATCTGGAAAAATGTATGAGTTTGACTGAAAAAACGCCTGAAACATATGTTTAGGTGTTTATTGTGTCAGCCAAACACGAAGCTGCTCTCAACTTCCCACACGGCCAGCACTAACTTGAGAACACATATTCAGGTGAGCTGATTTACATAAACATTGTCAACTGTTTCCAAACAGCATACAAGTCAGTGCACTTTTTGTCAACAGCTTTAACTAACAGATAGCAATTAAGATGTTAATCCAGATAAGACAGAGATACATACATACATACATACATACATACATGCATACATGCATGCATGCATACATACATACATACATACATACATACATACATACATGCATAATAATAGCCTCTCATGTCCTATAAAGTTCATATTTGAAGGGAACAGAGCCAGAGGACAATTCGGAGGGAGGTACAGATAGATATACATAGAGAGCAAGATAGATAGACATATATATATATATATATATCTGGGAAGTTTACAGTATTTTCTGAAGGAGCGTACCATTTTGAAAGTTTTATAGAAGTTCTGTTTTGTACTGGCTAACCTGACGGTGCACAGATGCGTGAGCAAACGGAAGGTTATGTATATAACCTAGTTCTATGAGTTAAATGGTGCGCTCGGCACCTGTTCTGCACTGTACTTCACTTCGTGCATGTGCACTGAATAAAAAATTCCACCATGTACCTTTACATCCCAACATCCGTCTGACCACACCCCCTTCCGCTTACCTTCATAAGCAGGTGTGTGGTCAGCTACTCGCCTCCTTCCCAAACTTTCACCACAAGGCGAGATCAAGGGCCGCAGCGGCGTCCAGGTGCTGAGCGCACCATTTAACTCATAGAACTAGGTTATATACATAACCTTCCGTTCTATGACGTTAATGGATTGCTCAGCACCTGTTCTGCAACAGGGGCTGAGCGGGAGCCATAGCCCGACCAATGTACCCCGCTGAGGCCCCCCACAACCATCAGACCGGGGAGGACCGAGCCCCCCCGACCCTCCCTAATGGAGGATACCCCCCCTATTGGAGGTTCACAATAGGGCGACGGATCCGACCGTGCGAAGAGGCACTCAAGCAACTCAACGCACAGGGTGAGCAGACCGTGGCTTGACCTCACGACTACACACACGCACAACCCGCATGCCACCCGGGAACGAACGGAAGGAACAACCTCATTACTGCCCCCAGAAATCACGGGGTTAAGAGCAAACCCAACCCTGTGGCAAGGCTGTAGCAGCGGAGCGCAAAGGAAGACCCAGACCCACTGAAGGGACTGGATCCCCTGGAAAACGGGGGCCCGGAGAGGTCAATGACGCCAGGCATCAAGTCCCCACCAGGTGGTCACTTAGTGACACCGCCCCCCACATCGCCAGCGTATTCGGATAAGGCCCCTCCAAGAGCGGGCCCTTTCCCCCCAATAGCACACCGCCTGGCACACTGACCCTGCAGAACAGGCAGTCAGCATGGCCGTAAGCACACAAAAAACCTGAGCCTGGAGCACTGCAGACGAGGCAGGCGCCAAAGGAGTCAGCTGAAAACAGCCGCCCCGGCGGAAGGGGCGTATGCTGGCGTTGTTGATCACCATGACAAAGCCTCCATAAAAAACCACCCAGAGGGGTTGAGGCAGAGAAGGCTGACATGATTGGCAGACATCATGAACGTGCAGGGGCACACTCAACCGGTAACCCGGGAGTTGACTCTGCTCCAACACACCAGGGAATCAACCACCCGCTCGGTACAGACGGTGGTTGTTCCTATAACCCCTCAAGAAAAAACTCCAAAACACACCTGCGGGTATACACTGGCTATACCGCAGTACAAGTGTTTCAGTTTTCAAAAAAGGGTTATCCCAGGCCTCCGGTATCAACGAAACTTTACTTCGGACCGGGCCCGGCGGCACGGGAAGCACAGGATTACCAGAGGAGGTCCAAGACCACCCCAACAGCCCTCTCTTCGCCACGCGTGAGAGAGGAGCGAAAAGAATGGAGAACCAGCCCTAAGCACACCGCACTTGGTATTCCCAGGCGGTCTCCCAACCAAGTACTAACCAGGACCGAACCTGCTCTAGCTACCGAGATCGGACGAGATCGGGCGTGGACAGGTTGGTATGGCTGTAAGCCATTACGATAGTGCAGAGTACAACATGTACCCAACATAGGGTCTCCATAACGCCTAACCCTGTGACACCCGGACCGACCCGGCATTTTTCCCCCCGAAAAAAGCACAAGTCCCTCAGGGTACCAGAACAGCAGATCTGCATCCCCGGCGGACAACGGGTTAACTGACCTGGACCAGCGTGACCAGACCAGTCCTGTGTCCTAACCACGCCGACATGCCCACTCCAGGAGAGGGGGTAGGTATGCGTGTCGATCTAAAACATGAAAAGAGGGCGCCACCCAGACGGTCCCATTAAGACCGTGCTCAGTGGCCCACCCCAAGGGCGTGAGACCCCTCTACCTATGTTCTGATCTATTCCGTTAACATCCCCCAGATATGAACGAGAATTCATCGAGACAACCTAGTAACTGGCACTCGGAAGAGACAAAACTCCATCCCAGTTGCCCTATAAAAACGCTGTTTTAACAAGCAACCAAGGCACGCTTAGCCCCTGTGTGATTCTGTAACAGAAAACACACCAAGCCAGCACTATGTATGCGTCAAGACCCAAACACATCAATGGATAGTCTAGCAAGACACCAAACATTGTTCCTCCAAGTCGCCTGGGAGAACGACACGGAGCCGTCGTGCTTCATGTACCTTCCTCTTTTTATTCAAAAAAGGAAGAACACAGACTGACATGAATCCCTCGTGACGCAGCTGAGGGTAAAAATTGTTTACATTTTTACATCCCACCACCCTCCCATAGGGAGGAGATGGAAATCCCCAGAGAGACTTCCCACACGAGCTGTATAGATTGAAAAGAATATATTGCAACATTGAGCTATGTAAAATTTGGGTTAGGGCTCTCCGAGGAGGAGGCACTGAACCAATACACACTCAATAATCGAATTGAATCGAATACACACACAATAGAGCAGGACTCCTTTTTGAAGTTCTACTCATCTTGACAATCCGAGGAGGAGGCTCTGAACTCTGAGGAGGCTCCCTCACAGGGAAGGAGAGTCCGAACTCACAGAAGGCCCGAGTAGGAGCTTCGTGAGGAGGAGCCCTGACCACTCCACGCCAAGCGAACTGCAGTCTGGCTAACGGGGCACCGACAGTAAACACAGCATTCCTGTGTTGACGACAACGGCAGCGTCGCTGCGCCACCCAGCCGCTACGGTTCTCCATGTTGACGCAGTCCTCGCCGGCCGGGCTCCCGGTAGGTTCGACTAACATCCTCTGTCAAATATGACGTCGTAGTCAGAGTGTTTAAGGCATGTTATAGTCACAGAAAACGTTCAACAATGTAGCATTAAGCTAACAGCCATTCGGCTGATAGCAACAAGCTAACGTATACCAGCCTGGTAAACACAGCGAGCTAAGGCTGCAGCTAACAGCTGCGCAGCTAACAGCTAACGGCTAAAACAGTAGTCCACAACTAGCACGCAAGCTTAAGCAGCTATCACCTGAACTGTATACAATGACATAACAAGCCACACTTCAGACAGGCCGCTGTCCCAATCCCTCCCCTAACAGGGAAAAGAAAAAGAAATGTCAGAACACAGTTGTCAACGGTGATCCAGACATACACAGGGCCCTTTGAGCATGGAACTTCCGATAAAGAAGATCGTATGCCCACATTTCCTCGTTAGGGTATACTTTCATTTGTATATGAAAGATGGGGCCTACAAGCATCGCTCGTCCAGAGAATCCTGGGATCACCAGTTCCTGGTCGCGGCCCACTAGTTGACTATAATGGGCTTCAGACCAAGATCCTCCGACCGCCGTTTTAAGCCGAGCAGAGGACCCTAGCCTGGGGTCGGCGTTTCGTAAATTGTTAGCTAACCCCCATAGCATCAACAACAACCAGAGCTCGCAAGCAAAACAGTACGTACCCAACCTGGAAAAAACCACTTCTCACAACAGACGGTGCGTCCTACAGTCCAGCTGTGTTGCTGGAGGGTCTTTACCCCATCCAGCCGCAGCAAGGAGGATTGTAGTTGGGAAGCATGTCAGCGGCGTGAGCTCCTAATACGAAAAAACCGTTGAAGGTCGGAATGACCCAGACACTCCAGTAACGAAGACAATATCGCCGTATTTTCCCGAAAATAGTGAGATAGAAAATAAAGATATGATGTCAACGTATCTCTTGTTTTCCAACTTTCTTTTACTAACAACCTCGTCAAGTGGGGATCTACCGAAGGCACTTCCTTGTGGTGAAAGTGAAGAAGGAGGCGAGTAGGTGACCACACACCTGCTTATGAAGGTAAGCAGAAGGGGGTGTGGTCAGACGGATGTTGGGATGTAAAGGTACATGGTGGAATTTTTTATTCAGTGCACGAAGTGAAGTACAGTGCAGAACAGGTGCTGAACAATCCATTAACGTCATATAACTGCTCAGGGAGGATGGAGGCGATGTGAAAGTTTCAATGTCGATTACCCCATGCTGCTTATTTCCGTACTTAAAAATGTATAAATGTTACATAGGATTCAAGTCATGGCACAACAATGTGTTTGTTCTGTTCTATTGATGTCCGTTCATGTAAAGATGGATTTCGTTAATGTCTATTTTGTAGACAAATGTTTCTTACACTTTTTCTTTGGCCAGGTTATTGTCATTTTGCTACTGTGGTTTGAGTTGAAACAGTAGTTTATCCTGTGCTGAAAAGTCTCCATTCCAATAGAGAGAGTATATATTTTGGTGTTTATTTGATTATTGTTTCACTGCCTTTTATTTATTACGTTTCCACAGTTCTTTCCTCATACTTTATTAACATTTTGTACATAATACAAGTTCATGTTAAAAGGATGACACAAAAAGCCAGTAGCTTCTGTAGCTGTACCTATGGTACTCCTGGCAAAACTAAATGCATGATGTTCTCTAGGGCTAGAGATGTGTTTGCAATAATTTACATATATCGACTGTGAATGGATCTGACATTAAAAGAGTTACAGAATACACATATGTTGGCATCTAGCTTGATGATACATTTACAATTAAGTACCATAAAGACACTCTTGCTTATTGTACAGGAACAGAACCATCTTCCCAATGCAGAAAGAGGGTCGTTGAAACAGTTTTTCTATCTATCTATCTTGGATTATAGAAATGCAATTTATATAAATGCTGCTCCTTCCACTCTGAAACCTCTGGACACAATCTATCATCCTGCTCTCAGATGTATTACTGGTGATATATGGTCACCGCTGCATCCTGTATGATAAAGTGGATTGGTCTTCTCTAGCAGAGAGGCAAAATAAACATTGGTATCCGTTTATCTTTAAGGCCATTGCTGGGAAATTGGCACCTTATATCACACTGTGGTTGGATTAGTACTATGGACACGCTCAAATTGACACACTTAAGTACAGTCTGAGCTTGGGAAATCAGCCTTTTATTTTAATGCCCCAGCTTCTTGGAATGATCTTCAACTCTCACCAAAAATCAATACCACATGAAAGCGTGATTTTAAACTGTCCATATGAACCTGTGTTTTTGTCCTATGTATAATTGTCTATGCTGGGGGGAAACCCCAATTGCCTTCTTTGGGTATAAATACATGGTTGAATGGATGCTTGATCCTTTACTATTGCCCTGTTAGCTCTATGTATTATTCTGCTTACTCGTGCTACCTGTTTATACTCTCCATGTATTATGCTAATCATCAGCCACCTGTCTAGGCACCTACTGCCCTCCTGGCCATCCAGAATTGCCCTCCTGAAGTTTCTTACATTTAAATTTAATTTTTTTTAATTTTACTACCAATGTAGTTCTTCCTTATCTCTATGACGGTTAAGGTCAGGGAGTGTTTCTAATGTGAGCCTGTAGAGCCTGTTGAAAGCCCATGTAGTGGCCTATACAGATACACTACTTGATTCATTGTACAAGGCTTATCAGACTTTATCTTGTCCAGCATCACACCTGGACAAGAGGCAGGGGAACTATGTGAGAATGCTGTTCAATGACTACAGCTCAGCATTCAGGGCTGTGTTCTGAGCCCCCTCCTCTACTCCCTGTACACACATGACTGCGTGGCACAGCGGAACAACAACACGATCATCAAATTTGCTGATGACACAGTAGTGGTGGGCCTGATCTCTGCCAACGACGAGAGGGCCTACCTGGAAGAGGTAGAGAATCTGTCACAGTGGTGTCAGGAGAACTGCCTCTCCCTGAACGTCAGCAAAACAAAAGAGATGATTGTGGACTTCAGGAGGTCGGGGGTCAAGGACTACAGCCCCCTCAGCATCGACGGGGCACTGGTTGAGAGAGTGAACAGTTTCAAGTACCTCGGAGCCCACATATCCGAGGACTTGACATGGACCACACACATTGACAGTGTTGTGAAGGCACGACAACGCCTCTACTTCCTCAGGCGCCTAAGGAAGTTCCAAGTCAGTCAGAAGATCCTTAGGAACTTCTATTCATGTACAATCGAGAGCATCCTGACTGGCAACATCACCTCCTGGTTTGGGAATAGCACTGCACAAGACCGTAGCAGACTACAAAGAGTGACACGTTCAGCCGAACGCACAATTGGAGGGGGGCTTCCCACCCTCCAGAACATTTACAACAAGCGGTGCAGGGGGAAGGCTAAGAGAGTCATCAAGGACTCCAGCCACCCGAACAACTGCCTCTTTGAACTGCTGTGGTCAGGCAAGCGATACCGGAGTCTTAAGGCGAGCACAGAAAGACTCAGAAGAAGCTTCTATCCCCAGGCCATCAGGCTGCTCAACGAACAATAAACACTATGCAACAACCATCAAATGCACACAGCACACACATCCACACGCACACACTCACTTTAAACAAACAACTCACTGCAGCACCCACTTTACACACTTTAGAACACCTAAACACACTTTACACTTTATATTTATTGGTAAAGGATTTGCACTACAACTCGTACACCTTACTGTAAATTGTACCTAAATTGTACCTCATCCCATTTCTGCTCTGCACTATATAGTATTGTATATTAGTACATTGCATAGTATATTGTATATTGTATGGTAACTCAGGTACTTCTATTCTGCATCGAACATTGTACATATGTCTATACTGAACACTGTGACCTCTATTTTTACTTCTATTTTACATGCTATACTATTTTATTTCATACTTATCTTGTCTAACACCGTCTCTGGAGCGAAACAGTAAGAAGCATTTTGTATAAAAGTATTCTGTACTTCTGTATGACAACTATTAAAGAAACTTGAAACTTGAACTTATCTGCAGATGTGGGCGTGAACCTCTTGATATAACACAAGTGTGTATAGAAATGTAATTAAAATACTAGCGAGAACGTTCTCCCCAAGAACACAAGTCTGTGCTTTGCATTCTTGGATTTGAAAAACACAGGTCTTTAGAAAGAAAAAGGTCTAGATGTTTCCGTGACAACAATGTGGAAATTCAGCGACACGGCAGCGCTGGGACCAGATTCTGTGACCAAACCCTGGTTATACAGGACCCTAGGGACAGAAAGGAAGGACCACCATAATAGAGGAAACCTTTGAATACAAACAAATTCATCTGTGTAGGGGGATTAATATTAACAATGTGTGCTAGTAGGTGATACATCAAGTGTCACATGGCTGTGGATGTTTTTCAACCACTATCATAAACTAAAACTGGTTGCATTACTTATTTGTACGACTAGCCAGCTGATATCCATTACAGATGTTTACATATTACTCATCGACTCCCATTCATTCCAGATGCAATTCCGGTCCCATGTAGAGGAATACGTCCTCGTAAATGCAATGCAAAGCAAAATGCTAAATGCACAGCAGCCATTGTCATCTCCACCCAATAGTGCTTCTTGGATAAGACCTCCTCCTTGTTTACCACTAGATGTAGCCTTAGATGACCTCTTACCTGTAGCCACTGTGACTGGTCGCTGTGTCCAGCCGTCCAGGCGTTGACCTTGCCTTGCTTATCCAGTCTGGCCTTGCCGGGCTCCCAGGTGAACATGTCCATGTTGAGTGTCCTGAATATGCTGGAGCCTGTGACCTGGTAGTCCTGGATGTGGCCTGACTTCATCCCCATGGGCTCAGAGCAGCCTGGGGGCCAAAACACAGCGAGACACAACTGTAAGGGAAATCTGTTCATGTCTTCCATAAGCTGCCTGAAAATGATATGCATTGTGGGTGAACTGGAGGAAACCCCCCATCAGTGTCCAGTGAATAGCCTGAGGGTAAGAGGCTAAAATAAGAGTAGAATGTGTTTTCTCATTGTAAATATCTTTGGTTTGTCATCATGTCACTCAGTATGCTGAGTGCTGAGTGCAAAACCACAATGCGAGACCAATACTGTCTAAATGAATTACGCTTCTAAATGCTCTGTATATGTATACAGTACACAGGTGGAATGGAAGGACAAGTCAGTGACAGCTTCGTAGATTCATCATGACAAGTCACAGGCAGGTGGCTCACCTGTCAGCTCACATCCGAGCAGCTCCATGCGCAGGGTGCAGTGCCGTCTACACACCTGCGGGTAGATACGCACATACTGGGCCTCGATGGGAGGTGTGAAGGAGTTCGCGGAGGGAGCGTTGTTATCCACGTTTCCCCGGAAAATCTGTTGGGAGGAGATGCAATGTGTTTTTAAATCCACGGGAGAAAAATGGGTTCAACTTCTCCTGCCTACTGCAGTGTACTGTATATTCTACATTATATACATTGTAGTATAGTATAGGGCTGGAATCCACATCAAGGTATGTAATCACGTCTACCTCGGTACCGATGAATGAAATGCAATGATTCATTGAAGAATTCATGTCTTAAAACATCGCCCAGCCCTCCCATCTTAGCACTGAAGAGCACTGAAGAGCTTACATCCCTTTTCAACACCACCTGCCTCTGAACTCTAGACTCTGTAGCCGTCCTTAGACAGAAAAAACCTAAACCTAAAGGGCAGCCCTGGCTCAATGATAACACCAGAGCCCAGAGAAAAGAGTATAGGAAGGCAGAGTGGAAGTGGAAACGTGACAAACTTCAAGTCTCACTTGAAATGCTTAGGGACAGTCGCATTAACTACCAACTAGCTGTTAAAGCGGCGAGAATCACATATTTTTCTGACCTCATCAACAACGCTCACAACCCCAGGACCCTGTTCACTACCATCAACCCTCTCATTAGCCCCCCCCCAGTACCTGCCTGAATGCGTGTATATTTTCCCTAACGGAGTTGCACTTCCGCGTTCGGTTTGCGTGATACTCCTAACAATCGCGCCAGCAGGCTGTTACCATAACCTTAACCCTAACCTTAACCAACTAACCCTAACCCTAACCTTAACCCTAACCTTAACCAACTAACCCTAACCTTAACCCTAACCTTAACCAACTAACCCTAACCCTAACCTTTACCAACTTCGAAAGAGAGCGACTTCGAAAGAGTCGCCAAGCTTAACCAGTTTGTTAGGAGTAACGCAATTGGCGCTGAGAAAAACGTCAGTGGCCAATCAGATCGCGCAAACCGAACGCGGAAGTGCAACTCCGTTAGGGAAAATATACATGCTGCCTGGATGTGTCCCCAACTAAGTGTGAGGAATTCTAAAAGAAATTCACCACCAAAGTTGAGGATATCAGAAGGAACATCTCACCCCCCACACGTAACTTAGCTGTCCCTCTGGTCTGCTCATCCACACTGACCTGCTTTCAGCCCATCAGTCTACTCACCCTCACAGAGATAGTTTCCTCTATGAAACCTGCGACCTGCCCCCTTGACACTGTTCCCACTGCTCTCCTGAAACAGGTTTTTCACACAACCGGTCCCAGCATCCTCTCCATTATTAACAGCTCCCTGGCAACTGGTACTGTTCCATCCTGCTTTAAACATGCAGTAGTCCAGCCCCTATTGAAAAAACCAAACCTTGACCCCACCCAGCACAGTAATTACAGGCACATTTCCAAGCTTCATTTTCTGTCAAAAATACTCAAAAAGGTTGTTCTGTGTCAATTGTCTCCCTACCTGCAGCAGAACAGCATCCTAGAGACATTTCAGTCAGGGTTCAGGACTGGCCATAGCACAGAATCAGCCCTCCTTAAAGTGTCAAATGACCTACTTCTCGCCGCTGACAACCGTGACTGCTCTGTTTTAATGCTGCTTGACCTCAGCGCAGCTTTCGACACTGTTGATCACACCATTCTATTAGATCGTCTCCAACATGGGGTTGGTGTCAGTGGCACTGCACTAGCATGGTTCTCCTCCTATCTCACAAATAGAAGCTTTGCTGTCAACATCGCCAACTGCTCCTCCCCCTCAACCTCCCTCTCCTGTGGGGTCCTGCAAGGGTCCATCCTTGGCCCGATCCTGTTCTCTCTTTACATGCTACCCCTTGGTCCAATCATTCAGAAGCACAACATCTCTTTTCACTGTTATGCTGATGACACACAGCTTTACGTTTCCCTGAAACCTAACAACCAGTCTCTACTTAACAGTCTCATGTCCTGTCTGGATGACGTTAATTGTTGGATGGCACAAAACATTCTACAACTAAATCAAAACAAATGCAAAATAATCCTCTTCGGTCCCCCAGACGCTGTCACCACCCTTACCAACAGCCTTGGCAACCTGTCCTCCCTGGTCAAGCCTTATGTCAAGAACCTAGGTGTCATTTTTTATCCACAATTTAAATTTGACAGACAAGTGAACTCAGTGGTAAAGGCATGTTTTTTCCAACTACGCACCATTGCCAAACTCAAAACCCTTCTCTCCCCTGCAGACCTTCAGAGAGTCATCCACGCCTTAATTTCATCTAGATTAGACTAGTGCAACTCCCTCTATATATATAGGCATTAACCAGTCTTCCCTGTCCTGCTTACAACTGGTACAAAACGCGGCTGCCAGACTGTTGACCGGAACCCGCAAGAGAGACCACATCACCCCTGTCCTTGCCTCCCTTCATTGGCTTCCAGTACGCTACAGCAGGGGTTCCCAACCTTTTTTCCCCCAGGGACCCCCAAACATATCTGATGAAATTCCTGGACCCCCCTCCTAATAAAATACTATAAAATACCTTTTCTTTGTCCATTTTAATACTTTTTTTTGTCATTTTAATAACAAACTGCTTATACACAGGCATATGCATCATAATTAGACCCACTATGCTTCTTTGACTTGTGCCTTCAATCAACAAATCTCATCTTGCACCATATGTATTTCAAAATGTTGGCCAATATTCAAATCCTGTATTCATCCTCTCAAATCAGGCCATAATGGTGAACGGTTTGCATTTATGTTGAATGAACTAAGAATCCACTGCAGTAAAAATATCCTCACCTCGAGTGGTGGTAGTAAGGTTGACTGACATGAGAATGTCCTGCTTCAGATCCTCATTTTCGATATACTGCACATAAACGATGAGCACAGCCTCGTCTGCGACAGTTGTAGTTTCATCAAGTTGTATGGCAAATGGACCCTTTCTAAGCTTTTCTGACAGCTGCTGGTCGCAATCACTTGACATCTTATCAATTCGGTCTTTCACTACATTGTTCGAGAGTGGTACTGATTTTAGTTTATCCGCCACCTGTGGGCCGCACAGTTTCTAAACCATTTTGATGCAGGCTGGTTTGATGAGCTGCTCGCCAATATTGTGCGGTTTCTTTGCTTTTGCAATTAAAAGCGAACACTCAAAGGAGGCTTCGGTAGCCTTCTGTAAATCACTGCCACCCCTGCTCCACGCTACTCTAACATCAACGGGCTTGTTCGCCTTGAGAGACTGTTCTTTCCTCCGAAAAAAGTCAGGATCCTTCCCAACGGTTTCTGGGTGCTTAGACGCCTGATGTCTCTTCAGCTTGCTGGGCTTCAGGCTCGAGTTTGCCAACTTTTCTCCACAAATCACACACTCAGGTCGTTTGTCTGGTCCCTCAGTGAAGCCCATGGTGATGTAATTTTCGCGATTGCTGTAGGTCCTAACTTTTTTTGCAGATGAGCTGCCGTCATCTCCTTTTCGTTTGTCACACATTTTCGCCTCTGGCGGCTGACTGCAGATGAGCCGAGAAAGTTAACTAGCGTGCTAGGCTAGCTACGGAAAGTGATACAGTCAACTGATTCGCGTTTTAGTGGCTACCCGGTAGCCTACTGTTAACTCTTTCAGTGCCACGCCTGGTTTTCCGTTTTACTGCTTGAATGCCACCATCGGCGCCAATGTTAACGTTAATATCGCCTAATCTATGTTTTAAATTATGTGTCTAATCTGCCCATCGCATTATCAAAGACTATTTTCCAGTCAGTGCTGTGAAGACGGATTGTTTTTTTATCGCGTCGTTTCCGTTTCAGAGCAGTTAGAAACGCCCCCGTTTTGATATAAAAAACAGCTCATTCTGGAGCATTCTATGAAAATCGTCTTTTAGTGGAATATTCCACAACGTTGATATTCGTCTGCCTTTTTATGAATCGTTTTCAAATAAACGCTAGATGATCAATATTATACGTGCACGCAAGCACATTACGGCCACGCACTGATAATCGCTCCGTTGATTTCCTCACAGACTTTTACAGTGAAACCGAGAGAAGACATTTCACAAAACAGCTTATAACTTCATCAAACTTACTCCGATTATCCTACCACTGATAACATAGAGTCCTTACCTGACATCAGATGGTATCCAACTGGTATATTCCAATTCCTGATCACCATTCGAAAAAATCGATACGTGTATGGATCCAACGCGACACAGTAGATCTCCATGATCCGCGGGGATCTGAGGCTCCAGAATGAACTGTGGTAACCCCGGCTGGATCAGTGAACTGGAAAATGTGGAGTACCGGATTTTTTTCCCCATTCATTTTCATTGAGTCCATTCCAAAATCACTTATGTCATCTGGGAGACGACAGGGGGCGCTTTTTTCCACAGTGATCACCGGCGCAGCTCGGCTATAGTCGGGTAGGCTCGGGTGATGCAATAATTTTTCAGATCGCAAAAAAAAAAAAAAATTAATAATTCCGAGAAATCTTGTGAGTGGCACGCAACCACCTATAAAAAAACCAGAGAAATCTCATGAGTGGCACTGAAAGAGTACGTTCAAAAATCATGTCTAGATGTTTATTTATTTATCTTTATTTTTTATTGTAGTGGAGAGACTATTCATGCTTCTGATGATACAAATATGCTAATTAAATATTTATCTGAAAGAAGAAAAAAAAATGTAAAAAAAAAGAAAAAAAAAAGAAAAAAAAAAGACCTCAAATCATCTGTGGTCTGGCGGACCCCCTGCGCCCCCTGGCGGACCCCCAGGGGGTCCGCGGACCCCAGGTTGGGAATCACTGCGCTACAGGATAGATTTTAAGGTTCTCCTATTTGTTTTTAAAGCCCTTAACCAGGGGTGTACAGTGCGACATATATCTCGCACGTGCTACAGCAACAGCTGTCTGTGCGATGGATGGATTTACTTCACTAGCACTGGTGCGATAGGGATTCGGTTCATATAGATACTCTTATTTTGAAAATCCTGTAGCGGGTCTCATTTCTGCCCACGCGCAGCTCCAGCTATAATAACTAGGATCGACAGCTAGCAACATTCAGGTGCATATGATACTCTTATTTTGAAAAAACTCCGTGACAACTCGACGAGTCATATCCGCCCTATCCGTGCTTGCAAGCAGAGCAGCGTGTTGGTGCGCACACAGCAGTGCGCCTACACGTCCCGAAATAAGTCCGGTGTGTTTTTTTTTTCTCGCAACGGGTCAAATGCATCTACATGCTTTGCACCGTCGCCATTCCTTTATGCGCACATCGCCCGAAATTAACGTTTATGTACCATTACAATCACTACAACGTTAGCAAGCTAACAAGCTAATCCTGATCAGGCAGAGCCAGCAGACACAGTGTGGAAAGGGAAATGGGGGGCACTCTCTCCCCTTCCCTGTGTGTGTGTGTGCGTGCGTGCGTTTGGAAAGACGATGAAGTCACTAGTCAGGACTCAGGACAGGAGTATATTATAGTAAACTGAGGATGGACAGATAATGTTGATATTCAAATATAAAAAATTTCGAGAGGAGTGGAAGTTTGAAGACTAGACTACAATATGATGCGGGGGTGGTGAGTTGAAACAGTGTGTGTGAATGAATGAATGTAAACTTTATTTAACAGATTGCAGAATGGGTACAGTACAGTACGGCTCAATACACACAATTGTTAAGGGGATGCAGACCAGAGAAAGACGTTTGTCTTGTTTACATCAGGGTCCCCCATTGTGTGTGTGTGTCCCAACCGACCCCACTTCTATGTTTCAATAAATTATTTGCATTTAAAACTATTAACGCTGACTCATTCCTTCAGTCCACTCAAAATTATGCTAATATTCCTTATGTTGTTTATGATATTAATTGAAAATAGCATATGAGAGTATTACTATTATAGTAATAATAACACATGGCGATATACTAAATGACAGCCAAACATGGCACTGCAACTAAATAACACAAATACAATAGGCACATTTGTGACTGTTACAAATATAACACGTTTTATACTTGTGCTACAAGATTTTGGCCTGTGCTACAAAACTATCAACCTCTGTAGCACCAGTGCTATGTGCAAAAAAAGTTAACGTACAGCCCTGCCTTAACACTTTGATTGCCATGGGTTAAATTCATGATATACCATAGATTGCCAGCTCTATTTGTCTATGGAGAAGTACCCCTTCTTTGCATGGCTATAACTTTTTAAATTCTATTGCTACATTGCCATTATTAGGGCCCATTCAAAGTCCTATATGTATTGTTCATTGTGTAGCAACGTTAAACTTTTTCATTCACATATTCATAGTAAAGTATGGTCTAATGTATAAGTATGTTTTCATCTCTTTCTGCAGCTTTCTCCAGAACGTGATCTATAGCCCCAAATGCATTATATTGATGATGAAATACAGTTTGATGGCAATCGGGGCGATATAAAAAATTTCAATTGGACGTACTTCTAGAATGATCTACGTATGATCTGATGATGACCGGATGGGCGGGGGATCGTTTATAATTCCGTGGGCAGCGTTATATCATTCATCTAGTGTGGGTCATATGTTTATCATAACAGTTTATATGGAACACGTTAAAAAATAACGTTGTTTATTGAGTTAGGGCGAGCGATTGATCATCCAGTGTGTTGAGATGGAGTCCGGCTACCGGACGCGAGTGCCCGGAGCTCATATGGATGAGCACTTCCTGTTTGGGGCGCCCCTCCCTCTTGGCCGATCTGCCGATCGGCCACCAGATGGTGCTCTCGAACCGTTAGACAGTTGGTGGGAGCCCACCAGCACATCTCAGGGCTCCGGAAAGAAAATATGATTTCGATCACAGATTTTTGAAATATTGATATCAAAGACGAGTTACGGCGTCCTCTGCACCTTTAGCATGGCTCTGAATGACGTGAAAAAGCGTTAATGGTCACCCCCCCTCCTACATCTCAGACCTCATATCCCCCTATTCCAACACCAGGTCCCTCAGGTCAGCCGATCAGAGGATCCTGACAGTCCGGAGGTCTAACCTCAAACTCAGGGGGGGCCGTGCCTTTGCTGGCGCAGCCCCTGAACTGTGGAACAGCATCCCCACCTCCATTAGGCTTGCCCCCTTGATAGATGCCTTCAAATCTAGGCTCAAAACCCACTTCTACCTACTAGCCTTTCCCGTTCACTGACTCATGCCCTGTTTTCCTATGTGTTTGCCTGTGTGCCCTCCCATAAAACGGAGTGTGATTGTTGTCAATATGTATCTGTGTATCTACCCTCTGTACAGCACTTTGGTTGACACGTGTCATGTTAAATGTGCTATACAAATAAATCTGATTGATTGATTGATTGACTGTAGTATAGAATTGACCTATCTCAAACCCCACTCTCTTTTCTTGATCCTCCAATCACTTGGACAAACAACGTTTCTTGGTCAGCAAACACAGGTGACTGTAATAATCAATGATCGATGACAACGGTGGCCAATGAGCTGTGCAATTGCAGTATAAAGTCAAATTGCACCATACTGGTTGGCACAATGCGTTGTGAGAATTCCAAGAATTAGAAAGGTTTGCATGTTACTGTATTAGCTGCCTTGTCCATACTGCACTATGTCACTTTTACCTCAGAATTGAAGGTTTCCCTATGCCGTGCCTGTTAACAAAATGTGTCATGTCGATGCTATTGCATCGGCTGCTGAAGCTAAATCAAAGCAGGGCTTAGATGTGACATGTATCATCTGTACACTCACTAAAGCTGAAATTATTAGCTGGTGATTATTTGACAATAATGTGACACATGCAACAGCAATATGTGTTTTGTTTACATTGTAATGACATATTGAAATAGGGCTTATATGTGTCCGAGCTCGGGAGCATGTCTATGTTCCCCGGGTCCTATGTTCCCCGGGTTCTATGTTCCCCGCTTTGATTGATTGATATATTGAAAATTTTAGACCACCAGCCCTGATTCCAAACTCTAACCTTAACCAGTTCGAACGAGGGCCTAAGCTTAACCGTTCGAAACAAGGCGGACATTAATAATTAATAAAATAATAAAAATGTATAAAATTTTCAATCTATTAATCAATCAAAGCGGGGAACATAGAACCCGGGGAACATAGAACCCGGGGAACATAGGACCCGGAGAACATAGGGATGATCCCCCGAGCTCCACATGACTGTCATGCTTCTTCTCTATCCAGTAAGCTACTCTGCTACGCAGGACACAGCTTTCAATGCATGAGCTTGTTCTCCGTGCCTTGTTTCAAGCCCCATCTCTACTCAGCATAACTACCTAATCACACACCACTGGACACTCACTGCTTCCCTGCACAGACACAGCCTGTTGCAAAGCTGCGGTACAAAGACCTATACTGTACATACTTTTCATACAAAAAATTATGGAGTGGTACGTATAGTCTGCCTGTGTGCACTACAGTATAGTGCATGTGGGAGGTCCTGGCTGTCGTCATGGTACCATATGGGTCTGTTATACCGTGAGACATTGGAATTGTTTAATGTGTATGCACCATTGTCACCAAGAAAAAAACAGCTTGTACATTCCAGGTATTTTGGCTAATCAAATCTTTCAGTTTTTCAGCCCATACTGTGCTGGGAGGAAGCATGGGGACGGAGAAACCAGATCGGGTTTGTCCTAATGTACCAGTCTCTAGAGTCTACTCCGCACTCAACAAATTGCTGTCATTCAAGGTCAATGAGCTAGAATTACGTGGGAAAATAGACAATTTCTCGCACCATTTGACCCGTAATTTATAAGCACACTGGTGTGTTTTGAATTAGTGGCCCAATTATATGGCCATACCTTCTGGAGCATTTTACCCAAATGACCAGAGATAGCCTGTGACATCACTCTCCGCGGTGAAAGAAGTGAGTGAGTGAGTAAGTACACAAATAACCATGTTTGGTGAACCACCACTAGGGGGCAGCTGAATGACTGAGAGTGAGTGAGCGTCTACAAGAGCATAATGTGTAGGGAAATGAGAGAAATATAGTTGGAGGGAGCGAGAGAGCAAGAGAGAGAGAGAGAGAGAGAGAGAGAGAGAGAGAGAGAGAGAGAGATTATATTGACGTGTACCATGCCAGTTAGGGTACCTTATGTATACTGCACCTGTGTATACTGTTTACTTTACTTACTTACTTATAGTATATTCAGAATCTTTTTTTTATTCAATTTTATTTTTGGGCTTTTCTGTATTTAAATCTTTTTTAAAGGTGACATGCATTATAAATGTCATTTTTCAGTCTCTAGCATTGTATTATAGTAATAGGAGTTAGTATCAATGTGTTTTAGTGTCTAAATACCATATTGGCGGATTGCTCTGATTCAGCTCAGACCATTTCCTGCTCTAGTAAATTAGGCCATCCTGATTTGAAGGCCTGAGTGACGTCACTCAGGCTCTGGGTAGCGGACAGTGATGTGATTGGCTCTGTGGTTGTAGCTAATGCCCGCCCACAATCTACCTAGACTGACTACACAGCAAGTGGAAACCACTTCCTCATACTATGGCAGAGTGAAACCCACCTCTGCATGCACTCTGGAGGGAGAGAGAGAGAGAGAGATAGAGAGCATTCGGGAGCTTTTGGGGGGGGGGGGGGGGGGGGGGGCGGACCTGCCGCGCGGCACACACCCCTGAACGGGAGAGGGAGAGAGTGAAAGAAAGAAAAAAGAAAGGGAGAGAGGGAGACCCCCCCCCATTCGGGACCACAAGCTGCCCGCAGCACACCCGAACGGGAGAGGGAGAGAGTGAAAGAAAGGAAGAGAGAGGGAGGGAGGGAGAGAGGGGGCCTTATCAATAACGGCCTGTCTTTTTTCTCTCTCTCTCTCTCTCTCTCTCTCTCTCTCTCTCTCTCTCTCTCTCTCTCTCTCTCTCTCTCTCTAACTCTCTCTCCCACCCACCCCTCTCTCTCTCTCTCTCTCTCTCTATCTCTCTCTGTCTACCAGTCGCAGACTGTGTGGACTGACTGTTACTCAAAGTGCTTATGGGCGGAGCCAGGCAATAACAGCCTGAAATCCTGAGGATGAAAAATTATGGTTTTGAGTACTTGATTAGAAATATAAAACAATGCATTTTTTTTTTTAAACCTTACAGATGTCTTCAATAGACTCACAGGAATTGTGTAAAGTTGCCCATATAGTGCTAGGAATAGCAATGCATGTCCCCTTTAATTATATTTATTTTTGGGCTTTCTGTATTTTTCACCCATCCCAATTTAGTCGTTATGCCAATTCCCTTCCTGGTCATTGCGTGCATTGCCCCACTGTCGGCCTGGGGAGGGTATAGAACTACCACATGCCTCCTCCGATACATGTGGAGTCGCCAGCTGCTTCTTTTCACCTGACAGCTAGGAGTTTCACTGGGGGAATGTAATGTGTGCAGAGGTTCACAATATTTCCCCCAGATCCCCTCCCTGCTGAACAGGCGCCCCAACCGACCAGTAGGAGTCGCAGTTTACAACGACCAGGACACTTACCCCACCGGCTTCCCACCCGCTAACACTGCAAATTGTGTTAGTAGGGACGACTGACCAAGCCGGAGGTACCGCTGACGCTGTCTCTGCGGTGGTAGGCGAGTGCTTAGTCCACTGCGCTACCCAGCCGCCCGTATATATTCAGATTCTAAGTCTTTTATTGACCATATTGTAACATATAATATAACTGGCATGCAGACCCTCATATGCACATTAATTACTTGCTCATATTCTTATATTCAGAGTTAATTATATTGTTTACACTGCTTATTTTTATATTTACTATAATTGTATTGCCTATATTTATGTCTTCTACTATTACTATGCCCATACCTGTACCCCCCCCCCCTCCCCATGCTGCTATGACGCCCAAATTTCCCAATAATCAATAAAGGAATATCTTATCTTATCTTATTTGCTCTTAAAACACCAAAAGGTTGATGAGGGTCAGCCAGGTCAGCTGGAGGACGGTGGCACGGCGTGCTGTCAGAGATGATAGAATGCCACGCAGCACATTTGGTGGCCGTTTATCCCCAAATAGTATACAAATTTGTTCCAAAAGTCATCAGAGTGGAGGGGGGTAAGTGACGGCAGAGATGGGTCCGGTGTGTGAGAGCTAATTAAAAAGCCATCCCATCACGTCCTCCAGGCTGCCCTTGACTGAGTGCACGCTCTGTGTGTGTGTGTGTGTGTGTGTGTGTGTGTGTGTGTGTGTGTGTGTGTGTGTGTGTGTGTGTGTGTGTGTGTGTGTGTGTGTGTGTGTGTGTGTGTGTGTGTGTGTGTGTGTGTGTGTGTGTGTGTGTGTGTGTGTGTGTGTGTGTGTGTGTGTGTGTGTGTGTGTGTGTGTGATAGAGGCCGAAAGGAAAGAGGAGAGACATGAGTGAGTGAGTGTGTGTGTGTGTGACAGGCCGAAAGACATGAGTTAGTGTGTGTGTGTGTGTGTGTGTGTGTGTGTGTGTGTGTGTGTGTGTGTGTGACAGAGGCCGAAAGGAAAGAGAGACGTGAGTGAGTGTTTGTGTTTGTTCATGTGTATATGCATTGGTGTATGTCTGTTAGTATGAGTGTGCTTGTGTGTATATATGTGTGTGTTTGTGCGAGCACGTGTTTTATGTCTGTCTGACTGAAATACGTGTGTGCAACCATGTGTTGTGTGTGTGTGTCTGTGAATGTACAATATTTGTGTGTGTGTGTGTGTGTGTGTGTGTGTGTGTGTGTGTGTGTGTGTGTGTGTGTGTGTGTGTGTGTGTGTGTGTGTGTGTGTGTGTGTGTGTGTGTGTGTGTGTCTCACCATATCCTCCTCGGTACCCTTGACTTTGTACGTCCTCCAGGTCTTTCCGTCGTCACTGGAGGCTACTTTGTACGACTTGACGTACTCCGGGCTGCCGATGCGCTTTGCACCCTGGGTAATTAGGCCTGTGACCCTCATCCTCCTCTGTAGGTTTATCTGTGGTGGAGAACAAAGACAAAAAGGCAGGCCATCATTTTTCCTACTCCGAGTCTGTTAAAGGGTCATCATTCCGTTGTGAGGAGGACATGCGCGCCTCGAGAGCTCGGCCGGGTGACGTCACCCAGAGGAGAGCAGACCTCTAGGGAGCAGATGATATTTCCTCCACTATTTCCACTATAGTTGGGCTTCTGCAGTTTAACATAGTGAAGACAAGACACAGAACACACTGGTCAGCTTTATGTCCGAGTATCACATGTCCTCTCACAAGAGAACAATAGGGTTGAGGTTGAAAACTAATGTATGTGCCAAAGACCTACATTACTACAGCACATAATCTAAATCTAAACTAAATAAACAAACTAAATCTATAACCACAGATAACCTAACTACCTAAAAATACAGAAGGAAATACATAAAGAAAGTTTACGATTCTTTGTGTCAGTTGTATGTCCATAAGACCTGCCTACAGAACAAGCTTTGAAACTAGAAAGTTTGTGTGTGTGTGTGTGTGTGTGTGTGTGTGTGTGTGTGTGTGTGTGTGTGTGTGTGTGTGTGTGTGTGTGTGTGTGTGTGTGTGCGCGCACGTGCACATGCATACATATGTGTGCTTTTTCTTAGTCATGGGAATCAATTCACCCCCTGTATCTTTTCTGTCAGGGCCATCCATCTTATTCACCGAGTATGTGAGTAAATGGAACATTTAATCAATTCTCACGCACCAGATCCAGTCTGTCAACCACATGTAGACTGTCAATAGGCTGCCGATGTAAAGTGCTTCAGAGAGCCGGGGGTGGAAGGGGGCAGGTGAATAAGGGGGATGTGTTGAATTCTTAGATAAGTCCTACTCGGCACACACCGACTGGGGATAGTAGTAGTATCAAAGCACCACAGAGAGATGCATACTTTGACGTGAAGCGCATAGGAAGGGTGATAGAAAGCATGTTAGGAAGCATAGGAAGGATGTTAGGAAGCATATAAATGGTTATAGGAAGTACAGGTGTCAATATAAATATAGTGTGTATATTATGCAAAACCACATTTGGTAGAAATCAGAAGTACAACTAGATACATAAAGAACTTGAGAAAGGGCCAGGTTTAACCCTCTAAAGCCCACGCGACACTAGACATGTTTGTGAAACATCTTTAGAAAATGTATCTCTCCATCACCCACAGGCAAGTTGGCAGTGCGCGGAAGTAAGGCCTAGAATCTTGAAATATCTAGATCGGTAATTTTATATTCCGAATGCAGACTGCATCTAATCCGCTGTATCTATCTATCTATATCTATATCTGTCACTGAGCTTTTGGCCTATAGTCAATGGAAATTCTAGAAATTGTCACATGGGCTGGGAGAAAAAATGGAAAATTCCTATTGTTTCTCTATACCCCAGTGTGCTCCGCAGATCGGGCATCAGACAGACATGTGCTGCTTGGTTTTATTTTCTCGGTGGCCTTGTACCTGTATTGACACTACTAAATAAGATGTCATGCTAAGATGTCATGTTCTACATTAGTGTGACTTATATAGGGTATTTATACCTGTATCACTGTACATATTAATATGATGAGGTCCAATGTCTGTAGCACTTCTCCGTTCTCTGAAATAGGTCTCCTATCTTCTCATGTTGCATATTATTTTAATAACGGACACAGACCCAGTACTTTGTCTGGGGTGTTAAAATTATCTTTGGAACCGTTTGTGTTAAATTGTATCTGAATCTGAAATTGTAGATTCTCTTCTCTCAGTCAAAATGTTCCAGAATCAGAATCAGAATCAGAAAGGTTTATTGTGTTTAAGTAAAAAAAAAGTACTTTTCACATACAAGGAATTTGCTTTGGTCATTTTCGGTGCAACAATAACGGATAGACAATAACGGACAGATAATAAAATAAAAAGGTGGAATGGAATATGAACTAAATTAAATAGAAGCACAATAGAATATAGTATAATTATAAGTAAAACATTTAAATAGCGATAAACGCTAAAAAATAAAGTAAAAAAAAAAAAAAAAAAACATTTAAATAAAAATAGGCCAGGGCTGTACACTGTGGTCAAGTATATACAATAATTCTAATAAAATAACAATACAGTGGGATGGTATATTTAGCAGGGCTGTGCAATTGGGCAGTTATGTGCAAACGTATGACCAAGTATGTTTTGATTGTATATACAAGTATATAGTCTAGGGCGGCTGGGTAGCGCAGTGGACTAAGCGACTGCCTACCATCCTAGAGGCTAATCTTTCCTGTGACAAAATGGCATCCAATGTAATAAAAAAAGTCAACCAATGAACTCGATTCTTGTACCGGATCTCCTCTCTGGTAAACAAGAATACCCTGAAGACTCTAGCAGGAGCACTCATTCAAGGGTACTACGACTATGCTTGCACCTCATGGTACCAAAGCACCTCAAAGGCATTAAATTACAAACATCTCAAAACAAGCTAGTCAGACTACTGCTTGACCTGACTCCTAGAACCCACCTCACCCCGGCCCACTTTGACAACCTAGGATGGCTTAGAGTAGACGACAGAGTACAGCAACTTGCAATGGGCCTGGTCTACAAGATACACTACGCAACCAAGGTACCCATGTACATGTCAAAATACTTCCCAAAGGTCAGTAAATACCACGATCACAACACCAGAGGGAGCTCCACAAATCATGTTAAACCCAGATTCGGCTCAAACAAGGGACTAAACACGTTTCGCAATTATGCCACATCAATGTGGAACGCCCTACCCAAAGCTGTAAAGGAATGTGAATCACTACCCACTTTCAAAAACACTCTCAAAGAACACCTACGGGAGACTGCAATTCGAAACTGGCCCCTACAAATGTCTTAACCCAGTTGTACAGTAAATTACCAAGTATGGCTTTGTCAGTATTCCAATGTACAGAGTACAGTGTGTCCCCCCCCCATCCAATGTACAGCCCCCACCCACCAACCCCACCCCACCCACCCAACCTCCTCCAATGTACAGTTTCTACGTCAAATGTATATACACTCTTTTTCTGGACACTTTTTGTATCACAAACAGTACTGTATTTGCAAATCTGATATGTCATAAATGTATAGATGTAGCAGTACTGTCTATCTGTATGTCATGTATGTCATATATGTTATGATGAATTGAAAATGGGGGACCCTGATGTAAACAAGACGAAAGTCTTTCTCTGGTCTGCATCCCCTTAACAATTGTATGTATTGAGCTGTACTGTACTGTACCCATTCTGCAATCTGTTAATAAACTTTTCAATCAATCAATCAAACCGCAGAGACACTGGGATCGAATCCAGCTGTCAGCGGTACCTCCGGCTTGGTCGGTCGTCCATACTAACACAATTGGCAGTGTTAGCGGGTGGGGTTAGCGGTGGGGTATGTATCCTGGTCGTTGTAAACAGCGACTCCTACAGGTCGGTCGGGGCGCCTGCTCAGCAAGGAAGGGAACTGGGGGAGATAGTGTGATCCTCCCATGCGTTACACTCCCCCAGTGAGAGTCCTCGCTGTCAGTTGAAAAGAAGCGGTTGGTTGACTCCACATGTATCGGAGGAAGACATGTGGTAGTCTTCACCCTCCCCAGACCGACAGTAGGGGGCACAAGCGCGCAACAACCAGGAAGGGAATTGGCATAACGACTAAAATTGGGATGGGAGAAAAAGTACGGAAAAAAGGGGGGGGGGAAATATTAAAAAAATTTATAAAAAAAGTATATAGTCTAGTAGGGGTGTGTTAATGTAACACAGTGGGGGTGTCAGTTGGGGTCCCGAGCCTTGTTGATGAGGCTCACTGCAGATGGGAAGAAACTGTTCTTGTGGCGTGAGGTTTTGGCCCTGATGGACTGCAACATCCTGCCAGAGGGGAGTGGACTCAATGATGTCTGTGTAGAAGTGCACCATCATCGTCTTTGGCAGGTTGAATTTCTTCAGCTGCCGCAGGAAGAACATCCTCTGCTGTGCTTTCTTGAGTTGATGTTCATCTCCCACTTGAGGTCATGGGAGATGATAGTTCCTAAGAAGCGGAAGGACTCCACAGTGTCCACTGGGGAGTCACACAGGGTGATGGGGTTGAGTGGGGCTGGGGTACTTCTGTAGTCCACAACCATCTCCAGTGTCTTAACCTCTTAACACATTGGGCGCCATGCATTGTGCCCATCATTATGCCCTCTCTGCCACCGCTGTAAGCCTATGTAGATGTTTACCGTCTATGCAGGGCTATAACTTTTTAAATATGATAGCTATATCTGCATTACTATGGCCCATTCAACATCGATTATCTATCGTTCCGGATGTGGGAACGTTATATTTTTTCATTCATACATTGTTGTGTTAACAATATTCCATGATAAAAGACATTTACTGGAATATTCTAGAATACACAAAAACGTTGTCATTTTTCGGCCTATTTATGAATCGTTTTCAAATAAACGCTAGATTATCGATAGTATATGTGTACGTATGCACGCTATAGAGGCGATCTGAAAAATGTATTATCTTATTTTCTCATCAGCGATCGCGCACACAGAGACACATCACACATAGGGCAAATGCTGAGATATCAGAATACAACTCTGATTATCCCAAGACTGGTAAAATAGAATCCTTAGGTCAGATCAGATGTTCTCCAAAAAGATCATTCCAATTCCTGATCGCCATTCCAAATATCGATCACGCTTATTGATTGAGTATTGGCTGCTGTAAATATATATTCCAGGCTGATTCCCGCCCCGCGATGACTTCCATGTTGATCAGACTTATTGCCAGCACAAGGAACCAGCTGGCTCCGCCCCTACATATCTACAGATCCCAGGTCAGTCTAAGCGACTGACCTGCAGTTACACAGGGATAGACGATAGGGGGCGCTTTTTTCCATTCTGAGCTCCTGTAGTACCAACGGGAGACTCGGTTGATGAAATATGATTTCAGATCGCTAATAAAACAATAAAACGATATTTGTCATCATCGGCACTCATTGGGGGGCTAATAAAACTAGATATGTCGTCCGTGGCACTAAAAGTGTTCCGTCGAGAATATAAGTATGTTTTTAAGCTTTCTGCTGTAATTCCAAAAACGCTAGTTATAGGCCCTGAAGCATATGATAGATTATCGATTGCCGTTTCTTTCCTATACACGCTATATTAAAAAATTAAAATGTGTATGATCGGTATACATTATGCTTCATCATGCGTGAAGGAAAGGGGGGGGGGGTCGTTTATAATTCCTTGATCGCCAGTAACGGCTTTATTTAGTATGGGTTGATATCTTGATCAGATGGATTGCCGTGAAATGAATAAACAATCGGGCTGAAAATAACGTTATATTCCTCTTACCGTTCGCCGATCAGACTGGAGGAGAAATATTCCAATTATTTGACGTCAATCTGCTAGATCCATTTCCGGTTTGTATGACGCAATAAACGCCGAAATCATATCGATTATTGCGTTTAGAAAGCAATCCAAATGCACTCAAGTGTGTATATTGATCCACGCCACAATATATCTCTGGCAGAGGAATTTCCTCGATGCACCGATCGCCACTTCCGGTTTGGAGTGAGTGTAACTCGCCCGATCATCCACCAGGCGGCGGTATTGAGGCGTTGCAATATCAGACAGGGTGCCGCTGCAGTCCGGAGGGAGGCTGGATGAATTATGAATGCCATGGCGAAAAAATTTAATATTGATCCCAAACACGTGATATGCCGTTGTTGGCGTTCAACAACGATTTACGCCGTTCTTGGCGCACAATGTGTTAATGTTCGGCATACTGTATTTCGCCGATCAACCAATACATTGTTTGAAAGTTGAATTTGCCGCCTTTCGATCATCACCACACTCAACCTATTGCCTGCTTCGGGTCTCGAGTTACAAGACAAAATATCATTTGACAAGATGTTCCAACGAGTGACCACGTCCGGTTATAAAACGGTCCTGAACTGACCAGTCACCACTGATGACGAAAATTATCAGTCAGCGTGAGGCCGCGGGTCCATGAGCGTTTTTTGTTCACTCTTGTTGTGTTGGAGAGCAGGGCACGCCTTATCAACAGTGCTGCACTTCCTGGTTTAATAGCACAGTCTGGTGCTCAGAGATATATATCTGTATGTCATGCATGTCTTAAATGGCATGATTAGATTAGTTTAGATGATTAGATTAGATTCTTATATCTGTGTCATGTATGTCATAAATGTCATGAATTGAAAATGGGGGACCCTGATGTAAACAAGACGAAAGTCTTTCTCTGGTCTGCATCCCCTTAACAATTGTGTGTATTGAGCTGTACTGTACTGTACCCATTCTGCAATCTGTTAATTAAAATGTTCAATCAATCAGTATATATTTGTTATTTATTTTTGGTATAGTGCTTAACAAGCATAATTTAATGTTGCCCAGTTGTGGCCTGTTGAGGGGCAATACATATCAAAAGTTCCAAAACATCTATTGTGTTTGTATGATCCACTATATAAACATAGTAATTATAATATCTACATACATGGCATTTGATTGGAGGCTAGTCTCATTTTGTCCCACAACAACATTAAAATTGTTTAGATTTGTGTATGTTGTTTATGTAAAAAAATGTATATCTTGAAAGTAACACAATAGTTACTTTCTGAACTAACTAGTTACTTTTATGATTTGTAACTGAGTAAGTAATTTAGTTACTTTTAGTAATTTTTAAGAAGTAACTGTAACTAGTTACTTTTTTAAAGTAACTTGCCCAACACTGACAATGATTGACCAACATTGTAGCCAAGGAGCGTCTGCTCCGAAAGCGATCCCAGACGAGCGTTAATTGCAACGAGAAGGGGACAGAAGAAGACAAAGAAGTTCTTTGTTTTGACTTGCACGTCTGAATGAATGGAAGTGGACGGCCATTTTCGATAATCAAGCTGAATTATTGTGGTACACACATTACAAAACCTTTCCAAAAACACACATTTTCCGTGGGATTTCTATAAACTTTGGACCTATACTACATAAGACTTCAGGCTATGGAACCGTTATGTTTTCCAGCATAAGTATAAAGTATAATAAATCGCAAATTACTTTTGGTATGCAATCGTCAGGTGTTTTATGCAAAATGTGGGGTAATCTTAACTCTTTGACTGCCACCAACTTTCCCCATCTGTACTGGCTAGTGCCAGCATTATTGACAATTTTAGCGATGTTTGCAGACCCATCGTGTGTTATCAGTGTGCAATCAGTTTTTTTTTATAATATAATAATAATAAAGTTTAGAATAGTCTTCATGTGTGAGCTGTAGCTTGATGGTGTTGTCAGTACAGATAGGGGCATAACAGTCTCCCACACCTTAATTAATGAGATCACAGCACCAGGAATCCCCCCCGCATGCGAGACAAGACACAAACACATCACCACGCTATGTGAAATTGACTTTATTGGCAACCATTAATCGCCGGCAAGCTATTTGTTTATTTCACAATGTGCTGCTTTCAGACCCAACGGAGAGCTAGCTTGCATGTATGTTCCATGGGTCTGATGTGTCTGACAGCTGGATTAGCAGCAATGTTATTCACAAGAAGTGAAGCAACACTCTGAGGTAACAAGGCCACAATAATGGACGGATAATTCAGGCATTGTTCATAGTCCATTACTGACTAATCAGTTCATTTCTACACAGTGTAGTTTGTAGTTTATTACACGCTGAACATCGCCCCATTCCTAAAATAATCCAGTCTTTTTCCATAGAACGCGAGATAGGACGTGTTATATGCAATAAGCCCAAATTGTTCTGGTTGATCGCCTGAAGCCCCAAATACTCCCAAATCAAAGGTATATACCGTGTACATATGGCCTTCACAAAATCAACAAGGGGGGGGGGGGGTAGTCTTACCCCGAAAATGCGATTGTTACAAAAATCTTGGTTTAGGTCCGGTAAGATACGACACTGTGATCGTTACAGAAACATGTAATACACCTTACAATATAGAATATAGAATATAGAAGAATATACCTTACCTTAGCCAGAAGATACTCCAAAAATAATAATTCCAATGATCCCATCGGCGATCGCGATTACTCGTTTATATGTAATTACTCGTGTATATGGGAAACTATAGGTTTTGAGGCGAGGAGATCTCTTAGTGATTGCTCTGCAAGAGCTCCTTCCCCTCAGAGAGAGTCAGGGCAGAAAGGGATCAGGACAGACACAGTCTAGTTCAGACAATCAGAGTTCAAAAAGTAGGAGATACTGCCACCTGGTGAGATTCTATCGTCATTGCAATTCCAACGTAGGCAGATGAATCAGAGACACCTAGAGGGCTCCGGCTGACCGTATAGAACAGGGATCAAAGGAAAATATCAAAGGATCAAAACCCGAGTATACTCGAGTTTCTGGCGCGCAGTGGTTGGCGAGATAACCCGACTATACTCGGTATGGTGCTGAATGAGTTAACCTCTTCCACCTGACGGGACCGGTACCGGTCCCAAAGTGACATCACGTCATAAATCAATCTCTCCAGACTGTTTGACAAAAGTATTGTTTTATTTTTCAAACGTATTCAATTATAAACATCATAACCATGTCACAACAGCATTTATAATGTATATTATCATCAATGCGTTAGTTTACCAATAGGTTAAAGTGTTATTAGATAGATTGAAATGTTCGTTTTGGTCTTGTTTAGTTCGCGAAAGTCGACAATTTTGGAAAATTTGAATATTGGGAATTGTAGTTTTTCTGCTGCCATTTCGTAGGGGACACCGACAGCTTTTGATCAGCGATGGAATTTTTCCGAATGACACTTCCCAAAAGCCTCTATGGGGTTTCAAGCTTCATACTTCTGTATGCATTTTTTTTATATCTCTTATTATTCGGGATAATAAACCACAACACTTAACGTTATTGACATATATTGAAGCACAGTTAGTTTATCTTCCCTATTTTTAGCATGTAGCAACAATTCGATTTGAAATTAGTTTCAAAATGGTTGCACCCTGAAAAAATTTAAAAAGCGATTTCATTATCTGTTCTTATGCACTCCTGGTGATACTAAATCCAAATTGAACTTGGCCATTTGAAATATAAGATTTGGCACAATCCGTGCAAATTGGCTATAATAAGGTAATTTATAAGCCTGCTATTCTATATTATTATTATTATTATTATTTTTTTTTTTTTTTTTTTTTAAACAAACACATAAACAAACGATTAGATAACAACACACGATTAGATATACAAGCATTGTACATCAGTTAACTCATCGTTTGGATAAATGTCTTATACAAGATATACCCCTAATACCTGCTATCTATTCCCCTACACACATATGCTCTTGCTCGCGCCCCCTGCCCTGGACCCCCCCATGGATAATCCATCCATTATCCTTCGCTCCTAACCAGACACTACCATTAAATGCTAGCTTTTATTCTCTCCACCACTTCTAACCACATTGTCAATTTGGAGTCATTGAGACCCAAAATTCTTGCTGTAGATATTTCTAGATAAATCACATCGAGATATGTAAGAATCCAGATCTTTCGGCAAATTTTTTCCGGTTGAAACCATCGTGATGCTATCAGTTTTTTAGCCACTGTAATACCAGATAAAACCAATCTATTTTGTTGTATAGGTACTGCATATTCAAAAACATCATTCAGCAGTAATATAGAGGGGTGTACAGGTATATTCAGAATTAAGAGATTTGATAATTGCTGGGTCACTTCTTCCCAGAATATCTTAACTGGTGGGCAGTCCCAATACATGTGCATAAATGTCCCCTCGTCCCCATTTGTACATAAGGAGCATTTGGAGTCTTGTTTAAGACCCATTCTATTCAGTCTTATAGGAGTCAAGTATGTCCTATGAATATAGTTAAGATTGATTTGTTGATGGTCCGGGTTCCTTGATGCAAGTCGAACATTTGCCCAGTTCTCCAGTCACAGTGGTGTCAGGAGAACTGCCTCTCCCTGAACGTCAGCAAAACAAAAGAGATTATTGTGGACTTCAGGAGGTCGGGGGTCAAGGACTACAGCCCCCTCAGCATTGACGGGGCACCGGTTGAGAGAGTGAACAGTTTCAAGTACCTCGGAGCCCACATATCCGAGGACTTGACATGGACCACACACATTGACAGTGTTGTGAAGAAGGCACGACAACGCCTCTACTTCCTCAGGCGCCTAAGGAAGTTCCAAGTCAGTCAGAAGATCCTTAAGAACTTCTACTCATGTACAATAGAGAGCATCCTGACTGGCAACATCACCTCCTGGTTTGGGAATAGCACTGCACAAGACCGTAGCAGACTACAAAGAGTGACACGTTCAGCCGAACGCACAATTGGAGGGGGGCTTCCCACCCTCCAGAACATTTACAACAAGCGGTGCAGGGGCAAGGCTAAGAGAATCATCAAGGACTCCAGCCACCCGAACAACTGCCTCTTTGAACTACTGCGGTCAGGCAAGCGATACCGGAGTCTTAAGGCGAGCACAGAAAGACTCAGAAGAAGCTTCTATCCCCAGGCCATCAGGCTGCTCAATGAACAATAAACACTATGCAACAACCATCAAATGCACACAGCACCCACACCCACATGCACACACTCACTTAAACAAACAACACACTGCAGCACCCACTCTACACACTTTAGATCACCTAAACACACTTTACACTTTATATTTATTGGTAAAGGATTTGCACTACAACTCGTACACCTTACTGTAAATTGTACCTAAATTGTACCTCCACCCATTTCTGCTCTGCACTATATAGTATTGTATATTAGTACATTGCATAGAATATTGTATATTGTATGGTAACTCAGTTACTTCTATTCTGCATCAAACATTGTACATATGTCTATACTGAACACTGTGACCTTTTTGTACTTCTATTTTACATGCTATACTATTTAATTTCATACTATCTTGTCTAGCACAGTCTCTGGAGCGTAACAGTAAGAAGCATTTTGTATGAAAGTATTCTGTACTTCTGTATGACAACTATTAAAGAAACTTGAAACTTGAACTTGAGGCTTCTTGCCAATCAAAATATTTTTCTAGTTCTGGTATATCCCTCCTCCAAACAGAGTCTAGGTGGAGGGTTTCATACGAAGCCGTTAGTAATTGATGATAAAAATCTGATACAAAACCTCTCGATGTCTCTCTTTCATAGAAAAATGTGTGGTATCTGTGGTGTGCAATTGGTATCCTTAATGGAACACTGTGAGTCTTCAAACATAACAATAATTGTGCGTAAAAAAGATATGTGGAACCGGTGAGATTAATTTTTTTCTTCTATTTCATCATAGCTACAAATACCCTGTTTGTTGAAAACATCTCCTAATGTATGTATGCCTTGCTTTTCCCATCTAGGGAATCGTATAGGTCGTTTTCTAATCAGGAGTGCATTGTTATTGAATAAGGGAGTATGATTATGCCATTTATGTGGATTAGAATATTTTTTTTGTGTTTCACGCCATATCCGGATCGCATGTGTAATTATGGGGCCAAATTTCAGTTTGCATTGCTTAATTGATATTTTGGTGTATACTATATCCTGCAGTCTCTGTGGTGCTACTATATTTACTTCTAAATTTCTCCAGGATACTGATGCTTGGGGTTCAAACCAGGTTGTCAGTGGTCTTAAAGTGTAAGCCTTAAAATAGTGGAAAAAATGTGGGATTGCCATCCCTCCGTCGGCTTTGTTTCTCTGTGAGGTGGATCTTTTTATACGTGGTGGTTTGTTATTCCAAATAAATGTATATGCGGAAGAGTGTAATTTTTTCCAGTAACCATCTGGAGGGGGTAACGGAAGCATTGAGCTGATGAAGTTGATTCTAGATAAGACATCCATCTTAATTATTGAAACCCGTGCCTGTACTGAGTTTTTAAGTTTTGACCACCTGTCAACTTCGCATTTTATTTTATTTTGGATTTCTATGTAATTGTGTTTCACCGTTTGGCTTATGGTAGGGAATACTTCAACTCCCAAGCATCTAAAGTGTTTAACCATTGGTATTTCTTCTGGAAGACTTGTATTCTTTGCAGGGGCGTTCAGTGGAAGGAAAGCCGACTTTGGCCAGTTTATTTTAAATCCCGATAGGTCGCCAAAGTCATTAATCAACTTGAGAAGATAAGGCATTGCGGTGTTAGGGTTTTGCATGAACAGTATTACGTCGTCCGCATATAGACTAATTTTGTGTTGTGTGCCCTTGATTACGATTGGTTCTATGAGTTGGGATTGTCTTATATATTGTGCTAAAGGTTCTAGTGATAAATCGAATAGTCCGGGACTAAGAGGGTAACCCTGTCTAGAAGAGCGTGATACCGGAAATATTCCGGAGGTGATTATACCTGTTGTAATCATGGCCGATGGGTCTTTGTATAATACTTTAATCATATCAATGAATCCTTTTCCTAACCCCATCCTTTCTAATACTGCCCATAGATACGACCATTCCAGCCTATCAAAAGCTTTCATTGCATCCAGGGACAGCATCGCCTTGGGTGTGGTGTCGTCCTTGCTGGCATCTAGTACGTATAGTAATCGTCTTATGTTGTCAGTGATCAAACGGTTTCTTATGAAGCCAGTTTGATCCGGATGAACTAAAGACGTCATATGCTTTTGAAGTCTGATGGCTAATACCTTAGAGAACAGTTTGATATCGGTTCCGAGGAGGCTTACGGGTCTATAACTACCGCACTCGGTGGGGTCTTTGTCTTTTTTAAGGAGGACTGTTATGAGTGCAATATTGTCGTTCTTATGAAAGTTCCCCTCCTTGACTGAGTATAAAATCATATTAAGTAATAGGGGTCCAATTATGTCCCAACATGAGAGGTACATTTCTGGTGGGATACCGTCTCTTCCAGGAGCCCTACCACTTTGCATTTCGGATATGGCCTTCCTGAGTTCCTCTAGTGTGATTGGTGTTTCTAACTGTTTAGCATCATCCTCTGAAAGTTTGGGGAGGTTAATTTGATTAAGATATGTGTCCATTTTGTTTTGATCGAAGGTCGTTTCTGATTTATACAAGTTGGAGTAGAATTCTTTGAATGTCGTGTTTATTTCTTTGGTGTCTGTTACAAGTCCTTGTTGTGCTTTAATGGAGGTTATATCTGCAAATTTTGCGTTAACTCTTAATCGCGTAGCTAGTAGGTGACTTGGTTTGGAACCTTGAGAGTAATGCTGTTGTCTTGTGCTACGTATTTGTACTTCAGATTGTTGTCTGTAAATGGCGTTAATCTCTATTTTTAGTAAATTAGCTATTCTATATTCTATAATAATATTTCAACTTGCATTGATCCGGATGGGATAATTCAGTACTGTATCTACAAAACCTTCTGTTTAATCATCTTCCCTTTATTCATTTCCTTAGATTATTTAAGTACACATGATCTCAAGAAGGTACTGAACGAGATCAGTGGCAGTTTTTCATGTCTGGTCATTATTAACATGGTGTTATTCACTGTCAAAGATGCAAAGAAAAATCACAATTCATATTCTCCTTTGTTTCATCACAATTTAAGCAAACCTAGTAATAGACACAATATTTCTGACACTGGGAATACATTCACTGAGGTCCATAGATGTCCCTAGATACCAAGAATATGTAAATGGACCTTGTAGAATTGGAGCAATATTCCATTTACTTTGTGATTTTCAGAAAATAGGGCTCCGGGCTTAAGAGGTTAAGGGGTTAAGAACATTGAGCTCCAGATTGTTTTGGCTGTACCAGGTCACCAGATTAACCGTCATCAGGTCACGAATCTCTCCGTCATCTAACTAAATGGCTGCTTTTTATTTTTTATATATATATATAGTGCGCAATCAATTAATCACGTTCGAAAAAATTCTTTCATTTTTGGAGAAATCATTGGTGATTGCGTTCACGTCGATTCTACAGACATCCTCGGAATTAAATAATTATAATAATAACAAATACTACTACTGTATTTATTTTTCACTTCAGCTGCTGTGTGGGCTTTCAGAATATTTCAAGGCTTTGCGCCTCCTGGTGGCATATAACAGAACAGCAATCAACCTCAAAATCAACCCCCGACAGCACCACAGTAGAATGGTAGACAGTCCTAAGGGCTGCATCTGTATATAGGATTATAGGAAGCATAGGAAGTATGTTAGGAAGTATAGGAAAAATGTTAGGAAGGATGTTGGGAAGCAGAGGAATAGTGATAGGAAGCATAATATGACAAATGTTAGGAAGCATGTTAGGACGCATAGGAAGGTTGATATGAAGCATCGGAAGGATGTTAAGACCCACATGGCCCCGGTTCCCTCAGATACCTCCCCGGACACCTTAGCGGCCTGCTACAATGCCGCCCTCTCCCTCAGCCTAGACTCTCTGGTGCCCCTCAGAAGCCGGAATGTGTCCTTTCCTCGCCCTGCCCCATGGTTTACCTCTGACCTCCGCTCAATGAAACGAGCTGGTCGTCGACTAGAGCGACTCTCCAAGCGATCTGGCCTCACCGTCCACCGTTTGGCCTTCGTCAACCACATGAGGTCCTACAAAGAGGCTCTCTCCAAGACCAGGACCGCGTACTACTCCACCCTCATCACCTCACAGCAAAATCACCCCAGATCGCTTTTCTCGACTATAAATCGTCTCCTCCGCCCTCTCACTGCCTCTCACACTGCTGATGCTCCTGACCTCTGCTCTAAGTTCCTTGACTCCAGGCTAAAGTGACTTCCATCCACCAACAACTCACGGTGCCCGCTAGTCATGAAGCTGGTTACCAGAGCCAAAGCTTCCACCTGCTCCCTCGACCCCATGCCTACGGTGCTGGTCAAGGCCTGCCTTCCTACCCTCTGCCCCATCATAACGGACATCATCAACTCCTCTCTGTCATCTGGAATAGTTCCCTCCTGTTTCAAAACCGCGTCCATCACTCCCATCCTAAATAAGCCTGGTCTGGACCCTGAGGTGCTGGATAACTACCGGCCGATCTCAAAACTACCTTTCCTAAGTAAAACCTTGGAAAGGGCAGTCGCCGCCCAGCTTCATCAACATCTGTCCAACCATGAGCTCTACGAACCCCTTCAGTGAGCCTACCGAGCACATCACAGCACAGAGACCGCCCTCATCAAGATCACTAATGACCTCCTCCTTGCTGCAGACTCCGGACACATCATCCTCCTCATCCTTCTCAACCTCTCCGCGGCGTTCGATACAATATCCCACTCAGTCCTCCTCAAATGCCTCTCCGACAACCTTGGCATCACCGGTACAGCTCTGTCTTGGTTTCATTCATATCTCACAAATATATCTCAGTTTGTCAGCGTCAGCGGCTCATCCTCCCCCCCGGCCCCAGTCAACCACGGTGTCCCCCAAGGCTCCGTGCTGGGTCCCCTACTATTCACCATTTACATTCTCCCCCTCGGTCAGATTATACGTCACTACGGACTCAACTTTCATTGCTATGCTGATGATACTCAGCTCTATATCAGCACCTCACCATCCTCCCAGCTCCCCTCACAGTCCGTAGTCAACTGCCTCCACGCCATACCTGGATGTCAACCAAATTACTGAAACTGAACAGCAAAAAGACAGAGCTCATGGTTGTGGCCCCCAAGGCACTGCTCGGGAAGGTTGGAGATCTCCTCCTCCACGTTGACAACTGTTCCATCTCCCCGTCTCTTGAAGTCCATAACCTGGGCGTCACCCTTGACTCCACACTTTCATTTCACTCCCACATCAAATCCGTCACCAAGTCTGCCTTCTACCACCTCAAAAACATCTCCCGTTTCCGACCCTCACTCTCAGACTCTGTGGCTGAGACCCTGATCCACTCATTCATCACCTCCCGGTTGGACTACTGTAACGGAGTCCTGTTCGGGGTACCCAGCAAAGCCCTGGACAGGCTCCAGTATGTTCAGAACTCAGCTGCCAGGGTTCTCACTCACACCAAGCCCTGGCAGCACATCACCCCCACCCTCATCCACCTCCACTGGCTCCCAGTCAAGTTCCGCATCACCTTCAAACTCCTGCTCCTCACCTACAAGTCCCTCCATGCCCTCGCCCCCCGATACCTGTCTGATCTCCTCCACCAGCACACTCCATCCTGGAACCTATGATCCTCTGATCTAGGTCTCCTCTCCATCCCTCGCACCAGGTTACGGACTTTCGGGGACAGAGCCTTCAGCGTGGCGTCCCCTACCCTCTGGAACTCTCTCCCCCCTGAAATCCGCAATGCCCCAACCCTGGACACCTTCAAAACTGCTCTAAAAACACACCTCTTCACCAAGGCTTTTCCCCATCAATTAGTTTAGATTAGATTAGGTCCATTATCCATTATCCCTTACCTTCCCTCATCCCCTTTCCCCCCCTATTTCCCTAGCCCTATTTTTTGTCCTGATTGTGAAGCGACCTTGGGTTCTATGAAACGCGCTATATAAATTTGATCTATTATTATTATTATTATTATTATTATTATTATTATTATTATTATTATTATTATTATTATTATAGAGATAATGTTACCAGCGAACCTGTGTAGTATCCCCCTCTTGTGTTCAAAAGGTGTAACGTTATACTGAATATCTATCTTGAATGGACAATGATGGACATTAATTTAGAATAAAATACTAGTTGTTGACCGATAAAAAAAATATTGCAGGAGTCACATCCCTGGCCTCATGTCGTTTCATCCACCTTTGCCTTTTTGTTGGTGAGATATGTTGTACACACACACACACACACACACACACACACACACACACACACACACACACACACACACACACACACACACACACACACACACACACACACACACACACACACACACACACACACACACACACACACACACACACACACACACACACACACACACACACACACACACACACACACACACACCAGGGCTCTACGCTAACCTTTTTCCCAAGGAGCACATGTGCTCCTAAATGAAAAAATTTAGGAGCACACAAAGAAATTTAGGAGCACCCAAAAATATTTAGGAGCACAGTGAAAATATTTCAAGTAACAGAGTTTATTTATTTATTTTTAAATAAATGTATATTTGTACTGTGCGTGCATGTGCAAACAGGAATGGGACACACATCTGTGCAATAGCACATACCACCAAAGTCACTGGCCCACTGTGTGTGTGTATCTGGGTGTGCAAACGGGAATTGGACACAGACATTTGAACTATTAAGTGATTAATGCCTACTGTGGCAAAGTTGTAGCCAACAACTAGGCCTAATAAGAAAGGCAGTGACATTGAACAAAAAGGAGACACTGGCATTACCACCAGGGCCATCAGTAGAGGGGACTGTAAGGTGCCCTTTCGGTATACTACCTTTGCTAAAACTGTGTTCTCTGTTAAAGGTGGTAACTACTGGAATAGCCTACCAGTTGTGATTAGAGAGTGCCCCACCATGTTCAAGACCCATCTTAACCCTTTAATCGCCAATGACGTGTTAAGACGTCATTCCTCGCCATCCGTAATCTGCTAATGATGTCGTACAGCATCTTTGAGATCAATATTTAAAAAATCTGTCATGGCAATCATATTTCACCCACGGAGACTTGACGGGTGCTGCAGATCTCCTCTCAACTCTCCAACGGTTCAAGACCGCCATCTGGTGGCTGATCGGCGAATCGCCAAAACCGGAAGTGATCGGCCGGAAGTGGTGCTCACCCATATTTCATCCGGCCACTCGCTATCGCTCCCGGGGCTCCATCTCGACACACTGGATAATCGATCGGTTGCCCTGGGCGGCTACGTGGCGTAGTGGGCAAGGCACTCGCCACAAATTCTGGAGACGCTGGGTTCGCCTGTTCGAACCCAGCGCTCCACATTGCTTTCAGTTTAGCTGGTCGTCCGTACTAATACACATTTTGGCCGTATTAGGGGGTGGGAAACTGATGGGTGGGGATCGGGCGTTGTGGACAGCGACTCCTACAGGTCGGTTGGTGCGCCTGCGCAGTAGAATCAGGATGTGTCGGGGGCAGCGTGAGCCTCCCACGCGTTACTCCTCGCCACTGAGAGATCGCGCTGTGCAGGTGAAAAGATGCGACTGCTGTTACCTCAAGTACCGGAGGGGACTTGTGCTATGTATGACTTAGTCCACATTGCAGCCGGCTTGTGGGAGGCAAGAAACAGCGTTCGTGACAGGGGAGGGTTGAATTGGATGATACGAAATTGGGATGGGAGAAAAAATAGAAAATGGGAGAAAAAGTGGATAAAAAAAAATCGATCGGTTGCCCTAACTCAATAAACAACGTTATTTGGACGTATATAGTATTATACAACCTGGAACTGGACCAACTAGATCGACATCCCATAATAACGATCTTTTTGATCCAGTAGCATCGCCCAACGCTACGAGGAAGCTGCGGTGAGTTTCAGCGTGTTTGATTATTATTTTCGATACAAACTGCTCTGATCAATATATGACCCATACTACATAAATGATTTAACGTGGGCCACGGACTTATAAACCCCCCCCCCCCCCCTCCGGTCACCAGCAGATGATGAGGCATGACGTTTAGGACCTTGTACAATTGAAATTTTTAATCTGACGTCAATCGGTATCAAACTACATTTGATGATCTAATATATGTATTTATGGCTATAACTCACGTTCTATGGAATGCTGCAGAAAACGATAAAAACATATTTATACTTTAGACCGTATTTTAGTATGAATGTGTGAGTGAAAAAGTAGAACGTTGCTACATCCTAAACGATAGATACTTGACGTTGAATGGGCCATAGTAATGTCAATTTAGCAATACAATTTAAAAAGTTATAGCCCTTTTATTGTTGTTTTTATCATTGATTGTCACCAAGCAGGCTATTTATTTATTGAAAGAGTTTTGCTGTCTCCTGGTGTAAATTAGCTCTTGCTACAACCCTGCATGTTTAGATTTTGTATTTTGTACTTGATGTTCATTAACATGTGCTGTCCCTATCAAATAAACTATCAAATCAAACTACTGCTACAAAAGTAACAGTCACTTAACTTTAGCTTTTGTCCCTTTTATGCATATACCCGTGGCAACCTGTGTTACCAAGTAAACAAATCGCGGAGATGGCCAGTTAGCCCGCAGCATCCGAGTGCTACTATCATTAGCTCTCAGAATGGAGCCACTAGCCAGAAGCCCGCAGCACCCTAGTAATACTAACGTTAACTCTCAGAATGGTAGCCAGGAGCCCCGCAGCACCCTAGTACTAGTAACGTTAGTATTGTGTATTCAAAAACACACCGGACTGCGACGTAACGTTTTACCGTTTATTTGCTTGTTCCACCAGTCCACAACAACACACACTCTCGTTACCACAACGTTTTACGGTATTTTCACAGCACTGTCGCAACATTACCGTAAAGCGTGACCACGTTGTGATACACATACACAACAGTTAGCTCTCAGAACAGCCAGTTAGCCCGCAGCACCAGGCAGCAACGGTAAGCGTGTCTCAACTCTCATTTAATTTCCAGTGAAGCGGGGTTTTCCCTCCTCCTCCTGTGTATAGACAACCAGCTCTGCGGCTCGCTGCCTCGCTCCACTAGTGACTCGAGGACTGGTCTCGCCCTCTGCTGGCGCATGTGTGCAGTGCACTACAACCAACCACTGTGAAAACTCCGTTTCACTGTAATATAAACTGAAATGGATCTGTGATTTTGACGGTATTGATTTTCAATACCGTCGGTATCTCTAAATACCCCGGTATACCTTAATACCGTCATACCGCCCATGCCTACTGCCAATTATGTCACACCGCTTGCACTCCGGCCATCCGGCGCTGCAGCTGGACCCTATTGCCCACCTCTGCTTGTGTGTGTGTGTGTGTGTGTGTGTGTGTGTGTGTGTGTGTGTGTGTGTGTGTGTGTGTGTGTGTGTGTGTGTGTGTGTGTGTGTGTGTGTGTGTGTGTGTCAACAGCAGATGATTCTTCCAAATCAGCAATTATTCTGTTTATTGTGTAGCTCCACATGACGACAGCTCACTTGACTGTATTATAACGAAGCCTGTGGTGACTAAGGACTGGCACTCTCTCTCTCTCTCTCTCTCTCTCTCTCTCTCTCTCTCTCTCTCTCTCTCTCTCTCTCTCTCTCTCTCTCTCTCTCTCTCTCTCTCTCTCTCTCTCACACACACACACACTGTAATAGATTCTATTTTCTTAACACACCCATATCTCAGTGAGTGGTAGTACAGTTCCTCAAATGTATATTTATACTGACAAAAAGGTGGGTCAAAACAACACTAGGCTATTTCATGATCACACTGCAACACTTCTACACAATCAGGTTTGACAAAGCAGATGATGTGACAAAGCCTGCCTGCAATTATCCGCCCATTATTGTGGCCTTGTTACCGCAGCGTGTTGCTTCACTTCTTGTGAATAACATTGCCGCTAATCCAGCTGTCAGACACATCAGACCCATGGAACATACATGCAAGCTAGCTCGCCATTGGGTCTAAAAGCAGCACATTGTGAAATAAACAAATAGCTTGCCGGCGATTAATGGTCGCCAATAACGTCAATTTGACATAGCGTGGTGATGTGTTTGTGTCTTGTCTCGCATGCGGGGGGGGGTTCCTGGTGCTGTGATCACATTAATTAAGGTGTGGGAGACTGTTATGCCCATCTCTGTACTGACAACACCATCAAGGTACAGCTCACACATGAAGACTAATCTAAACTTTATTATTATTATTATTATTATTATTATTATTATTATTATTATTATTATTATTATTATTATTATTATTATTATTATTATTATTATTATTATTATTATTATTATTATTATTATTATTATTATTATTATATAAAAAATAAAATAAAACTGATTGCACACTGACAGCCCGTTGCCTTGGTAACACACAGATAAATGGAGAAATTGTCTTTATCCTGTACTGTAGTACTGTAATGTAACCCCAGTGCCAGGAATTCATTGCGGCATGAAAGAGACACCATCACATCACCATGGTGAGTCAAATTGACTTTATTGACAATCATTTTTGCATGGCAAGCTATTTGTTCATTTCTTAATGTGCCGCTTTCAGACCCAATGGAGAGTAAGATTGTGCATGTTCCATGGGTCATATGTCAGACTACTGCTAAATCCAGCCCATTCTTTGTCAAAATATATGGAATAACATGGCTGTGTCATGCTTCAAACGTTAGAAGTGAAAAGCTGGGTTAATATTAGGGCAAATCTATTCATTTGAATAATCTGAATTTTATCCGATATCGATTCATAAATCTTTTTTAACCATTAACCCTTTCCCCGCCAATAACGTCGTACAACAGGTTTCAAGTCCATGCGAATTCTGCCAATAACGGCGTACAACGTGATTCTGATCATAATTTCATATTTTCGCCATGGTATTCATACTCACGGAGCCTTGTCGGATGCTGTGTGAGCCAGCACAACTCTGCAACGCTTCAATACTGCCACCTGGTGGCTGATCGGCGAGTTGCAACCGGAAGTGGATCTCTTGTGATCCCGGTGCGTCTCCCTATTCCGTCCGGCCACTCGTTTATCGTCGCGGGACTCAATACACACACCGTGGATAGAGCTGCCGCGGTATTGATCTTTTCCTTACCGCACAAATTTGCGAAATATTACGTACCACGACGATAACCACACATTTCTTTTTTTAAAAGTTTGAAAGCATTTTATCTTTTTTTAAGTCTACTCTTTATAGCAGGGGTGTCCAACCTTTTTTGAACCAAGATCTACTTTTTTATTTACCACCTAGCCCGAGAGCTACCAGCCAAAATTGTATATTGTAAGCCGTCATTTGAGGCTTTATAAAAGCAGCATAATGAACACAAATCTGTCAGTGCCGAGTCTGACCTCATCTTAAATAACAAACAGCATTGCTTGTTGTAGTTAACAAGGAGAGGAAGAGTTGATTTAGCAAAAAAAAAAAAAAAAAAAATTTTTTTTTTTTTTTTTATAATCGAATTTTATTAATCAAGATCTACTTGAAATCAGCCCGCGATCTACCTGTCGATCGCGATCGACTGGTTGGGCCCCACTGCTTTATAGCATATAGCCTGCCTCTAGTCTAATGACGCTTTTCCACTGCATAGTACCTACTCGACTCGACCCGCTTTAGGTACCTGGTACTTCGTCCCTTTTACACTGCAGGTACTACTCCGTTTGTCTCTGTGTGGGGATGCAGGCGGGCCGCTTGTGTACAGCATGAAAGCTCTGTGAGCATAGCTATGTCCGAGGGCTTGCAGCAAGCCAGAGTTTAACACAGTTTCAATCAATCAATCAATCAATCAATCAATCAATCAATCAATAACAACATTAACCAGACTCTCGTTGTGTCTATTCTGCTAAAGCTAACGTTACCTCTCATTGTCTATTCTACCAAGCAACCCGGGTTTAACGTTACCTCTCGTGTATATCTGCTGACGTTAGCGTTAGCATTAGGTTGCTAACAACAACAACAACAACAACAACAACAACAACAACAAGCTTAACACATCAGCGATCTTGTTGTGACACTAAACTCTCCGCTCGGTGGTAAATTGGGTTGATGTCGGTTTTGTTTCATCAATAAATGAGGCAGAATACACAGTGAATCCATCCTTTTTTGTTTATTGCACTTGGTGCTGTTGCAAACAAATCCTGAATGAAATGCATCCTTAGCGAGGCAGTAAAGATGGCGGCTTTCTGCTTTTGTGCAGGAGGCTCCAACGTGTGACGCGTCTCTCTTCTGACCAATCAGTGGTCTGCAGTGTTTCACGTGACTTTTCTGGTACCACTTCTACCCAATAGGGTCGCTTGGAACCGAGTAGGGTATATCTGCAGAGCCGCAAGCCCAACGTCTGGGCGCTACTTTATTATTATTATAAAAAACAGCTGTGATGCGGTATTCAGCCTAACTCTGCGGTGGGCGTGATGCAACAGCAATACCGCAGTAATGCGGTTATCGCGGCAGCTCTAACCGTGGATATGGATCTTTGCCATAACTCAATAATCCACATTATTTGGGCGTGTATTAGTAATATACAAACCGGAAATGGATCGCCTCGATCCCCACCACATAACTGGGATCTGTTTGCTCCACTCTCATCGCCCAACGGTACGAGGAGACTGACGTGAGTTTCAGCGTTTTTGTTTATCATTTTCGATACAAACTGCTCTGATCAATATATCACCCATACTACATGAAGCATCTAACGACTATCACGGAATTATAAATGAACCCCCCCCCCACCCCCCCCTCCGTTCACCCGCGCATGATCAGTCATAACGTTTAGGACCATGTACAGTTGACATTTTTAATATGGCGTCGATCGGTATCAAACTGCATTTGATGATCTAATATATGCATTTGTCCCTATATCTCACGTTCTGGGAAATACTGCAGAAAACGATAAAAACATATTTATACTCTAGACCAGGGGTGTCAAACTCATTTTCACAGAGGGCCACATCAGCATTATGGTTGCCCTCAAAGGGCCAAAGACCGTATAAATGTTAATGTAATGTAAAATAAATGTAGCTACTCATTTACATATTGTTAAACATGTTGTTTCTGTATTTATTACTTATTCAAGTTATACATATTGCATATGCATTTGCATAGATGTAAAAATATATGTTAGCTTATGTTATTTTAACAAATCATTTTAGTTTATCAGAACCCCATATTACTCCATTAATCAATGATCAAACCATTCAAGTAAATAACAAAGAAGAAGATCATCAAATACAAGCTATGACATTAAGTTTGTTCAAAACCTTTTTGTCACAGTCAAGAGGGGCAGAACTAACAACTGAGCTGCAAAGAACACGTGGGACAGATGTAGCAGATGTTACAAAAACAAATGGCTGCACACAACCTTGCAGAGGCCATACATCCAACTAATGGAAGATAGTTTAATTAACTTTAATTAACAGATTGCAGAATGGGTACAGTACAGTACAGCTCAATACACACAATTGTTAAGGGGATGCAGACCAGAGAAAGACTTTCGACTTGTTTACATCAGGGTCCACCATTTTCAATTCGTAATGAAATTGCTATTATGTGTCTGCATGAACACACAACTGTAACTGTACTCAAAAATATCCAACCATTAATTTGCCAGAATGTCTTCCCCTGCTCTATATCCCGTTTCACCCTGTATCTGTCGGTCATGCTTGACCAGAAAAGCGATAAACGCTAAAAAATAAAGTAAAAAAAAAAAAAAAACGTACAGTGCTGGCAGAGATCAAACAGCGATGGATATAAGCGTGGCAGAGAATGGGTTAAGACCAAACAATGGACTTCAATGCATCGCAACAACAGGTAAATTGGGAAGCTAAATAGTCCAATACTCAATGATCATTGCCTGGATTCCTTGCAGTTCTAAAGCAAATCACATCAAAACGGTCACAAAAACATCCCTGTCTACTATGTGGAATCAAAACAGGGTCCAATGTTAATCTATTGCCAACCTTTTACAAACGACTCTACTTATGTACAGTACAACTCTCTCCCCCTCTCACACAGTACCATGTGAGAGGTTATTTTCATTGTCTAAGCATATTGGGGGACAGACACATACAGTACAAGACATGTAATTAATAAAAATATCACCAACATTGAATTGGTAAATTGGTATGCGTTATGCGTAGAAAATGTGTGGCATTAATACACATTTGCATTAACGTGTTATTAGACACTTGACTCTAATATATATATATATATATATATAAATAAAATGTTGAATACAAATGTAAATGCTTTGTGGAAAAATATGAATGTAAACATTCATATGTTTTATAATGCACCAGGTTAAAGGGTTCCTTGTACAAATGTATATTAAATTGAATTGGAAATCAAATCATGACCTTGTGAATCGGAAAAAAAAACAATTTGCAAAATCAATAGTGATACCCAGCCCAGTTACTGTAGTAGACTACAACATGGAGTCAGTATTGAAAAAAGAGCCATTAACCTGGAAATCCAGCCTCCAACAGAAATCCAACTGTATTCCTATAACGTGAAATAGTTCAGTCTGCATTTGGTTTGTTGAGGTGATTTATTTTGCCGGACCAGTAGGGCCGGCCTACATTAGTGAATGTCCCTAAGTGACTGACTCCCCATTATCGAAACACGCATGCATGAGTGTTGTGGGCGGGTTGTGATAAACTCCTGCTTGCCTAGTCTGGTTCTCTGTGACAAGCAGGTAGCGGCTGTGTGGGAATGGTCCGTCAGTTGGTCCGTTTCCAATATTTCTAAAACATTTGATTAAGACATTTGTGTGCAAATATGTCGTAACAAATATGTCCCCAGTTGGCCTTATATATATATATATATATATATATATAACAATCGGTAGCCTAATTTTCAAGCTAGAAAATACCTAGAGGCTACCAACTGACTTGTCGTCAATTCACATCCATTCTCATCGGCCTTGTCGCATTTGTTGTGGTAATCCTGCCAAGCTATGGCCATTGAATTGACAATTATGTATTGCTGTAAAAACCCTACATGTAGGTTAAGAGGTTAAAGGCCACATTTTAAAGATGTCAATATAAATATAGTATGCATATTATACAAAACCATATTTGGTAGAAATCAGAAGCACAACTAGATTGTACAACTAGCAGTGCGTGGAAGTAAGGCCTAGCATCTTGAAATATCTAGATCGGTCATTTCATCTGCTCTATCTATCTATCTATCTATCTATCTATCTATCTATCTATCTATCTATCTATCTATCTATCTATCTATCTATCTATCTATCTATCTATCTATCTATCTATCTATCTATCTATCTATCTATCTATCTATCTATCTATCTATCTATCTATCTATCTATCTATCTATCTATCTATCTATCTATCTATCTATCTATCTATCTATCTATCTATCTATCTATCTATCTATCTATCTATCTATCTATCTATCTATCTATCTATCTATCTATCTATCTATCTATCTATCTATCTATCTATCTATCTATCTATCTATCAATCTATATTGATATCTGTCACTGAGCTTTTAGCCTATAGCCAATGGAAATGCTATAAATGGTCAAGTGGGCTGGGAGAACATTCCTATTGTTTCTCTATACCCCAGTGCGTGCCGCAGATCGGGCCATCAGACAGACATGTGCTGCTTGGTTTTATAATAAAATGGCAAAAAGACAAAGAGGTATACAGTAATTGCAGGGAGATGTTGGTCCAAATATGAAGGCAACACCAAATTTAATGTATTTTCACATTGTCTGCTAAGAAATGCCCATAACAATATCAAAATAAATGGCTGTCACTCACTGAGGAAAATGTATATGTGCACCACATTTCAAATGGAGGTTCAAAACACCTAAATAGAACTTTCCATGTTGAAAAAACAATAATTCCATGGGAAACCTTTTTTGGGAAAGGTTTTTTCACTCTGCGTTTATTTTTGTTCTCAAATGTTGTATGCTCACTAGGGCTGCAATGATGAGTCAACATCATTGATCATGTCGACCATGAAATGTAACCGATTTGCATATTCCTGACCGACATATCGTATCGTTACTTATCCGTCTTTGCAGTGGAAATGGCAGAAGTCATAACTAGTGAGCAATGAATTAATGAATCACGTTCAAAATATAAATAACTCCTCTTCAGCTAGAACAGTGAGGCATGGGAGGGGCTGAGCCCGATAGCTTTCTCTCTCTCTCTCTCTCTCTCTCTCTCTCTCTCTCTCTCTCTCTCTCTCTCTCTCTCTCTCTCTCTCTCTCTCTCTCTCTCTCTCTGTCTGTATGTTCAATGGCTAATTAGCTTTAACCACCCTGATTCCTGAGCCTACAGTATTATATTCAAATTATGATTGATTTACATATAAATTATAACATAACAATTATGTATATATATATCATCTTTTTTAATAATCGTATCTCCTGTGCTGGCACAATCACTACCATAGCATATTATGGAGATATACTAAAAAGCTATTTATAATTTTTTGGTCAGTAAAAAAAGCTTACAGTTTTTCTCAATTGCTTTGGTGCATTTCTCTGATCAGAATTAAAGTTCTCATAACTGTTAGTGCATTTCTCAAAACAATTAGTACAAACTGCAAAACCTAGCTGATAACCTGCAGAAGCGTGTCACTTGCTCAAAATGGATAATTCATTCCTCAAAAGCAAGTATTCATGTCAATGAAAGTGTCACTGTCATCAAAATGAAGAGTCCTGACACCATTGTTTATGAACAAGATAGTCAAATGGCTTTGCCATGTTTTCGTTATGACAGTTCACTCTGTAAGTGTTTTCCAATGCAAAAAAAGTCAGATCTTGGTGACACTTTCTGAAAATGCTCAAGACAGCACTATACACTATTTGCACAGCCATTTGAAATCTACAGTTATACATTACTGTACACACTGTACACATTGTAATATTCCCTCCTTGTTGGTCTGGGACATCAATGGTTGCTCTCTGTCCAATGGGATTTATTCCACGCGGTCTACCTTTTGCCAGATTGAAACCCGCCTCATCAACGTATAATGTGTGCAGCGGTTCCCTGGTACACGCTTTATCCCAGAAGAGAGAGATAAAAACTATAAACTCTTCCTGTGTAACATAATGCATTTTGGACAACATATTGTACAGTATGAACTGTCATGTAAGTGTACTGCATGGCACTACACAAAGTAACCAGTTTACAGCACTGAACATTAGAGTATGCATAGAACACATAAATGTTTTACTTGTGCATACTGGTGGCGGATCTCCTTCACTCTGTTCCAGTCAAATGGCTACTCATTTGTCAATTGTACTACAATTGTTTCATGCACATTTAATTCCCACTGAGCACTCTGTCAATTGTAGCGATTGAAACGGATTCAATATTCCCAAAGATATTGTCATCCTCTATAACAGTGCTTTGTATCTCTGTCAACCTTATGGCATTGTTTGCAATCACCATTCCTCTTGTTGCGGAGTAAAAAGGGGCCCTCTTCCACCTCTGCGAGGTCTCTATGTGGTGCAGAGTAAAATTACAGTAATGTACAGCAAACATGAGATATACTGCTTTACAGTAACCCATATTACTGTAGTGTACAATAACAGTGCTTCCCACTTGTAAAATAATGCAGTACAGTACCATACTGTAAATATGGCAAATATTTACTGTAACACTACTGTACACTACAATACAGTAAATATGTGCTGCAGTAAAGCTGTCTAAATGTAAAATGTAAAAAGTGACAAGTTCTTGTCCCACTGCAAGCTTCATGTATGACACAATGGCAGTAGTGCAGATTGTTTAGTGCTGAATTACTGTCCAGTATACACACCTGCTCTCCCGACGAAATGTTTGAATACAGTAATTTAATTTACAGTGGTTCTCTCAACATTTGGCTGCACCCTTTGACCAGCCTCAGCCATTGTGAGGCCGTGATTGATAGATTTTGACAACTAGTTCAAAATTTTTGTATGTAATGACTCAATCAATGAAATGAGGACTATTTGTGAGGATTTGCCTGTCCCTGGACCTTTTTCCTGTGTTTTCCCTGTCTACTCTCCTCATCAGCCCCCACCATTGCGATGATTTACTCTCCTCTACTCTTCACCAGCCCCCACCCTTGGACATCCTTGATCCTCTACCTTCACGCACCTGTTGGGAGTTTGCAATCACCTCGGGAGAGTACATAGGTTGCAGACTCCCCTCCAGTCCTTGTCGGGTCGTTCTGTGTTCTGGATTCTGTGTTCTGGACTCTGTGTTCGTTCTGTATCTGTATCCACTCTGTGTTCATGGAGTTCTGTACGTTACCATCCTGTATGTTACCATCACCTGCCGCGTCTCCGGCGTGAGACGACGTGCCAGCCATCACCACCTGTCGCCGTTTGCCTGGAGTGGGACACCGTCTTCGCTCTCTAATTCTCTACGGGAGGTTTTCCAGTGTTCCCACTCCAGACGTCAAGCCGGCTCGTCATCGCTCCCGATTCCACGGGAGGAAGGCGTCTCTTCGTGATCCTCGTTCCTGGGGTGAGGCTCGTCGTCGCTCCCTAGTATTCCACGGGAGGATGGCGTGTGCCCATCCCGTTCCCCTTGGACCCAGGCTCGTCGTTGCTCCCTAGTATTCCACGGGAGGACGGCGTGTTCCCATCCCGGTCCCCTGGGACCCCCTTTGTTCTGCGCTGCCCGTCTGCAGCATCCGAAGAGGAGGAGGAGGATCCCCGTGCCAGGCCCCGCTGTCGGGCCCCTGTCCACGTGCCAGGCCTCCGCCGTCGGAACCCTGTCCTCATCCCTGTAAGCAGCTCTGGCCCTCGCCCTGTCCAAGGCCTTAACCCTGTTCTCTGTCCCTGTCTCCAGCCCGCCTCTCCGGGCCTCTGTCCCTTTCCCCCTCTCCAGTGCCCCTGGTCCTGGCCCTGACACTTAGCCCTGGCCCTTAGCCCTGGCCCTTAGCCTTAGTCCCTTAGCCTGTTCGCCTCTTAAAGGCACAATGCCGCATTTTCCTTATTTCCTTGACTCTAGTGTTTTTGTGTTCTCCCTTAAAGGGACTGTGCCGCTTTTTGTTTTGTAATAAATAAATGCCCTGTTTTGGCTTACTCTCATACCTGTCTTGTGTTGTGCGATTGGGGTCGGTTACAAACCATAACACTATTAGTTTTATAGGGAATGACTATTCAGCAGTCATAAGTATAGTTAATTTTGACTGACATGACATAAGCAAATGATAATGTTATAAAACAGCAGAGAATTGTATGAAAGCAATTGATGCATGTCCAAAAGCATTTGCAATTTGTTCGGAGGAATGAGAAACTGCTACTATGATGTGCACAAATGACAAAATGTTGTGGAGGTTGAACTAACAGTTATGAGAACTTTAATTCTGATCAGAGAAATGCACCAAAGCAATTGAGAAAAACTGTATTTTTTTTAGGTAAATGAATAGTTTAGATTAATCGACAAATCGATAAAGTAATCTACAGATTAATCAATAACAAAATAAGTTAGTTGCAACCCTAATGCTCACAGGAAGGTAATGTATGATGGTGACTTTACACTGCACCAGAAATTAAGGGTAGTTCCCGCTGAATCATAAAAGGTACAACACTTATACTGACTCAAAGAATAAGCTCGGAATTGGCAAAAAATATAACACTATGTCCAGGCGAACCTTTGTCTATGTAGGCTTTTGACTCTAAGTTTAGAGGGTTAATTTACTTTAAAGCTTCATGAGAGACAATCATATTTATAAATCCAGACTTCATTGGAACAATTCAGAGTTCAACGTATCCTTCAATGTACTCGTCAACCTCTGTTAATAGATACATAACTCAAGTATGATTTGTATTTCTGCACTTACTGTACCCCCATGTACTGTATGAACTCAATTATTATATTTTGTTTTTCTACACTTAACACATGTATATGAACTACATTTTCATACCTTGTATTTTCCAAACTTGCACCCATGTATGAACTCAATTTTCCCGAAGGACACATCACCCAGTGCTCATCTTTTCATCCACTCGTTATCATTCACAGTGTTTCTCTGCCATTCCTCTCAATTCTCTCCACAGACAGAGATGCCTCCCTAATTAGGACCGGCATCGCTGAAAGGCCACTGCCCAGGTAATTGGGGTGATCCGTCACATTGTTAATGGCCACTCACAAACACGCCTCTGTCACTTCATTCCTAATAATGATCCATATTATTATGTTGTTTGAGCGAGGTATCACAGTGAAAACATCTGCCATCTACCAAAACCTGCTCAGAGGTGTTTCTGCTGGAAATTGATTGAGAGTGTGTGTAATAAGACTAGCTTAAAACCCCTGGAGAAATATTCCCAGAGCAATATATCAAACTGACTCAGGAGTCAATAGGAGAAAATAGTTTTCACAGTCATGTCCTTAATTTGACGGTGACAGGGCTGCTCAGTGTGAGGCTTCTTGGACATGAGGGTGAGCATGAGAGGCGATTAAAGCATTACATCACGCGCAGGAGTGGGTTATGAGAATTAGACCATGCCTAGGGGTGGTAGTTATGCATGGTCTAATTCTCATAACCCACGACTGCACGTGGTGTAATGGCTTTTATACAATGGCCGATGTCATCCAACCTTATTGCTATACAATAAACACACATTAATTGAAGATGTATTGACAACCATCCGCAGAAAAAGTAGTTCCCAAAAAAATAAAGAGAGCAGTTGCCTCCGTGTGGAAGCAGCTCGGAAGTGCAACTGTCTCTCAACTTAACACATCCAACAAACTAACACATCCAACTGTCTCTCAACTAACACATCCAATACAAAAACACATCCAACTGTCTCTCAACTAACACATCCAACAAACTAACACATCCAACTGTCTCTCAACTAACACATCCAACAAACTAACACATCCAACTTATCTTTTTTTTTTTAACCTACTTTCTATAGAACTTCATTCTTCGATGCTTCTATAGAAAGTAGGTAAAACATCTCTATAGAAGCAGCTGGGAGGTGCACTGTTTTAAGTGAGCGTTGATTATTGAATTGATAGATTGCAAATTTTATTACTGTCCGCCTTGTTTCCAACTGGTTAAGCTTGGGCACTCTTTCGAAATCGCCCTCTTTCGAAATTGGTTATGCTTAGAGTTTGGAATCAGGGCTGGTGGTCTATCGCCCTGCTCTAAAGATAAACTCTAAGCATAACCAACTTCGAAAGAGGGCGATTTCGAAAGAGTGCCCAAGCTTAACCAGTTGGAAACAAGGCGGACAATAATAAAATGTGCAATCTATCAATCAATCAATCAATTCGCGCAATATTTATTTTAATTATATTATATTAATTACTCATGACCCGCTAATTACATAATCCAACATTGTGTAAGAAACGAACACATTCGCTGTGACAGAATCGTTTTTGATTTAGTCGTTATGACGCTGTCAACATATCCATTCGTAACATTTATTGTCCGCCATCTTGCTTTCACTTCTAAAAACTTGCACGGCGGATGATTGTAATTCGGTTGTGGGCGGGTCCTGGGACCAAGAGTGGGGGTTATAACAAATACCCACGTGTAACTTGACTGTTTCAGCCAATCAGAATCGAGAAATGTGCATGCCATTGTATAAGGACAAACAAATAGCTTGTTGGTAAAGTTAAAGTTAAGTTAGAGGTTAAACAGATCTCTTGCTCTGCACTTATTTTGACAGATGATCTGTCTGCATTTTACAAAAGGGGTCTGTCTGTCTGACTGACCGCCCTTTCTTCCGTCCGTCCGTCCGTCTGTCTGCCTGCTTGTCTGTCTGCTTTTCTGTCTGTCTGTCTGTCTGTCTGTCTGTCTGTCTGTCTGTCTGTCTGTCTGTCTGTCTGTCTGTCTGTCTGTCTGTCTGTCTGTCTGTCTGTCTGTCTGTCTGTCTGTATGTCTGTCTGTCTGTCTGTCTGTCTGTCTGTCTGTCTGTCTGTCTGTCTGTCTGTCTGTCGTTATGTGGATCTGTCTGTAGTGAAGTCAGATCACTCTTCTTGGAGCATGTTTTATTGAGAAGACAGAGACATCTCTTGACGATAAAAGGTTCTGAGGTGAACCCTCCCCCTCTTTTATTCTGAAGGGCTCCTTGTCAGAAGGACGTATTAAAGCGGTAGTGTAACTGAGGGGTACAATTCCCTGACTGTATTGATAAGTATGGTATTATTAAACCACTACCGCTTGTACTTTAACTTCTGGCCATCCAGTACATGATATAGATATGATGAACACTTTCCCACCTGATGAAACGAAGTCCACACAAATGTATAAATCGAATATTTTATATAGCAAAGGGTATATACAACATTCACTTAATGACATTTATGATTTGAATGCACTTGTAAGGCAAATGAGTATTCGTAGGTAAATCAACATTGAATGTCCAATCTCTGGTTACGCAGGGAGCAAGTATACAACCTGGTTCTTTAGGGAACTATAGCGATGGTACTTAAATGATTATGGCTGGATACACTAAAGGGGGGGTCCCGCTGGTCGTAAGTCAGTAGGGGGGGGGGGTTAGGAGAGCCGCTGGCGATATCCCATCTGGCCGACGGTTTCTTGGGAGAATTCAGAGTGCTGAACACGGTGCCCACAGAACCTCGGTCCGCAGATGAATACAGCTGGGCCCTCTGGTGGACGGTAGCTGCCGGTCCACAACGAAGAGACGTGAGGCGACCTCACTCGGGGTAGAGCGCCGTCTCACCTGGACTCCTCTCGGGGGGGTAGTTCCAACACTCAGCAGTGTTGGCCGTTATCCATGGCATAATCAAAGCACCCAAAGCACGTAGATAATCCAAGCCGTGTAGGGCTCGTCGTCGTCCGGGTAAAGTAATCCAATGTACAGGTCCACTCGTCCTGGCCCAGAGCTCCTCGGATGCAAGCACCACACGTGGTCTGCCCAGCCTGGTTAAGACTCCAGATAACGTCAGGAACGATGGGGGTACTGCTCACTTTATAACTCTAACCGAACGATGCACCATACATAATAGACTATTATTAACTTAATAGAAATACGTCCCACTCGACGGTATAGTGCCAAACTATGACAATTCAACTATTAATCCACACGATGTCTCAATGCCTATTCTGAGGCCAAGTAGGCCATACTGCACCACACGTGCGTCGTGGGTGAGGCTTCACGTCTGTTACTAGGTTGGAGGGTAAAGGACTAATGGACTAAAAGGAAGTTCTACTTTACTTGCGCCATATATATATGCGCTGTGAACAAATAGTACCATTCGTATTTCGCCAGACGTATTCCTACGCGGAACCGGGCTTGTAACGACATGTTCGTCGGCACGATTGAACTTGAACCAAGGGGCTTGGCTGCTGGCGCCAGGTTCTTGTCCAATGGTAGAATGAAACTATTATGGGCTGTTAGTAGACTAAAGGGATATTCAGTACATATGTACAAGGAATATACAGGGGATATCAAACGATATACAAATACTATTAAATATATATCCATAAATAAATATATATATTCGGTTTAATCTGATCCTTCACAACAGGTAGCGACCTCTTCATTTGACACACTTTCACCTTCTGCATTATTTTACTAATTAGAAAATTGCTCTGAAGTGTGCTAATGTGCTAACGCAGTGTCTCAGTGACTAACCTATCATCAAAGAGAATTGAGGGAAATGTGCACGGGTTGATTAGTTCAACAAACAAAAAGTTAAATAGCCATTATTATACAAATTCTGACAGCACTTCACACAAAATGTATACAAAATGCTATACGATGCCGTTAAAAGATCAGTGCATCACTGAGGTAAATCTTGTGTTCAAAGCCATGAACCTGAAATCACACTCATCTCTATGAAGTGGAAGACATCTGGCATATTGTTACTGTCGGGTGGAAACCTTCCATCTCCAAAACGGGTAGACTTTTGAGGAAAATCGAGAGAAACAACCTCCTCTTCAGATGGACACCCATGCGTTGTTGAAGTTACACACTGGATATTCAATGGGTTGCATGTTCCTCTGGGTCATGCAACGTACTCACAACACAGAGAACTATTCAATTCAAGTCCAAACAAGGTTTTGTCAAATAGTAGTAAAAATATTTTTATTTGTATTTGTATTTCTTCTTCTTTTAATTAACTTTTATTTATTTTACGCACACACACACACGCGCGCACGCACGCACGCACGCACACGCGCACCCGCGCACGCACGCACGCACGCACGCACGCACACACACACACACACACACACACACACACACACACACACACACACACACACACACACACACACACACACACACACACACACACACACACACACACACACACACACACACACACACACACACACACACACACACACACACACACACACACACACACACACACACACACACACACACACACACACACACACACACACACACACACACACACACACACACACACACACACACACACACACACACACACACACACACACACACACACACACACACACACACACACAGTTAGGGAGTCACCCCAGTACAACCAAAGCCACTGAGCAACTCCACTGGGGGCAGCTGGGGTTTAAGTGCCTTGCTCAAGGGCTCTCCAGCGGTGTGTATTGAGGTAGGCAAGAGCGAGAGCCATTCACTTCCTCCGCTCCAGATTTCCCTTCCTGTCTAGGAAATTGAACTGGCACAACCCCCCACCCCCCTGCCCCCTCCTCCCCTAAAAACCTCACTGCATCACGGCCAAAGACGTGATGAAGGTATCTACTGTGCTCGATAGACCCCCCCCCCCGCGCGCGCGCACGCCTCACATCCGGACCAGTATTTCCACTGCGATTGTTTTAAAATGGTCAATTAGTTGAGCTAATGGTCCTCTTGACAAGCATTTCTTTTGATTTCCCTATGGTCTTTTGAAACGGCAGGAGGAGCTGCCAAATTGTTAACAGGACTAAATGAGGGAGGACTGTGTTTTAAGCCTCTGATGTGGCAGATATTTGGAGTCACGCTAATTCTTTCTTCTGAACTGCTGACACCATGCCATTCACAAAGTCTGTAATGACGTGCTTAAAACATTCAAAGGAACAGGCTGCTGACCTTGACGACAGGCTATTGTGGGAAACCAGTAGGTTCTACACTTTTCTTGATCCTCCAATCACAACTGTTGCTTCCCTTGGCCAAACAAAGTTTGTCAAACAGGTCAATTACTGTCATATAGCCTGGCAAATACACACCTCAGAGGAGATGATGTCAAATTATTCTATAGTATGACCTACTATAAGTAGCAGGGACGGAGATTCTGTTTCCCCTTTGCTCCAACATTATCATTGTAGTGTGACACAGTGAGCAACATGGGTCTCGTTGCACATGCTGGCATATGACGTCACCAATTTGGGCACACTTTGTATTTAAGCTGAACCAAACAATGACTACTGGGAACACATTGTCACTGACATCACTGGTGATGTCCTCGCTGGGTCTTTGAAACAGCTAACCTTGAGTCTACCACTGCCTGTTACACCATGCTGCACTATTATAGCATTCATTAATTAATTTCAATATTGAATGAAATGTAACAAATACATGGAGAGTTGTCTTGATGTTTAGTTGTCTTTTTCCAGAGCTGACAGAACACATGAGGTGTGGAGATTTAGAGGACAGATAAAACACCCTGGTACAACAGTCTCGTGAATTGAATAAAGAACAGACAAGAACAGGCACTCTGTATTTATTACACAGTAAAATCTTGATTTTAAGGGTTTAAATGTTGAGGGAATTACAGCCATATTGCGACCATTAGATTGGCCTGTGTCCTTGAAACAGCCCCTGTGGTTGTGCTGCACACACACACACACACAGACCAAAGGGATCCATGACGCTGGCACACACTGCACACACTGACAGACAAATGCTTGCAAAACCGTGAGCACACACCCACACACAAAGACATAAAGCCCCCATTGTGCAGACAAATCCTCACATACAAATAGCACAAAGGTACACACACACACACACACACACACACACACACACACACACACACACACACACACACACACACACACACACACACACACACACACACACACACACACACACACACACACACACACACACACACACACACACACACACACACACACACACACACACACACACACACATAGACACAACCGTTTCTTCCCCATCTTAACCTCTTAAGCCTGATCGGCCTGGTACCGGCACGATATTTATTTCACGTCACAAATAGATCAATGCAGTCCATATTAAGTGATGTTGCGTTTCTTTTTCAAATGTAGCCAAGAGTAAAGACCCTATCAAAACAGCAGTCAAAGTGTATAATATAAAATATTATTTTCAGCACTACATTTGTTTACCAATGATTTTAAGTGTTATTAGCGAAATATGAGCTTATAAAAATCGCCGCACATTGCACCAGAAACCGGATGATTTAGACGCAAGAACATGACGCCGAAAGAGGAGACCCATGGCTTTTGATGGACGTCGACATTTCATAAAATTACACTACCCAGCTCACACCAGGTGCAGTCAAAGCTGCAGCAGTTTGACGTGAAAAAAAAAGGTTGCCGTGAAAATCGTGATTACATCTCACGGGTCAAACAAACCTCAACGTTATTGCCATAAAAGACAGCGCATATTGTTTCTCTACCTTTCTGTGAACGTCACGAAAAACCGGTCGAAAATGGCAGAACTATAGATATTATACAAAAGTAACAGTACTTACAGTAGATTTCATTTACGGTCTTTGCTGCCCTGTAACAGGATTTAACTCTGCCATTGGAAAGAGGAGATATGGGCCGATCCATAGAGTTATGACTTGGCCATAATAAGGTCATTTATAGGCTGATATTCTATAATACTCATATTTCAAATTGCATGTGTCCGGATGGCAAAATTCAGTACTGTATCTACAAAAACCCTTTATTCATTTGCTTAGATTTGTAGTACACTTGATCTCAAGAAGCTGCTGAATGAGCTCAGTGGAAATGTTTCACTTTTGGCCAATGTTAGCATGGTGTTATTCACCGTCAAAGATGGAAAACAATTATAATAATAATAATAATAATCATCATCTATATTCTCCTTTGTTTTACTCAAGCATAGTAACAGACACAATATTTCGGACACTGGGAATACATCCCCTGAGGTCCATAGATGTCCCTAGATAGTGGAGCAATCTTCCATTTACTTGGGTATGTAATTTTCAGAAAATATGGCCAATTTAGTTGTTGCCAATTCCACCCTGATCGTCAGTCTGGGGAGGGTGTAGACCACCCTACTGTCGGTCTGGGGAGGGTGTAGACTACCCTACTGTCGGCCTGGGGAGGGTGTAGACTACCCTAATGCCGGTCTGGGGAGGGTGTGTTGACTACTCTACTGTCAGTCTGGGGAGGGTGTAGACCAGTGATTCCCAACCTGGGGGTCCGCCAGGGGGCGCATGGGGGTCCGCCAGACCACAGATGATTTGAGGTCATTTTTTTTATTTAATTTTTTTTATAATTTTTTTTTTCAGAGAAATATTTAATTAGCATATTTTTATCATCAGAAGCATGAATAGTCTCTCCACTACAATAAAAAATAAAGATAAATAAATAAACATCTAGACATGATTTTTGAACGTTAACAGTAGGCTACCGGGTATCCGCTAAAACGCGAATCAGTTGACTGTATCACTTTCCGTAGCTAGCCTAGCACGCTAGTTAACTTTCTCGGCTCGTCTGCAGTCAGCCGCCAGAGGCGAAAATGTGTGACAAACGAAAAGGAGATGACAGCAGCTAATCTGCAAAAAAAGTTAGGACCTACAGCAATCGTGAAAATTACATCACCATGGGCTTCACTGAGGGACCAGCCAAACTACCTGAGTGTGTGATTTGTGGAGAAAAGTTGGCAAACTCGAGCCTGAAGCCCAGCAAGCTGAAGAGACATCAGGCGTCTAAGCACCTATAAACCACTGGGAAGGATCCGGACTTTTTTCGGAGGAAAGAACAGTCTCTCAAGGCAAACAAGCCCGTTGATGTTAGAGTAGCGTGGAGCAGGGGTGGCAGTGATTTACAGAAGGCTACCGAAGCCTCCTTTGAGTGTTCGCTTTTAATTGCAAAAGCAAAGAAACCACACAATATTGGCGAGCAGCTCATCAAACCAGCCTGCATCAAAATGGTTTAGAAACTGTGCGGCCCACAGGTGGCGGATAAACTAAAATCAGTACCCACTCTCGAACAATGTAGTGAAAGACCGAATTGATAAGATGTCAAGTGATTGCGAGCAGCAGCTGTCAGAAAAGCTTAGAAAGGGTCCATTTGCCTTACTACCACCACTCGAGGTGAGGATATTTTTACTGCAGTGGATTCTTACTTCATTCAACATAAATGCAAACCGTTCACCATTAGGGCCTGATTTGAGAGGATGAATACAGGATTTGAATATTGGCCAACATTTTGAAATACATATGGTGCAAGATGAGATTTGTTGATTGAAGGCACAAGTCAAAGAAGCATAGTGGGTCTAATTGTGATGCATATGCCTGTGTATAAGCAGTTTGTTATTAAAATGACAAAAAAAAGTATTTTATGGTATTTTATTAGGAGGGGGGTCCAGGAATTTCATCAGAGATGTTTGGGG